>NC_139033.1:30971722-31417736 GCF_964662115.1 Mustela nivalis | reverse complement strand
TAGGATGGGACCTCTATTTGTACGACCATTCTTGGAAAATACCATTTATAAGCACAAGGTCAATGTACAAAAATCAACTGTACTTCTCTTTATACCAGCAATGAGGATTTGGAAAATAGATGATCAAAAAGTAGCACTTATAATAGCTTAAAAATAACATGAAATGATTAGAGGTAAGTCAAAACTACATGTGGAAAACCTGTACAATGAAAACTACACAATATTGTTGAGATAAATAAAAGAGGACCTACGTAAATGAAGAGATAGACCCTATTCTTGGATTGAAAGTGTCAGTGTTTTTAAGATGACCGTTTTCTCCAAACAGATCAGCTGACCCAAGGGGATTCCATTCAAAATGCTAGCAGGCTTTCAAAGTTAAATTTATTTACTTAGGGGGTCCCTGGGTGGCTCAGTGGGTTAAGCCTCTGCTTTCAGCTCAGGTCATGACCTCAGGGTCTTGGAATTGAGCCCCACATCAGGCTCTCTGCTCAGCAGGGAGCCCGCTTCTCCCTCTCTCTCTCTGCCTGTCTCTCTGTCTACTTGTGATCTCTCTGTCAAATAAACAAATAAAATCTTTAAAAATTTTTATTTATTTAGGAAGGAGTAGAAAATGACAAGCTGATTCTAAAATTTATACAGTATTGCAAAATATCTCTAATAGTCAAAAATAGGTTACAGAAATACAAGTTATCCACTAGAAGAATTAGTGGAGGAAAGGTCAGCATTGGTATATTAAAATATTTAATTTACATTTTTAGAAACCTGAAGAAAAAATGGTAATAAAACTTTCTACATGCTTACAGCTTATTTTTGCATTTTTTACTATTGGAGAATGTTTTCTGCATTAATAATTCCCTTTGTATAATTTTTGAGTATAAACATCTGTAACAAACATTTTGTATGCAGTTATACAATATGTAAGTGGGAATATAAACTCTTAATATTCCCAGTTTGCCCATTTTAAGTATTACAGATGGCGCTACACATAAAGCTATTTACTTTATGCCTAACAAATATGAAATTAATATTTTTGTTTTAATAAAAAATAAATTGCATCTAGGCATATTATTCCTTTACTTCTTATAGAAACTAAAGTCTCAGGACCAAATATTATTTACAAGGAATCATAAACTAAGCTACCACCACTTTACAATTGGATATTGGTCTAGAAATGTCTTTTGCTGCCTTACTTTTGATTCATAAGAAAGACCTGCATTTGCAGTATTAAATGCTTGAAGGAGATAGAAACTTAAATATTTGCCAAAAATGTTAGAGGATAATGAACAGAAATTTTTCAAAAATGTTTCTAGGAAATTATGGATACATAGTGAACAATGATACATAGACATCACTTCATAGCCTTCAAACCTGCAGAGTAGGAATAAAAATCCCATGACACTACCTGCCTCCCTACCCTTGACCAAGTAACATTGTTTTTTTTGTACTTGAATTTATAAAACCATTTTGGGTTTCTGTGTCTTCTGTATTTGACCTATATGCTTTAATGTTTTCCCCAGTAGCAGGTTTTCCCTTTGTTTAGAAACAAAATGAGTTAATCATTTGACATGTCCTGCTATAAAAATCTGTATTTATTTCTGGTAATGAGGAGTAGAGAAAATATTTCAAGTCTGGATTTCTTTGAACTGATATTTAATAATTAAGAAAAGTCTTTGAATTAGCTCAGACATATTCTTTACTGTGGGGATCTACTGTATTATTTCATAGGCTTAAACATATTTTAGGGTATATCAACCTTTAAAACTTATATGTACTATTTTATTGCATGTTCAGAATTGGCCTTGTTTCTTAGATTTTAGCTTTTGAATTTTCTAAATTTATGAGTTTAATTTTAACTCCTATCATTCATAATTATACATATGTCCATTGAATTTATTAAATATTTATAATTGAAGAGATGAAATACAATTGAGATGAAACATTTGAAAATTTGTCTTCTTTTAAGGTAGTGCTTTCAACAACCATTCCATTAACATTATAGATGACATTAACAAATAAAGCCTGCTTATAGGAACAATAATTTGCTTTCCTCTGTGATGGAATAGAATCAAAGTTCTACCAAATTTCATTATATGGATCAAACAGTATCTATTAAACACTATTCTACATTTTGTGAAATTATTTTTCTCATATTATGAAGTTTACTAGCATCATGCTTTAAAAACAAAGAAAAAAGCAGAATAGCTGTTTAGAGGTATTAAATTGTTTCTTAAACTTTCCCTTACCCTAATAGTATTCAATAAAATTCTACCAGATTCAATTTGACCTGATAACTCTAAGAAGCAAGCAAGGCAACCATCAAGTAATGGTAACATAAAAATATGGTGGGTGTGTGAGTGGTATGTGTGTGTGTGTGTATGTGTATATATATTTATATAAAATAAAACTTTTTTAAGATCATCTACTAAATATTTGCTGAATACCTATGTACCAGGAATTTATAAAATATAATACATATTTTAAAATGATTTACTATTAATATGTAAATCATATTTTAACTACATATTATTTTCAAAAAATTAAAAGGATATAAAATATTTTAGTATCCTTTCTCTTCCTGTGTCTTTTGAAGCCGCGCTCCAAAGGAACCGGTCATAAATATTTGGTATATATTCTGTGATTTTACTATCGCATAAACAGCATTTGTATTCATTCACATTTATACCAGATTTTATATACATCTGCATATATAAACAAAATCATTAAATAAATTATGTTTTATTTGGTTTAGTTTTCCCAGGAGTTGTTTTTTTTTTCCTACTAAAAATATACCCTTAAAACGTAAATATTTAAAAGTATTTCCATGTTAGTACATAGAGTCTCAGTATTTTTAACTTCTTTTTTTTTTAACATCTCCTTTGTAACCCTTAGTGTGAGAATATCAGAATTTTTCACTATCAGGTACAATACTGAAATGCATGTACTCATGATTTGGTTACTACAATTTTCCCTCCACTGATTCCTGGGGTTTGAGCAATGTGACTGGCAGGAAACACAAACTCCTCTGGAGGAAAATTCTCAAGAGAACATAACACATTTCCCGCAAATAGAGTCTGAGTACTGCAAACCCACATGAGATCAAGCAAGCTAGTTCTAAAGCCATCATTCACCAGAATGCAGGTAACAGTGAGTACTGCTTACTTTGGTTCTAATTTACCCAGGGTATTTGACCCAGATCATCATCTAAAGTAAGTTAATTTCTGCAACCTTGTTCCTCTATATTTTCTATGTGGTTTTCATGTTGTACTTACAACAGTATTTCCTCCTCTTTTTCTAAGACAATTCTTTTCTTCTTTCACCTAAACTATTGCATTGTTGCGGGGGTGGGGGGCTATGTCTCCTCTATCATAGTTTCCCAAACACTGAGAACAGTGCCTGTGAGCAGGGATCTTCCAGAAGGGTTCCTAATAACTATATATTACATATACTCATTGTTTAATTTATTTCTGTGGAAGGGAAGGTAGTACAACTTCAATGTCATGCAAAGCCATGATACTTTGGTTCATCAACACAAGAGCTATCCTATCATTCATTTAGAAAGTTGGTTTCAGTTCATTGCTTTACTTTTTCACAGGAAAATAAAAGGCGATTTATTTTTTTTGTGAAACAAATTGTCTTAGGAAGAGAAAGGAGGAGGCATTTTGTAATTTTGTTGATGTTAGTGGATTTAGATATTTAGATACTTTTGATCTAGTAAGACTCTGAGATCCTGCATCCAGCTACACTTTCTGAGCCAGCTCAATTCCTTGGAGGCTCAGTTTTCTCCTCTTTAAAATGAATATAAATGTGGTTTTCCCATAGCGAGTATTGTGTGGATTAAATGAGATGCAGCCTGAGTCATATGTCAAGTGCCACAGTCTCTGACAATAAAGAGGGCACTATTAATACTGGGATTCCATTAATTACAACATCATATGGAGTGATAAATAATGACAATGAGTAAGAATAAGAATAGGCATAATAACACTTACTGAGTATTTATTGCATGCCAGGAACTGTTTTCAGTTCTTCACATACATTAACTCATTCTGTCTTCATTACAGCATTTCAAGATGGGCACTGCTGTGTCCCTATTGGATACATGAGAGAACTAGGGCTAAGATTATGTGGTTAAATAGAGGCTTCAAATTCAGGACTTCAAATTCAGGACTTCAAATCCAGGCTTCAAATTCAGGACTCACCTGCTGGTGATCCTGATTACAGAGAAAGAAAGATTGACTGCTATCTCTGTGTGAGTACTTCCAACTGTTGTCCTTGTGTGAAAGGCGAGTGAGTTAGAATGATTCTAGCTTTAAGAATTATGCTAAATGTAGGGGCTCCTGGGTGGCTCAGTGGGTTAAGTCTCTCTCTGCCTTTGGCTCAGGTGATGATCTCAGGGTCCTGGGATCAAGCCCCGCAGTGGGTTTTCTGCTCAGAAGGGAGCCTGCTTACCCCCCTTTCTCTCTCTTGTGATGTCTCTCTCTGTCTAATAAATAAATACAATCTTTAAAAAAAGAATTATGCTAATTGTAATAAGTTCATAATTCTCAGAAGAAATAAAGTTACTGATCTTTTATTTGCTTCTGCTAGTTGCTAAATTTTCATCTTGCTGTTAGATTAAGCTATGTCATAATGAAACACATAAATCTACTTGAGTAAATTAAATGTATTAATTGACTCTGTAAGACCATGTCAGTAACCTACATCCCTTTAGTAATGCAGTAAAACTTCCTTCCATCAAATTTCCATTTTTTCCCTTTTCTTGTCCTTTATGTTTGTTATCTGGATATTGATACAAACAAAAACACTGAATTTCTACTTACAGTATCATGCATTTGGTTAATTATTCCTCACACTGTTTAACATAGTGTCAGATTAGCTCTAAATTATTTTATTTTATTTTTAAAGATTTTATTTATTTATTTGACCGAGATCACAAGTAGGCAGAGAGGCAGGCAGAGAGAGAGGGGGAAGCAGGCTCCCTGCTGAGCAGAGAGCCCGATGTGGGGCTCAGTCCCAGAATACTGGGATCATGACCTCAGCAGAAAGCAGAGGCTTTAACCCACTAAGCCACCCAGGTGACCCAGCTCTAAATTTTAAAAAATTAAGGAGAAAATAAAAACAGGATTTTACAATTAGTATTTTTCCTTTATATGTCTTGATCTGTTAAAAAGCTCTATTTCATAGATGGTCAAGGAAATAAGGAAGAACATAATAAGAAATGCATTTTTGTATTTAAATATCATTTTTTAATCTTAAAAGAAAGAAAAGAATATAACTAATTAATTGTCTCCTTAAAAATATTAGAAGTTAGGTTAAGCTGTTGATTATCTTAAAGAAATTAGATAGCTCTACTCCACCCAGATCCACACTACTGAGAGTGTTTGTAGCCATATCCATGAACATAGAGCTCATACTAATATGGTTACTTTCATTATTTACTGGGAAATTCAACATTATCTGTGTGGAATGTGGGATATTCAGTAGATGGTTTTATGGGGGGATTATAATATTCAGTTTTCAATTTGTAAGTAAGCAAAGGGAAAGATTATTGTTATCCTTATGGAATTAAACTTATCTGGGAAGAAAAAATTTATACTTGTGGATGGCTTGAAAAACATTTAAAGGAACATATAATGTATGGACATATGATTGTAGAAAAAGTAGGCATTCTGAGTATGGGGAAGATATAAATTAAAGACGTGGTTTGAACTGCACAGAGGGAGTAAAGAGGAGAGGTTTGTGGAAAAGTTTCTTCCAAGCCATGCTTTGAAACAGTTGATGTTATCATCAGAAGTTTAAAGAAAGATCATTTAAATTCCATTCTCCACAAATCTACCACTTCTTTTGATGTCCATATAAGAAAGCTGCCTTTACCCACTCCTTTGCAGGAAAAATAAGATCAAAGCTGGTAAATAAAAAGATCCCTGAATTTTCTCTCCACATCCCTATAAACTTAAATGTATGCACAATGATTCCCATATTCCCCTTTGAGGAAGGAACTGATGCTTAAGCTGCTAGGTGTGCTGTTCCCAGACATTCTGCAGCTGAAATCTCATCAGGATCGGTCACAGCTGCAGAGACCCTCTCTGCCAAGTTCCCACCTTTACCAAGACACCAAGCCCAGGGACTGATCATAGTAGGACTATACAGACCCTGGACAATCTGATGGGGCATTCTAGCTCCAAGGCTCCCTATGGGATGACTCAAGGCTGTCATTAAACCTGCTACTTAGTTTTCCTTCTTTTTCTTTCTAATAATGGTCCCTTCCCCTCTTTTCCAAAGTTAGATTCCATTAGTTTCCCTTAATGAGCACCCTGCATAAAACATTTAACATTGTCAGCCATAACTTTTGAAATAGTCTGTCCCCTTGTCTTTGAAGCCAATACATCCCCTGATTGTCTTCACAGTCTCATCTCTTTCACCTAGCTTTTTCTTTTCTTTCTTTTCTTTTTGCTTTTTTCTTCTCTTCTTTTCTTTTCTTGTCTCTTCTTTCTTTCTTTCTTTGAAAAAGAGGGCAGGGAAAAAGTGATTCGGGAGGGCAAAGGGAGAGAGAGAGACTCTTAACAGGCTTCACATCCAGCACAGAGCCCAATGTGGGGCTGGATCTCACCACCCTGAGATTATGATATTAACCAAAATCAAGAATTGGAAGCTTAACCAACTGCATCACCCAGGTGTCCCTTCCTTCACCTAACTTTTAATTGTTTTCTATATTACGATTCATCCTAGATCCTCATGTACACACGATCTCCCCAGACATGAATGAACAAATCACATTCATTTCCATGGTTTCAATTATCATCTATATACATCACAAAACGATATCTTCAAGCCAATATTTTTCTCCTGTAATCAACATCTACAAATGGAACTCCTTATTGGCTTTATAACTGGAAAGCCCACCATGGTCTACAGCTCTTATTTATGCCGCCTTGATTCAGTGAATCACTAAGTCTTGTTGCATCTACTTCAAAAACGCTTTTGTATTCTAACATCTTTCTTTTTCTTTTTCCTTTTCTTTTTTTGGTTGGGGGGTGGTTGTTGAAGATCTTCATCCTTATTAGCTCTAGTTCAGGCTATCAGCATTTACCTTTCCATATTCTCTTCATTTTCATTTATCTCTACACCTTCTCATTGATTTAGAGCTGGGTCCAGAAAACTTTCTTTGTAAAGGACCAGACAGTAACTATTTTAGGTTTTGTTTGACTCACACGGTCACTGTTGCAAATTCTCAGTTCTGCCATGGTAGCATGAAAGCACTCACGGGCAAAATGAAAATGAATGGTCATGCATGTATCTCAATAAAAGCTTGTTTAAAGAAGTAAAACAGAGTAAAGGGCCAGATTTCCTTTATAGCCTGAATCATTATTCTTCCCAGAAGATTTCCCTAACTTCTTTTTCTTTAGATATCAACTTAGATATTACTTGCCTTTGTTTCTTTGCATGTGTTTCCAAAACTTTATTTTTCCTATTACATTTTATTTCAGTTATGTATTTAATTGACTGTTAACCCATTAACTTACAAACTGCAATAGAGTAGCAACCACACCTATCTTGATAATCTTTGTATCCCCAGGACTTGCACAGTGTTTGGCCCAAGGCAGGCACTAATAAGTATATCTGGATGAATGAAAGCATACTCAAAAGTATGGATTTGGGAATAAGCTAGGTGTATTTAGGGGAACCAGAATTGCCTAAAGGCAAAACAGGCTATGAGTATGGGTAACAATTTGATGTGAGATATGATTATACTTTCCTAGAAGATGCATAGAGTCAGTAAATTATCTTGAAAACATTCTAGGGTTTGAAATAGCCTTAGGAATTATTGCAGCAGTGAAGTGGACTCAAATCTTATTTTTCTTACACATGATTCAAATGCACTTCCATCAATACAGCACACCTAATGAATTTTCAGTGTAGTTTGGAGGGGTTTTGGTGAGCGTAAAGGAAATTGGTCCCAGGACCTGAATGCCTGCCCAATTTGGACTCAATCTAATTGTTCTTTCTCATGAATATTTTCTCAAAGCCAAATGCCTCATTTCAATTACTTTCATAGGCATTTTCCCCCCGCCTCTGAATCTTTTCTTCTGCTATTACTTCTGCCTTAAGCAACCATCTCTCTGTTCTTCATTTCGCTCTTCCTTCTCAGTCTTCAGAGTTCACAGGGGATTCTTTGGGTTAACTAACTACATATATACCAAACATCCTAACCCTGTAGTTCCTTTTCAGTGTATCAGATTCCTTTTTAGAATCAATCATCAGCTATTGGAAATTGGCAGTGTTACTGGAATTGCATTGTGCCCCACATTCTCTGTGAGGAGAAGGGAATGAGGTATTTTCCATACTGGTTTATGTGAGAATTGAATAAAGCCTTGAAACTTCTCTGGAAAATACTACAGACTGAATATGTAAAGTAAAGATGATTGATTTAAATATTAATCATAGGATTATTAATAGTGATTGTATTACTACTTGCTAATTAACACATATTAGCTATTGTTTATTAATGATTGCCCTCACTAGACTGTATAATCAATTAGAAAAGGGCCATACGTGATTTTGTTCTAAATATATACCCAGTGCCTATGATTCTGACTGGCATGACAATTACTGATGAATGAGACAGTCCTGATAGCCTTCTCTCCACTGCCCTGGGTGAACCTTGAGCTAACCAGTATCTGGGGCTAGACCAGGAAGCAGAGGCTTACAGAGGGCTCTATCTTGCTCAGGTCACCTAATGAGCAGGTGTGAAGTGGGGTAGTAAGCTGGAGAAATTTATCTTCTCTTGGTCTGCCTATGTCAGGTTTTATCTCACCAACTATTAAATATTTACAAGGTTTTCAATGCCACCCAAAACTTCCTGTTTCTATGTCAGTTTCCATTTGTAAAGCGTTGTATATAGAAAGTTTTCATTTCAAATATTGTCTAATATATGTCTAATAAGTTTGTTCCTACATCCAAGTTCATGAGCACAAGGGGGCACTAGATAAGCCAGTTATTTGCTTTTGCCAGAGGTTGGTTGTTACTAGTTCCCTCTGGTGTACATGTTTGTATATCTATGAAATTTCGCAAATAGAAAATTTCGTACTTAAAATAAAATTAAAAGTGGGAAAGAAACAAATGGCAGCCAGTCAGGAAGGGTGGGAACTGCATGGTTCACATAAAACGAATAAAAGCATTTCTAGTACTAGAGGGTGAATATTCCAAACTACATAGCTTACACTTGAATGATAAATATAAATTTAAAATACTTGACTGATGCTAAAACAGGTACTTAATTACTAGGAAACTGTTTTGAAACTATTGTATAGATACCAGAGGAAAAGCAGCTTATCTATTTTGGAAAATAAGACTGTTAAATTTACTTTCAAGTATACTGGTAAACAAACATTCAAGGTTACAACTTACAATGTACTTTTAAGGTAACAATATTTCCCATTAAGCACAACACAATAAATCTTTTTAAGGCTTTTTTGGATGTATTTTTCTCTGAGCCTTATTTAGCCTTGAACAAGGCATCCTGATGAAAAAATTTCCTAGAAACCGATGTTGAAAAACAAGAACTTATGAAATCCCATTTTATCTACAAAGAGACAGCAATGAAAAGAAAAAAAAAAGAAAAACTTATTACAACAAATGGAAAATTGTAACTCCTTTGCTACTAAAAATTCCTTTTATTGTATTAACACACTGTCAGAACACATAAACCTATTTTGTATAGCAATCAATTCTAAAACAATTACATAGCTTGCACCACAGCTCTGGGAAAGATCTTTTGAGTTGTCCTGGCTGAAAAAATTCTCTGAAAATAATAGACTATAATTTTGAAGGAAAGGACCAAGGAATTGTTTTACTGAGGGAAAAATATTTAAAAAAATAAATATTTTTTAGTCAAACTAGAAAACACTGATACACATAAAAGTAGATATCGTCTTTAATATTTGGTATCTATGAGTCATTTTTGTGGGCATTTGGGTATATAACCATTTGTTCTTTTTATTCGTATATATATATATTTTTTCTCATCTGAAAGGGTTGTCACTAACTCTAAAGGGATACTATTTTGAGGAGGTTTGAGTGTTTTTCTTTCCTTCCCTACCACAGAGCTAGGTGAATGTTATCCTCATAGAGAAACTCTTTTGCCAGTATGGTACTTAAAAAAGTAGAGTAGCAATAACTGAAAGACAGGTAAAACCCCTTGTTTCTCAGTTCTACACATACTCTGTAATGGGTAAAAAGTTTACCATGAATATCTCTAGAAGTGCTTGAGGTTAAATTTGCATATCTAGATAAACCTGGGATTAGGAACAGAAGTGTGTTCTGTAGGATTAGAAACCCTGTTGGGAGCCATCAGTAGAACTAAGTGAAAAACAAAAAAAGCAGAAGCAATGAGCTACCTACCAGAATGGAGGACAGCAATCAGACCAGATGACCCTCCCTAAAGGGCCCCAGACACTTAAGCTCTTGTGGAAATTCAGATTAATCCTAGGGAGAAAAGGAGGTGAAGAAACTTAAAATGACAATAATCACAAAGAGACTGAGATTGCATCGGCGGGGCAGGGCTCTGTTTCCAAGAATTAGAAAGCTTAACTTTTTTGGTAACAGTTAACAGAGGGGTCCTGACCTGACTTGAGTGTACTGGCTAAAGAGACCTCACTGCATATCCAGTATGCATATTTTAACCTGTTGTGTATATCTTCATAAAAGTAACACTGTTTCTGAAATGCTAATATATTTTATTTTAAAATTTATTTGTTATTATTATTATCATTATCATTATTATTTAATAATCTCTACTCCAATGTGGGGCTAGAACTCAGGACCCCAAGATCAAGAGTAGCATATTCTACCCACTGAGCCAACCACACACCCCTCAAATGTCAACATATTTTAAACATTTTTCCATAGCAGGATCTCAACCAAATAATTCAAATGCAATGCCCATATAATTTTTCACTGTATGAGTTTATTGTCATGTATTTAACAAATTCCTTGTTTTTGGATATGCCTTGTTTCTCACATCTTTATATAGGTGATATAGGTGTACATAAACTATTTTAATCATTTCCTTTAAATTAAAAGTCTAACTCTTTACTTGCTAGATCACATGATAGCTACCTTTTAAGTTTTTATGTGGAATATCAAATATTCCTCTAGAAATATTGTATCAATACATATGGCTGAACAGTATCTACAACAGATCTCTTCACCTTTATCTGGGGAGCAATGAATAGGAAAATATTTGGAAATTTGATAAACATTTAACATTATCTCAGGTTTTTAAAGTCACTTTTATTACAAGTGGATTTAAATGTTTGTCTTTAGGTAATTGATTATTTTTCATTTACCTATTTTTCAAATTACATTTATCTGTTTTTATATATAATATTAATATTGATTTTGCCTATACCATATTAAAATATTTCCAATTATCTCTTGCTTTATTTTTAAGAGCTTTTTAGAATAACTTTAATTTCTTGTAACATTACATACATAGTAAACAGCGCTCTTGTATACCCTCTAATTTTCCCTAATGTTAACATCCTTTTTTTTTTTTAAGGTGTTATTTATTTATTTGACAGATAGAGATCACAAGTAGGCAGAGCAGCAGGCAGAGAGAGAGAGGAGGAAGCAGGCTCCCTGCTGATCAGAGAGCCTGATGTGGGGCTTGATCCCAGGACCCTGGGATCATGACCCGAGCAGAAGGCAGAGGCTTTAACCCACTGAGCCACCCAGGCACCCCCCCGCCAATGTTAACATCTTAAATAACTATGGTACATCTGAAAAAAACAAGAATTTCCCTCCAGTACAATATATTACCTAAATTATAGACTTCATTTAGACTTCACTGGTTTTCCCAATAATGTCCTTTTTCTGTTCCAGAATCTAATCCGGGATACACCATTCCATTTGTTATTCTGACTTTTTAGTCCACTTCAGCCTATGATAATTTCTCTGTTGTGCTTTTCATGACGGAAACTTTCAGAGACTACCAGTCAGATGTGTTGTAGAAAGGTCTTCAGTTTGTGTTTGCTGGATGTTTTCTCATGATTACACTAAGATTATCATGGGTGTGGGGGAAAAAGACCACAAAAGTGAGGTATACTTCTACTATGGTTAGTCTTATAAGTCAACTTGGCTGGGCTATAATTCCCAGTTTGTTTGTTTTTAATTTTTTTTTATTTATTTAACAGACAGAGATCACAAGTAGGCGGAGAGGCAGCAGAGAGAGAGAGGGGGAAGCAGGCTCCCTGCTCAGCAGAGAGCCCGATGTGGGGCTCGATCCTTGGACCCTGGGACCATGACCTGAGCCAAAGGCAGAGGCTTAACCCACTGAGCCACCCAGGTGCCCCTGTTTGTTTGTTTCTATAAGATTTTATTTATTTATTTGAGAGAGTGACAGTGAGAGAGAGCATAAGCGAGGAGAAGGTCAGCGGGTGAAGCAGACTCCCCGCAGAGCCAGGAGCCTGAGGGGGGACTCGATTTCGGGACTCCAGGATCATGACCTGAGCCTAAGGCAGTTGCTTAATCAACTGAGCCACCCAGGTGTCCCTCCCAGTTTTTTTTTTTTTTTTAATGATTTTATTTATTTATTTGACAGAGAGAGATCACAAGTAGGCAGAGGCAGGCAGAGAGAGAGAGAGAGAGGAGAAAGCAGGCTCCCCGCTGAGCAGAAAGCCGGATGCGGGGCTCGATCCCAGGACCCTGAGATCATAACCTGAACCGAAGGCAGAGGCTTTAACCCACTGAGCCACCCAGGTGCCCCTCCCAGTTTTTTTTTTTAATCAAATACTAATTTAGGTGTTGTTGTGAAGCCATTTTGTACATGTGATTAATATTTATAATCAACTGACATTAAGGAGATTATTCTAAAAATATGGGTGGATGTCATCCAACATTTTAAAACTTTAAGAGCAACAACAGATTTCTTGGAAAAGAAGGAATTCTGCCTTAAAGGTACAGAATCAAACCCTGCCTGAGTTTCCATTGCCCTACAAGTTTTAGACTGCCAGTTCCATCATCTGAGCCAATTCCTTTAAAAAATATCTGTATCTTTGTAGCACCATATCTATCTACTGTCTACTGTCCATGTATCTACTTTCCAACCCATCTATCTATCTATTAATGTTACTATTTTCTGGAGAATACTGACTGACACATTCTTCCCCATTTATTCATTTAACCTTTTCTTTATATCAATATTGATGAATATGGACTTATTTTGTATTCTGGGTTGTAATACCGTATTATCATTTATTTTGCTGCTCAAATTTTTCTAGGTGTGGCCATTGGGAATTCTTTTAATGGGCTCCTGTGCCCTTTTTACACACCCCCAGCTTTGCTTTGCTTTCATTAAACTTCCTTTCTGGCACTTTAGGGTCTCCCAAATACTCTTGTCATATTTTCTAAGCCCCAAGAATCAGTCATTTTTCCAAAGACCTTGGTTAAACTTACTGGGGAATTGTCTTTGGGAAGCAAGAGCTGAGTTCTTGGTGAGCTCACTTCTACAGATATGTCATTGTTTGTGGGTCCTGTCAGTGGACAGTGCTAAGAAATATGTGTGTGTACACAAAGCTATGCATATGCGCACATGTGAAGTGTTTCCAGTGCTAATCCAGTACGACAGGACATTCTCGACTTCCTTTCTAGACTCCCTCTCTTGTTTATTTTTAACTTTTTTATTTGACAGTGAAGAAACTGGTTATCATTAACTATAATTTATTTACTTGCTGCTTTCACTGTGGCATACATGTAAAGTAGTTTCAGACTTGGTAACCCATAATCATGGGAAATCAATTTAATAAATAGACTACAATCTTTATATATGGCTCTTTTTGTCTGCAGCCTTAGAAATATTCAGTAGAAACATTGTTTCCCAGCTACTCAGGTCAGT
The DNA here is from genome assembly GCF_964662115.1 of Mustela nivalis. Classification (NCBI taxonomy): domain Eukaryota; kingdom Metazoa; phylum Chordata; class Mammalia; order Carnivora; family Mustelidae; genus Mustela; species Mustela nivalis. The sequence goes on along the minus strand of NC_139033.1, from coordinate 31,403,842 downwards.
TCCTTTTTACCTTCACTTTCTTCATTGAAGTCAGGCTGTATATTTGTAATACATTTAGATTTGTATGTCACCTTCTGTACTCCAGGTTAGGATCCCTTGACATTATGGTTGTTATTTTAAATTTTGTATTCCATGAAGTTAACTCTCTATGGGTTTTGACAAATACCAACACTATATGCCACACTAAGTTTTGTACAGAACAACTCCATGACCTTAGAAATTCCCCTGTGTAGCTTCTTTTTCATTAATCAATTTCTTCTGTACCAATCCCTCTGATGGTTTAGAAAAAATTGTTAATCTGCAGTTTCTTCTACTCAATGCAGGGACAATGCTTCTTGTAATTCAGCACATCATTAGTCTGGAATTGTTGATAGAGGCTTTAAGGAATTCAATGGGAAATACTTTTTTTTTTTTTTAAGATTTTATTTATTTATTTGACAGACAGAGATCACAAGTAGGCAAAGATGCAAGCAGAGAGAGAGGAGGAAGCAGGCTCCCTGTGAGCAGAGAGCCCAATGTGGGGCTCAATCCCAGCACCCTGGGATCATGACCTGAGCCGAAGGCAGAGGCTTTAACCCACCAAGCCACCCAGAAGCCCCAATGGGAAATACTTTTAAAAAAATTCTATGAGGTCAACTGGTTGTCATATACTTTTTAAAGTTGACTATTAATTCATACCATACTCAAATATTAAAATATTTAAACGGCCAAATTAAAATCTTAATGGACTCAAATATTAAAATGGATTACAGATCTAAAGGTTTAATCAGAAATCATAAATTTCTTAGAATAAATTCATTAAAAATTTGGGGTAGGTAATGTTTTCTCAGAACACAAATAATGGAAATGCTAATATATATCTTTAGAACTAGGTCAGAATCACATATCTACATCTGTATCTATAAACTTGACTTCATGAAAATGAAACGTTTTCTTTCTGAAAGACACTTATGAAAATAAAAAGGCAATAATTAGGCTGGTAGAAAAGTACTGATATGACATTTATCAGACAGGCTACATGCTGAATATATAGAGATCTCTTACAATTCAATATTAATACATTGATAAAACCTACGCACCTGCGTGGCGTAGTTGGTAGTTGGTTGGGTGGCTTAGTTGGTTAAGAGTCTGACTGGCACTTTGGGCTCAGGTCATGATCTCATGGGTCCAGAGACCCAGCCACACCCTCATACACCACCCCCTGCTCTCAGAGAGTGAGTTTGCTTGGGAATCTTTCCCTCTGTCCTTCCCCCACTAGTGTGCGCCTGCACTCTCTTTTTCTCTAAAATAAATAGATAAATCTTTAAGAAAAACACTGATAAAACCTCAGGCACTTCATAAAATATGCAAGTGTTCAATAAACACATGGGAAAAAAAAGCACGATATTATTACATATGAAGGAAACGGCCAAATTAAAATCTTAACGACACAGAACCACAAACCAATTATAGTTACTAAAAATTAACTTGAAAAACTCTTACCATGATCTTTGTTCTCAAGGATGTGGAGCCACTTGAACTCTCATAGACTGTGGGTGGAAATGTTCAAGTGGGACAACCACGTTGGAAAATGCCTCCTATCTTTTTACAAAGGGAAGCATACACATACTGTGACTCTTTGGTACTTACTCAAGAGAAATTTAAAAAAAAAAAAAAAAAAGTGTATAAAGATGTTTACAGCGAAGTTATACCACCTTCATTTCCGGAAGCCCCGAACTGGAAAGCGTTCGCCCTCAGACGGATCCGTGCACTGTGGTACACTTAACAGTAAACGCCAAAAGGCAAGGGGGGAGGGTGCGAGTGGCAAACTCGGGGTAAATACAGACGCATCTCAAAATGGTTATTCTGATTGAAAGACGGGGTCGGGGAGCCTACAGTAACGGATTCCACCTGCAGATAATTCCTGGAAATGAAGACTAATCTGTGGTGACAGAAAGCCTATCCGGGGATCTCTCAGTGGAAGGGATCCGAAGGGAGACAAATTTTTGAAGGTGACAGAAATGTTTCCTGTCTTGGACGTGGGACAGTTTTATACAGGGTGCATATACGTTCTGAAAACTTTAATACTGCACACATACTTGATTAAAACCGTGTTGTGCACGTACCAGGTCGCGTAGGAGGCAGGCTCTGAGCCGTCTGGGGGGCGACGGCGGTCCCGGCGTTCCTTCTGTGCTGCCACCAAGATGGCGGCGCCCCCGTCACTGCTCTTCCGGGCAGGCCGGAGCTCTGGCACCCCAGGGCCCGCAGAGGTCTTGCCCTTGGGGCTGCGTGGTGCCACTCGGGCGCTCACGGTTGCTGGGGGCGCAGAAGACTCAAGAGTTCAAGGAGTCCTAGGCCGGAGACGGGAATGAAGATGGCGCTCCCGGTGCTCCCCGACGGTGGCGGGCCGGGCGTCTCCTCAGACGGTCCGCAGAGGCTGCAGAACGTCGGCCGGGCTTCAGGTGCGGCCTCTGGAGGCGCCGCTCGGCCTGGTTCACTACCCGGGAGCCTGCCACGAAGCGAGCGCCCTGGTGGGGAGGCGCCCCCTTGCTCCTGGGACCTGAGCTGCAAACCAAGGAGCCGAGATGGGAGCCGCGCGCCTGCTGTCGTCGGGGGCTGAAAACCCGGGGGCGGCTAATGACCAGCGGCTCTTCCTGGAGGGGCCGACTTGAGGCTGCCTCGTGGTGCTGGACGACACGGCCCGGGCCCAGAACCACCGGCGGGTGGCCTCCCGGCGACAGGGGGCAACCACTGTGGCGCGGGCATAGTGCGGCGCGGGCCCTGCCTGCAGACCGGCTGGTGCCTCTGGTGAGCTGGGCGACGTCGTGCAAGCGCGTCCACACGTGCGTGACAGGAACCTGTGTCCCACGAATACCACTGGAGCAAGTCTGGTGGAGTATGCGGGCAGTTTGGCTGCGTAGACCCGAACACATTCCATTTGAGCTCCGTCGATTCTTTCCTGGGCGGCAAGATGAGTCGGTGGAAGGGTCCCCGAAGCTCCGCTCCTTTCTGTCCCTTCCAGAGACGGAGCACATGATGTCAGGAGAGACAGAAGCGGGCTTCTGGGTTTTGCTAAAAGGCATAGAAGCCCTTTGCCTTTGTAGCCTAGATGCACTGGAGGTCACGTGTGACCAGGAGTTCGAAAGACTGTTTAAAGATTGATTTTCTTTATTAGTTTTTGGCCCTGGAACAAGCATCCCGGACCCAGGCCTCAGAGCAAATGCCATTCTAGGGTATTGAATGACAACTGGGGCGGAGTCAGAGTGAATCACAGACAAGTAACACATCCTGAGAGGTTTTATTTGTGGGACAACATATTCTTAAGAATGACTTTCATCAGTTAAAATGGGGAAAAGGAGCTACACTATATAAAATGGCTTCTGCTGTGATGGAAACCCTTCTGACTGTTCGAAGTTCTCCATTATTCATTCTTAAGATGTGCAGAAGTTTGGCTCTTAACACCGTCGAACTTCACTCTGTCCCTTGCCTGCATCAGAGCAACAGGGAATGGAGCTCGCTCGAGGCTTACAGTGTGAGTAATTTCATTATTGATGTAGATTGGTTAATAAGGAAGGTGTTTGTGTCATGAGGGTTATTTTATTTTCTGATCTGCAACCACAGAAAACCATGAATTCCTGGGTTAATCTCTTTTAAAAATAGTACTTTATGAAAAAACTAAATGCCACCTTTCATATCCTACCTTTCTTGCTCTCATTTTGGAGATAAGGAAGAGCAATGAAAAAGACGTGTGTAAGGGATAATGGACACTTATACTGGGGACTACACATAGTTCACTGGTCTTACTAGTATACCGTTCTAAAAGCAGCAGCGCCTCTAGTGTCCGTGTCACATCAGAAATTCGAAATCTGGGGGCGCCTAGGAAGCTCAGTTGGTTGTGTCCGCCTTCAACTCAGGTTGATACGGAGCCCCACGTTGTGCTCCCTGCTCAGCGAGAAGTCTGTTTGGCCCATGCCACTCTACCTGGTTGTGCTTTCTCTCTGAAATAAATTAAAAAAAAAAATCTTAAAAAAAATAGAAATATGAAATCTGGTGTTGGATACTTGTAAATCTCCAATTTTTGTGTTCATAGTTCTCCTTCAAAAGAGGAAAAGTATTAGATAAAGCCAAGTTGACATTAGAAATTATACCAGACAATGTATCCTTTCAAAGAAAATAACAAAAACATCAATATTTGACTTCTCAGAAAGTTTCTAACTCTGTTTTCTAGTCCTTTGCCTATGTTCTGCTATATTTAGATATTTTACGGTCTTAAAAAAATGTACCAAATGGACATTACTGAACTGTAGAATCCATCTGATGAAATTAAACAGCAACTTGGATATAACAGGTTAAAGAATCCAAGAAATGAAAGCAAATATAGATAGGTTATTCAAATTAAAGCATGTAAAGAAAACCTAAAAAGACAATAGTTTCAGCTGTGTGACAGTATCAAGCTAGGTAATGTGTATGTCTTTGGACTGGTATTAGAACTAATAATGTTGCCTGCTTAGAGTAGTTTACTACCACATCTAATTTCTCGCTCAATATACAGCTTCAGGGCTTAAATACCTCCAGTGGATTTTTTTACCCCCACTCCTCCCATACCTATCAATGCCTACTCATTCTTTTGCATTTCTTAAGTTTACAGTATTATACTTTTATTTTTGTATCTTTAACAATTCACAGAATGTTTTATTTACATTTGCTCTGCCACTATAAAACTGAGACAGGGACAGTATCTTATTTATATTTATTTACCTAGTATCTAGTACTGTGATGACACATTGTTATTTTAAATTATTATTCATCATGTGAGGGAAAGGATACCAAAAAAAAAAGAAATTTGAAAAGATAAAACACAAGGAAGAAAAATACCTGAAACTCATTACTATGAAACCTAAATGGATATGAGAAACTACTCCATGAAAGAAAAATAGGGCAAATTATTATGCTTGAAAAATAATTGATAAATAAATAAATATAAATAATTCCAATTCCCTTAAAATTGATGTAGGGTAGCAAGGAAAACAGAGCACATTTTGAACTGATAGAGAGCACGGCTTGTGAACCAAAACAAATGAGTTGCTTCGTGTTTGTGCAACACATGTTTTTCATTGACGTCCATCTCCTTTTTCCTGTCTGATAACACATTAAATTGGTTAGCATAGGTCTTTCATTTACTCTGTTAACTTTAATCTACTTTGGGGTTAAAGTGTTTCTTCTCATTTTAAAATAATTTAAAAGAAATTGTCTCTAGCATGCAGTGAGATAGCTTTCTCACACTGGTTCTTTGCTGACCTGCTGAGGACCCCTCTCCCAAGGGCTCTTCACTGGGACATGGAGGTCTCATGTAAGTGAAATGATCTTCTTGGGAGTTTCCTTTTTTGGTGAGAGACATGGCTTAAATGACTTTTTTGACTTGGGGAATTTCCATATCACATTCTTATAAAAAGTGTCATTAAAAATATGAGAATTTTTTTGTAAGCTCCCATTTCTTTATTTTGACCATTGCTTCCTGAGTCAGGTAAATCCTTACCTTATACTTTGATCATACATGAGTATCATGCATTAAGAACAGAGGAGACAATAAAGTCCCGTTGGTAGGGATGCTAGGTATCAGGTGGAGTGGACTACATGCCATTATATGTCTTTCCATTTCTAGGACTGTAGGACGCTCAGGAATCATCAGGATCTCGATGAAACAACAGGCAATGTCATCAAATAATAATGCTGATGGAACAATCAAATATTTAGAGAGTTCTACTATTTACCATAGAGTGGCTGGGATCTTTAATTTTTTTTTTTTAAATTTTAGCAAAAAGTATGCCTGTAACACTTTTTTTCTCAGCATGATTGTGGCATACATGCTCACTCTCCGGAGTTTCCATGGAGACTTGGCACTACGGTTTGTTTTCGCTTTGTTTCCCTACTTACATTTTTCCTTTTAGTAATTTTAGTTTTCCCAGTGAACAAATTTTGTTAATGATCTTCAAAAGTGTAACTCTTGGATTTGGAGAGGTTGTCTCCTTTCTTGTCATTATCTATTTGTCCAAGTACTTTGAATATATCAGTCCCCTTGTTTATTACATGGACATTGCATGAAAGAATATATTTTATTAAATATTAAAGAGTTTGGGGTGTTTATTTATACTATGTTGCTTAGAATTGTAAAGTCTAAAAGCTGGGATGATTTATTTAATCCTCTAATGTTATGTATTGGGGAACTGAGCTGTGGAGAACTGAAACGACGTGTGTTAACCAGTTTGCAGGAGTCCCAGGAGTAGCTAATTTCCTTGTCGGGTCTCTTCTGCCATGTCATATATATTTGGTTTGTCCCTGTCGCCTTTTGGATTGGAAAAGACACTTCTCTGTTTCCCCACTCATAGAATTGTTCAAATGAAATAGATTGCTTCTTGGCGGTGGGTGAACTCAGGCGTCTCTGCTGCTGAGAAATTTACTTTTGCAAACTGTGACTCACTATGCAGTAGCTGCTTGGAGGGAGAACACCTGGTTCCGTGTCTGGTGTCTGTGCTCTGGCATCTTCTCACCACCTCCGGTTGTAGTTAGAGCAACAGTTTTTTATTTTAGAGGACACCAAGATTCTATACAATAACTTATTTTTCTCTTGGAGAGAAGTCCCCTTTTGGAATCCTTGTGCTTTCACAACATGTAAGGACCCATTTTTAGGTTCTCTTTTGTCAAGTTGTGACTGGACTGTAAAACATTCCTTACTCTTTCCTGTGGTAAGCTCATCACTGTGGGGAAGACATATGTGATTCATTTTTATCTCACGTTGGAAGTATATCCTTGCCAACAGGCAACTCTTACAATCTTACAACTGCGAGTTTCCAAACAACCTCACTGGGACATGTGCTATTTTACTGTTGGACACCGTGTGTTATCATCATAATCATTGGTGCTGGAAAGACAAACACATTAAGTGTAATATAGACCAAATAGAATACAAAGTTTCTGCCTTCTGGGAACATGAATTTTAATGAATGCTATTATTTAACTGAAAACATATTATGCCAGAAGGTATTCCAACTTACTGTGAAATAGGTTGATGAAAATGTTATTTTTCATAACAAATCAAGGAAAATTGAACAAGCAGAGGGACTGAGCGAATTCTATTAGAAGGTGTAGTGTATCTCATTCAGAGTTTAGTTTATGGGTTCCTTTCCTGTATCCTTAAAGTGGAGATTCATAAAATGTTACCATTTCTCTAAATGAGATGACAAATGTAAAAATCTCCTTTATTCATCATTTCTTACTCTGAGTCTATCCACACTCATCATTTTCAATAGCACAGTGGTAGATACTCAATAAAATAACTGATATATATATATATATATATATATATATATATATATATATATTTAGAGGATTTTGAAGCCAGGTTGGGATTTGAATATGTTATGTCTGATGGTATTTGTTTAACAAATGAGTGGGTTCCCCAGTCCTGTCCTGCCAATCATCTCTCTTATAATGAAATCCTCAAGGGAACTGAATAAAAAAGCTAAGAGCAAGTGAGAATGAGCATGTCATTTTATTGCTGGCTGGGTAGATACCAAATTCTTGTGAGCAGCTTGAGGCACATGCTTTATGTTGGAGGCCTGCAGGGTCCATTATCTCCCTTAAGGTTTAAATCTCAATTTTGAGAAAATATAATCCTCTGGTTGCCTGCATAATCTTGGAACCTGAAGGTATTGCCAGCATATGTAAGTGTTCAAACGGGGAAAAATACAGCCTAAAATATCTGAGGATGGTAGGCGGGGGCCCTTTTTTATCCCTCTATTTCCTGTAGGAGAGGACAAGAAAGAGAGCATGGTTTTTATGTTATGTCCTTCTTGGGTCTTCTCATTATATAAAGGTAAACAGTAGGTGGTCATATCTTGCAAGGAAGCTAGTAAATTCATATGGTTTCTACATATGGCTGTATATGCCCTTAAATACTCTTCTATAGTCTGAAATAATAGATTAATGCTTTAGTCATCTCGAGGGAATGGCGGAGTGGGGAGTTGCAGAGGCAGGCAAGACCTCTTTCTGGAATAGAGAGCCTCACCATTGCTCCTGCAGAAACAAACACTGACTACCAGATTAAACTGGTATTCAAAGGGAAACTGGTATTCCTCCGACAGAACCAAAGAAATATAGTCAAGTCTTGGCATTTTGTATAGGGTACTTCTCTCATTAATGGGAGATAGCTTCTGGAGATTTTTAAATTGCACAAATATCTGAGTGTTTGTATTCTTAATGGATTTTTTAAAGAGTAACAGTTTTCTATTTTCTCTTTTGCAGTTTACTTTCATTTCTTTCAACTCTCTGTTACTTCCCTATGTCACTAACAAACTTAAATATCTGGAAGAAGGCAAAATAGACCTCAAGTCAATAATACAAACTCTCATGAAAAATAGAACTTGCTTCTATTACACTAACCTCTCAGATCTTTACATATATTGTCTTATCTGAGTTTGCAAAGAAGTCTAACAATCTAGATTATACAAGATCTCAGACTGTAGGCAATTAGAAAGAAAAAATTGAGAAGGGGTGACTTACGTGCTATTTATTGAGAATAGCAACAAATAGCTTAATAGCCTGATGATAAACCAATAAAAAAGGAAGTAGAAGAATCTTATAAAGCATAGGATCCAACTCAGTTCCTGTAGGAATAAGCCAGGTTACATGACAATTGACCCCACGTTATTAGGGAGAGTTTGATACATTCAATATTGTCTATTTATTCCACAGATTTTTTAATCTATATATAAAATATATAAATATAATGAAATAAAAATAATTGTTTCATTTTATCTCTGTCTTATTACATACAAAACATAAACCAACTCTATGTAGAACCATATATAAACTTTAACAAATAAAAATTATTGATATATTACATATTTATTTCATGCTGTAAGTTTTAGTTGTTTTTAGCAAGTATGGAGAATTCATTTTATCATTCTAGATATATGAGAAGTTGCATGTAAGAATAGGAAAGGGGGAATTCAGATGAATAGTAATTAAAACAAGGCCCTGACGTCTAATGAGCCTGTGTTCAATCCCTCGCTTTGATATTTGACTCTCCTGCATTCTAGTTTCTTCCCCTAATACCATCATTGTAAGGATTTAATGCTTATTCCCATCATTTAGGCTTATTTTAATCATTAAATGATAATTAATAGAGGCTATTTGGGCTATCTATTGAGTAATGTAGAATAGAGGAATAATAGATAATGGGTATAGCTTATTCAATTTATGTCAACATAGGCCTTGAGAATTAAGCACTTAGAACCAGTCTCCTAAAAATAATCTTATTTATTGGAGTGAATAAATGTAAATAAATAGAGGACATAGAGAAAATCTGTTCTCTAGTGTCTGTAACTCTTGAACCCACAGCAGGCATTGTAATATCATGGCGCCAGCACTGTCCTTCAGGGTGGAGGTGGCTGAGGATCGATGACAATTGCATGACTCCTCTTGGAAAAATGGCTTAAAAAATGCTTATTTCCCAAAGTGAGTTGCTTATCTCAGGAGAGTTGGGTTGAACCACAAAGCACCATCCAAGCAGAGAGTCTGTGTGCCAAGGCAGCCCCATATCCTGACCAAATCCTAGTGCTTGTCCACTAGGTGAAAGGCAAAAGTCGGGCTACCTTCATGGTAGCCCGTGACATCATACATGATGTCTCTAAGGCTGGGTCACTGAAAACAAAGCATTTTTTCTCTGTCCAGCTGCTTTGCTTAATGTAATGGTACTATCAACACCAGGAATTACATTACTGCTCTCAGCAGGTTCTCACCAGTGTTGTCAATGTTCATTTTATGTTTATCTTTTTAAAGATTTTATTTATTTATTTGACAGAGAGAAAGAAATCACAAGTAGGCAGAGAGGCAGGCAGAGTGAGAGGGGGAAGCAGGCTTCCTGCTGAGCAGAGAGCCCGATGTGGGGCTTTGTCCCAGAATCCTGAGATAATGACTTGAGCCGAAGGCAGAGGCTTAACCCACTAAGCCACAAAAGAACCCCTGTTTTTGTTTTTTTTTTAACTCAGAGTTCTTGCCTTCTATAAACTCTCTGGCACTTGTTCTATTTTTCACATATGTTGAAGTGTGAAAACGGCAGAATTTTCCAAATATACCAAAGTTCAAATGTAAATAATAGACCCTTTCTGTTTGAATATAAATTGCATACTATTGTCCTGGATTTTTTTTTTTTTAAGATTATTTATTTTAGAGAAAGTATGTGTGAGACAGGAAGGGACAAAAGGTGAGGGAGATAGAGCTTTAAGCTGACTCCACACTGAGTGCAGAGTTGGACAGGACTTGATCTTACAATCCTTATATCATGACCTGAGCTGAAATCGAGTCAGATGCTTAACCCACTGAGCCACCCAGGTACCCCAAGGCCCAGATTTTTTTTTTAAATAAATCATTGGTTCAGAGAATTCCTGTCTCATATCAACGTATTGTCTTAAAATACTAGATATGTTTATAGAACAATTAAACCCCCAAATAACTGTCAATTTGTGTGTTTAACTTTCCATCAATCACTGTTGTCATCTGGAGTTCAGTTGTTCAGTTGTTAAACACCTTTACCTCAATAATGGGGCAAGGAGAGCTGAAAATTCAATCATGTTGTGTCCTGGTTGCTGCATATTAAAGTAAAAAAGCTAATTGAGTCACCTAAGGATACATGTGTGAAAGCAAGGAAAAATGGGTTCTCAGATAAACATGTTGCAAATTTCAGACAGTTCTGGCTTCATGGGATGGCCCAAGTGCACGTTAGGATTAGTGCAGTTGAAATATTAAGCATAACTTTACACTGGCACTGCATGTGGGGTTGAAAACTTATGCTTCTTAAATCTATAGGGACACAACAGTGAAGGAAGGGCACACTTGAATTTCAAGGACAAGAGATTCTCAGTATTATTCTTTTCTCTAAAGACTCACCTTTACACATCTGAAATCCAAAAACAGTGCTTGTTAACATTTTGGCAGATACTGGTCCAAATCAATGCTTTTTTGGTATATATCATTTGTAGTTTAATACTAATACTTTAAAACTATAATTCCATTATGTTTGGATATTTATTTCCACTGGTTTGCTATTATAAACATGAACATCTCTGTGTACACATTCATGTTACATAGTATTCTTAGAATTAGAATTAATGGGTCAAAGAATATTAGTCTAGTTTTTTTTCAAGCACATACTGGACTTTTTTCCTGAATAGCTTATATCTATTTATTTTTGCTGGACAGAAGTGCTTTACCACACACTTACCTTTACTGGGTATTATTAACACTTTTCTTAGAGTTTTAAAAAAATATTGGGATTTGCTTTCTAAATCAAGCAAGATATATAAGGCATCATTCTTATGTAAGATAACTTGGGACCATGTAGAGGCTAGCCTTCTGGTTCTTGTATGGATTACTATTCTACCACCAGGCAAGAATGGTGGAAAATCACTGTCCTTCTAGACCTAGGCCAACGCAGAAGACTGAGTATAAGTTAGTATCTACTGAAGAATGAAAGGAGAGTCACAAGAAACGCTTTCCTTCTTGCACATGAAATGAGAAAGACTTTTCATGGCAATACTTTGTTACATCATTACGTAGCTTTTAATAATGTTTCAAGTGACTTAAAACTTTCTTACCTCATTCACATCATAATGGTACATCATTAAAAAAAGTCAACCTTTGGTCTAAAGTAATCATTACTTGTAGTAAACAGAGGTTTCAACTTTCTGAATATTATTTTAAGACTTCTGGATGAATCAACACTAAATAAACAGATAATTTGAAGCACTGTGCCTTTTTTATTTTTAACGTTTGCTTTATGGTTTTGTGTTTTGTTTTGTTTTGTTTGGTGCAGGAAGTCTGGTATTTCACCTAGTGCTTTAACCTTCCTATGTGTAACCACCTGACTCAATTTATGTTTGCTATCATTTCAGACAGGACCAATTCTGTCCAGAAACAAGTTTAAAATATAAATTTGTAGGGGCACCTGGGTGGCTCAGTGGGTTAAAGCCTCTGCCTTCGGCTCAGGTCATGATCCCGGGGTCCTGGGATCAAGTCCCCAAGTCAAATAAATAAATAAAACCTTTAAAATGAGATATCAAGCCATGAAAGGACAGGAAGGAACTTCAGTACATACCACTAAGTGAAAGAAACAATCTGAAAAGTTTACATATTATATGATTCCAACAATATGACTTTCTGGAAAAGGTTAAAGTGTGGATTTAGTAAAAAGATCAGTAGTGAGGCTCCTGGATGGCTCAGTCGGTAAGCCTCTGTCTTGGCTCAGAGTCCTGGGATCAAGCCCTGCATCACGCTCCCTGCTCAGTAAGAAGCCTGCTTCTCCCTCTCCCGATCACCCTGCTTGTGTTCCCTCTCTTGCTGTGTCAAATAAATAAGTAAATAAATAAAACATTAATAAATAAATAAATAAATAAATAAAGTCTTAAAAAAAAAAAGATCAGTAGTTGCTGGAGTTTAGGAGGTTGGGAGAGATGAATAGGTAGATCACAAAGGATTTTTAGGACAAGGAAAGTATTATACATAAAACTATAATGGCAAATGATACCTGTCATCATACATTTTCCAATCACACAGGGTATAAAACATAAAGAGCAAACCCTAATATAAGCCATGGACTTTAGTTAATAATGATGTGGCAATGCGGTTCGTCAATTGTAACAAATGTATCACATTGGCAGAGGTTCTTGGTAATGAGAGTGACTATGCAGGAGTGGAATCAGAGGATATATGGGAATTCTCTATGCCTTGGCTCAATTTTCTTGTAAACCTAAAAATACTCTAAAAAATAAGAGACTCTTAATCTCAGGAAACAAACTGAAGGTTGCTGGGGGTTGAGGGGGAGATAGGGTAGCTGGGAGATGGACATTGGAAGAAAGAAAGTGAGAGTTTGCTATGGTGAGTGCTATGAATTGTGTAAGACTGATGATTCACACACCTGTACCCCTGAAGCAAATATTACATTATATTTTAATTTAACAATCCTGGAAATGGAAAAAAACCATAAAGATCAGGATAGAGTGTGCATTCTCTGGAAAGAGAACGGTAAGTGTCTCGAATGGAGCACTAGGAGGGTTTTGAGTGTACGAGGACCATTTCAAGTCTGTTTTTGACTTTGATGATGGTTAACTGGATGTTTGTTGTGCTGTAAACTGCTTATCTTTACGTTTGTATTTTGTACACCCTAAGTGTATAATATTTCAAGGCAACAAATATTGAAAAGCAAGCAACAAAAATAGATGAGTAACACAAGACTTTAGAGAGAGCAAGTCTACAAGGACAATAATTGCACAGTATCCCCGCATGGAACTAATTAATTGCTCATTTATGTTCCCCAAATAAAGTAAGGCCACTCAGTTAAACTAACATGGTTTGTCTCTTGGCCCAAAACAGTGAATAGAGAAAGTCATACTTACTACTCAAGTTTGACTGCCTCCCAGGAGCCATGCAAGGCCCCCTCTATCCCAAAGCCTGCCCTCAGCCCACAATTTGTGTTTATGGACATTATTTTTACACTTGCTCACAACTGCAATAATGTTCCTTGAGGACATAGGGCACTAGCATCTAAATACAGGTGTGAATCCTGCCACCAGGACTCTTGCTCATGGCTGTCCTAAACCCTGAGGCTAATTTATGAACAGTTTCCCGTGGATTTATTAGGATTCTTTCTTTGATTTTATTCTTTTGTCCTTAATATATAGATTTTGATCTAAGACACTCCTATATCATCTGTAGATTGTTTACTAAAAGTTACATGTCATAATCAGTTTTCATCATTTGAATTTTATCATCATTATTAGATTTATTTAACTCAGCTTCAGCACACTAGACCTACAAATTTATATTTTTTTAAAAGATTTTTATTTATTTATTTGACAGAGATCACAGGTAGGCAGAGAGGTAGGCAGAGAGAGGGAGAAGCAGGCTCCCTGCTGAGCAGAAAGCCCAATGTTGGCCTCTATCCTAGGACCCTGAGGTCATGACCTGAGCTGAAGGCAGAGGCTTAACCCACTGAGCCACCCAGGTGCCCTGATATCTCATTTTAGTACATAACATTCCATTGTCTGGATGTACTGCCATTTATTTGTCCAGTTACCTATGGGAAGTCATCTTGGTTTCTTCAAGTTATGGAAATTCTAAATAAAGCTGTTATAAACATTAGTTTATATGCTTAGGTTTTTATGTAGTTACAAGTGTTCAACTCCTCTCACCAAGGAGCTTGATTGCTAGATCATATAGTCAGTATATATTTAGTTTTATAAGGTGCTGCTAAATTATCTTCCAGAGTCTCTGTACCATCTTGCATTACCACTGACAATAAATGTCATCCTTTCCAGCATTTGGTGTCATCTGTTGTTAGTGTTCTGGATTTGAGCCATTCTAATAGATGTGATGTGATGTTTCATTGTTATATTAATTTGCAATTCATTAATGACAGGTTATGGACCATTTCTTCATATGCTTATTTGCCATCTGTTTATCTTCTTTGGTGAGGTGTCTATTAAAGCTTTGGGCCCGTTTTCTTAATCAAGTTGTTCATTTTCTTATTTTTGAGTTTTAAGAGTTCTTATAAGAACTTATGTATTAGAACTTATGTATTATGTAATACATAAGAACTTATGTATTAGGAGTTCTTATATTATTTAAGAGTTCTGATAACAGTCTTTTATGAGATTATAAGTATTTTCTCCAAGTCTGTGGTTGTATTTTCATTTTCTTGACAGTATCTTTTATAAGACAGAAATGTTTCATTTTAATAAAGTCAACTAATTGAATTGATAAAGTCAATTAATTTAGTAAAGTCAAGCTTATCAATTATTTCTTTCATGGGGTATGCCTTTGGTGTTTCTCTTAAAAGGCATTGCTATACCCAGAATATTTGGGTTTCCTCCCATGTTATCTTCTTGGAGTTCTGTGGTTTTGCATTTTACTTTTAAGTTTGTAATCCATTTTGGATTAGTTTTTGTGAAAGGTGTAAACTTTACTGCATATTGCACATAGCACCATTTGTTTAAAGGATAATTTTGCTCCAGTGTATTGCCTTTGCTCCTTTTTCAAAGATCAAAGGAATGTTATGTATCTGGCTCCATTTCTGGGCTTTATATTCTCTTCCATTGATCTGTTTATCTATTCTTTCATCACTATCCAACTGTCTTGATTATTGTACTTTTATAGTAATTCTGGATTCAAGTAGTGCCAGTCCTCTAACCTTTTTCTTCTCCTTCAATATTGTGTTCACTGTTCTGGGTCTTTTGCTTCTTCATGTAAGCTTTAGAATCAGTTTGTTAATTCCATAAAATCACATGTTAGTTTAAATCAGGAAGAAGTAACATCTTGACAATATTGAGACTTCTTATCCAGGAATATGGGATATTTTTCCATACATTAGGTCTTTGGTTTTTGTTCATCAGAGTTTTATAGTTTTCCTTGTATAATCTTATATATATTTTGTTAGATTTATACCTAAGTATTCTGGTTTGAGGATGCTAATGTAAATGGTATTGTGTTTTGTTTTATTGTTTTATTTATTTTTTTATAGTCTTTTGTTTTGAATTTTTTTCCATTTTATTTTACTTTATTTCTTTTCAGTGTTCCAAAATTCATTGTTTATGCACCACACCCAGTGTGCCCTCCGTAATACCTACTACCAGGCTCACGCAACTGCGCCCTCCCCCCACAACTCCAAAACCCTCAGTTCATTTCTCAGATCCACAGTCTCTCATGGTTTGTCTCCCACTCCGATTTCCCCCATCTCACTTCTCCTCTCCATTTCCCAATGTCCTCCATGTTATTCCTTATGCTCCACAAGAAGTGAAACCATATGATAATTGACTCTCTCTGCTTGACTTAAATTCCTTTTGTTCATTGCTGGTAAATAGGAATTAGATTGATTTTTTTATTTTAATCTTGTATCTTATAATCTTGCTGTAAGTACATATTAGTTCCAGGAATTATTTATGTTGATTCTTTTGAATTTTCTGCATAAACAGTTATACCATCTAGCAACAAAAATTGTCTTATTTCTTCCTTTCCAGTCTATTTTTTATTTCCTTTTGTTATTGTAGTCACTAGGTCTTCTAGTACAGTTTGAAAAGGGAGTGGTTTGAAGGGACATCCTTGCTTTGTTCTGGATTTGAGTGATAAAGCTTCTAATTTCTGACCATTGAGTATGATGTTAGCTGTAGGTTTTGTAGATGTTCTTTATTAGTTTGAGGAAGTTCCCCTCTATTGCTCATTTATTGAGAGTTTTTATTATAAATGGGTATTGGATTTTTGTCGGATGCCTTTTCTGCGTCTATTGATATGACTATGTGATTTTTCTTTTTTTATCCTGTTGTGATAGATTACATTAATTTGTTTTCAAGTGTTAACCAGTCTTGCATACATGGATAAACCCCTATTGGAGTGGTATATAATTCATGCTTTTCGTTACTGAATTCATTTTTATAACATATTTTTAAGAATTTTTGCATTTTGTTCATATGAAATACTGATCTGTAGCTTTCTTTTATCATAATGTCTTTGTCTGATTTTGTATTAGAGTAGTGCTGGCGAAACAGAATAAATTAGGAAGCATTCTCATTGCTTCTGCCTTCTGAAAGAGACTGGAGAGAATTGATACCATTCATTCATTAAATGTTTGGTGGAATTCACCAGTTAATCCATCTAGACTTGGTGTTTTCTGTATTAGAAAATTAATAATTACTGTATCAATTTCTTTAGTAAGTAGAGGGTTATTCATATTGTTGATTTCTTATGTGAGTTTTAGCAGACCTTATCTTCCAAGGATTTGGCCCATTTCATCCAGATTATCAAGTTTGTGGCCACAGAATTTTCATAGCTTTCCTTTATTAACCTTTTAATGTCCTTGGGATTTGTATTTAGGTCCCTTCATTTCTGGTATTTTGTAGTTTGTGTCTTCGCTCCTTTTTTTCTCAGCCTGACATTAGACTTGTCGAAATTATCCATGTTTTCAAAGAAACAACTTTGGTTTTATTGACTTTTCTAGTGGTCTTGTTTTCAATTTCATTTATTTCTGCTATAATTCTTATTTTTCTTACTCAGCTTATTAAAATAAATATAAAATAATTTTTTATCTTTCTCTCTCTATTTCTCTTTTCAAGTTTCCTAAGGTAGAAGCTTAGATTATTGATTTTAGATCTTTCTTTTTTTTCTAGTATACGCATGCAATGATATAAATTTCCCTCTAACCACTACTTTCAGTATATCCTACTTTTGTCAAGTTGTGTTTTCATTTTCATTTAGTTCAAAATAGCATTTAATTTCTCTTGAGATTTCTTCTTGCCCCATGTGTTGTTTTTATAAGTGTGTTGTTTAGTCTCCCAAGTGTTTCTGAATTTTAAGCTATCTTTCTGCTATTGATTTCTAGTTTAATTCCAAATTGGAAACAGACATTTTATGATTTCTATCTTTTTCAACTTGTTAAGGTAGGTTTTATGGCCCAGTAAGTGGCTATCTTGGTGAATATGTGTACCAATTGCATTTTCACCAGCACTGTATGCAAGTGTTGATCCATACCCTTACCAATTGTGGGTTTTAGTTTAAATTTATTCTGGTGTGTTCTTAAAGGAATGTTACTGTGGCCTTAATTTATATGGTTGTCTTACGTTGAGTTTCTTCTTGAAAGCAGAGCCTAAGAAAAGAATTATACCCAGGATGCCGTCCAAAGAAGTAGGAAAGAAAAACCTTAGGGACTGACTGAAAAATGAAAACCCAGTATAAATGTGTGTTAGAAAGGTCACTACTGTGGGCAGCTGGGGTTTGTTCCTTTCTGGGATGTAATGAAGAATGCACAGAATGTGATTCAGAATCCTCTGCCCAAGGATCAGCTAGGAGGATAATAATTTATTGACTATAACCCTCCTTTGTAGAGGATTACTTATGCTTCTTTGCACTTCCACACTTGCTCAGTAGGCTTTTACTGGTGTTCTTAACATTGGAGAAACCCTGAAGCAGGCAGAAATACATGAGACACCTTTTTTTGTAATTTAATTATTTTACTATATTTTTTTATTAGTTGTATAAAATGATAAATTATATATATATATATATTTAAAGATTTTATTTATTTATTTGACAGACAGAGATCACAAGTAGGCAGAGAGGCAGGCAGAGAGAGAGGAGGAAGCAGGCTCCCCGCTGAACAGAGAGCCTGATGCGGGGCTCGATCCCAGCACCCTGGGATCATGACCTGAACCGAAGGCAGAGGCTTTAACCCACTGAACCACCCAGGCGCCCCGATAAATGATATTTTATTTCATATATTAAATAGATTCTTTAGCCATCACAGGTACACTGTACAAAATATATTTATTTTATTTACATATATTTTACATTTCATATCTTTTTTTAAAATTTAATTTTATTTTTTAGTGTTCCAGGAGTCATTGTTGATGCACCACACCCATATTTTTTTTCAGTATTCCAAGATTCATTGTTTATGTGACACTCTTAAGGCAAGATGCTCTCTGAGCAAGACTGAAAGACATGACTGAAATTAGAGTTAAAACAGAGGGGATATGGAAGGTGCTTCTTAGGCAAGTTCAATGATAACTAATGGGGCAAAGCATATTTTGTGCTTATTGACCATTTGGACTTGTCTTTTATAAAGTGATACTTGAAGATTCTTGTACATTGTGTGCTTTACTTTTTATTTGTAGAAATGTTTTCTATAAAGCAGTTACAATTACTTTATCACTTATATGTGCTGTAAATATCATTTCATCCTTTCACTTTGCCTTTCTACTTTCTTAACTATGGGTTTGCTGAACAGGAGATCCTATTTTAATGTAGTCTAGTTTTTCAAGCTTTGTATTTGTAATTAGTATTTTCATGCCTTACTTAAGGAATCTTTTCCTATAAAAAGTGAATGGAGATATTTTACATTATTATTAGAAGGCTTTTGCTTGGGTCACCTGGGTGGCTCAGTGGTTTAGGCATCTAATTCTTGATATCAGCTCAAGTCATGATCTCAGGGTTCTGTGCACAGCACAGAGTCTACTTGTCCCTCTCCTTCTACTCCTTAGTCTCCCACAAACCCCGTCTCATTCTCTCTCTCTCAAATAAATAGATAAACTCTTTAAAAAAGGAAGGATTTTGCTTGTCTTCCATGGTGAGCTTTACAAGCCATGTGTATTGATTTTTATATATGATGCATCATATATTAATGTGTATTTTACACACACACACACACAACATATATAATACATGTATGTTTTGTGCCCAGCCTCATCCTTTCTCTTTCTACAGGGATCTCTTGTACATCTCACCCCCATGTAAATGGTAGCCTTACAATTAGTGATTTTATTAAAAAAAATACTTTATTTACTTATTTGAGAGAGAGAGCGAGAGAGCGAGAGAGAGCGAGTGCACATGAACTGGGAGGATAGGGAGAAGAGGCTCCCTGCTGAGCAGAAAGCCTGATTCAGGGATTGATCCTGGGACTCCAGGCTCAGGACCTGAGCCCAAGACAGATGCTTAACCAATTGAGCCAGCCAGGTGCCACCCAGGTGGGATGTTCTTATAAGACCCAGGTTTCCTTGCCAAAATTGTTTGGATCAGTTATGGAGGCTTGTTCTAAATTACCCCTTTTTTCTTTGGCAGTGGATACTCCAAAGTGAAAAGATTGGGATCTACCTCTATGTTTAAGAAACAATGAGGAGAGCCTTGAAACCTAGAGAAAAGAGGTTGGGTTGGGGAGAGAAAGCACTGAAAACATTCTAGTCCTTAGTGTCTCAAATTTTCACAGTAACAGTCCTACTTTTCTTCAGATTTTATTCCTCAATTCATAAATCACTGAGTCTTCCTTTTGCCTAAGCTGGAGTTGGATGTCTCTCGCAAGAGCAAAACCTCTATTTCTGTAGACTAGATTACTAGAAGTACTAGAAGTAAACACATTGCTCATAACAATTCATACTTTATATTTTTATTTTATTGCCAGTTGCCTTCCAGAATGAGTTTAAATAATCAAATTTCAATCAATTATGTATAAGTAATGTTTTTCCTTACACAATTTTCTACCACACACATTATTAGCTTTTTTCTCTTTTGCTTTTTCTAAATCTATTAGTCCCCCTAATTTCCACGATTGTTGCAACATTAGTCGTTGGTTCAATAAAGGAAGGAAGGAACAGATTATTCTTGTAGAAAAAGAGAAACAAGTGCCTAAAATTCAAGAACAACAAGATTAGGGAAGATTTAAAATTTTTTTTTGTTGTTGTTCCCAGAATTGTTTTAATTTTTTTCTTCAACTTCAACACTAGTGTTTTACAATCTTGGGCCCAAAAATAAATGGAGAAGAATGATGAGAACAGGCTGGAGATTGACCATTACAAATGTGTTGGTGTTCGGTGCCCCTGGCTGCATAACGGGACAAGCATAGGAGCCATTATATTCCCTTATGTTACCAAGACACAACTACTTTTTGGAAGTAATGCTTATATTTTGAAGTTGAATGATTCTTATTATCTCAGTAGATATTTTATTTTATTTGTTTCTCACATAGATATTTTAAAATGCATAGCTCTTTTCTCCCATCTGGTATATCTCCTCTGTTCAAAACTATAATTTGGGGAGGACCTGAAATATGATTTACATGTCTAATTGTAATAAATGAACAGAATGTAGAGGACTATGCTGGCCTCATGATGACCTGTAATGACAAAAACATCTTCAACAATAACAAGCAATGTTTAAGTGGGACACACATTTTACATTTGATATTACCTTCCACAATAGCACTAGGAAGTAGTTTATTCTTTTTCTTTTTTAACTAAATATCTTTTTTAAAAAAAATTCTAGACAAACTCCATAGAGATAGGCATTAACTTCTCACCTGTTCCACTGGCAGCTTCCATGAGTTAACCTGACATCATTATAGGGAATCATAGGAAATTGTACTCTTATTTGAAGATGGAAGAATGGAGATGTAAGCTCCTGTCTGAGGTTTGAGGATGACCACTCTGTTGTCACTCTGGAAATGTTGTAGGACGTATAAAGCTTAAAAGCAGAATATTTCAGGGTTGAGAAAGTGTCTGAGAAAGTGTCTTAGTCAATGTAGAAGAGAGACATCTGATAAATGAGGTAGCAAAAAAACTATTTTTCACTGCGAAATGCAATAGGTAGTATAATTCTAAATTGGGACCATAGGTTTTCTAATTAGTTGTGTTTTTGCATAAGTTGGATTCCTTTGTTTCTACATTGATTCATCTTTAAAATCAAGATAGCAATATATTGGTTTAACTAATGGGGAAACATAAAAATATATACGTATAATTTAGTCATTGATAAAAACAAGGCAGTGTGGAACTAATAAAATAATATTCAATTAGAAGGTGTTTCCTGATTTGATATTCTGGAGCTATGGATAATTAAGAATTTCTGACAAGCAGATCATCTGAACAAAGGATTCAGTGGTTGTTAATTGAATTATTTCTACGTGTTTGTTACTTCCTTTTGTTTGCTTGCATCAATTTAAGTTCACAATAATAGATACATTAAAATTGCTTACCATCCTATGTTTGCTGGTTAAAGGATTAATTAAGTCAGGTTGAATGAAATTCAATTAATGCTTTTTATCTGGCTGCTATTTGTTTGCTTCTAGATATTTTTTCCTGTGTCTATAATGAAATCAGATACCAGCCATAGGTTTTAGGTATGGCAGTAGCAGTCAGAATGCCTGGGACTGGCAAGATCATTTCTGTCAATTAATGACATCTCACTGAGGTATACATTTAGGGGCATGGCAAAAAAATGAGTGATGCAAAAACAAAAACCAAAAAAACCTTAAAAATAAAATGATGCGGCTGTCAGCTTCCAACAAAAAGTAAAGATCTAACCTGACTTATGATGGGCCTATGTCCTGATAAATTCATCATAAGTTGAAAATAACAGAAGTCGAAAATGCATTTAATACAGGTAACCTCCTGAACCCTGTAGCTTGGCCTCGCCTAACTTAATCATGCTCAGAACCCTTACATTAGCCTGCAGTTGGGTGAAATCATATAATACAAAGCCTGTTGTATCATAAAGTGAGGAATATCTCTTATAAATCACTGAATACTGTATTGAAAGTGAGAAACAGACCCCTGTGCAGGCACAGATGGTTGTCAGTGTATCGGTTGTTGACCCTCACGATTACCGGCTGATTGAGGCCTGCGGCTTACGTACAGAAGAAGATGGCACCACATATCCCTGGCCTGGGAAAAAGTCAAAATGAAAAATTCGAAGTCTCGTTTCTATTCAATTGAGAACCACTTTCACACCACTGTAAAGTCAAAGAATCATTACATCAGGACCATCTGTATTCCATAGGTAGCTTGCCTTTGTTTTGGAAATAAGAGAGAGGGCGCAAAACTTTGAGAGTTTGTCTCTGGTATCTTTTAGTTTTCAAGATGGTTTGTGATGGAATGGGAGGAGTTCTGCCCAGTATCTATGGACACTGCAAAATTCTGGAATCAGTTGTGTGTGTATGTATGAAGAGGGGCAATTTCACAGCTTTTTATCATTTATCAAGAATGAATCAATTATTGTATACATTTTCATCCCACTTGAAATATTGAGTCAGTATCAGTAGAGGAAAGAAAACCCAGTAATGACTTGGTCTTTTTATTTCTTTAGAATGAATCTTTGGGTAGGCACAATAAATTGTTTCACAGCATAATTCATTGGGGGCTCTTGAGCTTCAGTTTGTATTATATATTCATAGCTTTTTGTGGCAGCCATAGGCCATGAGTCTTAGGCCTGACATGATGAGTCTATAGGGAGAAGGCTGCAGTTTGTGTTACAGATGTCCTTAAGAGAGTTCCCAGCTGTGTACTCTGCTTTTAAAATGGATGCAAAATTAAACTTACCATAATGACTTCTGTTGAAGTCTGTGAGAATTAGTCTTCAGCTATACAGGTGCTACAAGATAAAATGACTTATTTAAGCCCTCATAAGAGATTTCTGCAATTGAGAATTGAGAAAATGAACACACAAGTTTATGTCTACTGCATCTTTTTTTAATCCTTGAAATGAATATATAAACTTCCAAAAAAGAAAAAAGAAACCCCTATCTGAAGCCAGGTTAGGTGAGGGGAATGAATGCTATTCTAAAATTCTTAAATTATAAAAGGAAGTCTTCCAAAGAGGTTATAGGAGAAAGATTGATTTAGAGAAATCTAACTTAGGGAGAATCTTTACAAAAGGTCTGTGCTAGGTTTAGAGAATGAGAAGTCCATTGTTCTACCTTAGGGTAAGATTCATAGATGTTTCTGCATGGTACGTATCTATAGATATGGCTTCAAAGGGCTCTCTCTATTAGAAGGTATGCATCTGTATCTGGGTTGAAAATGGCATTATTTTTGTCAAAATCTTGGTCGTGATATAGTAGGCATTCTTCCAACATCAGTTAGAGTGGTGACAGGAACGATCCTAAGGAGTATTCTTCTGAAGAATTTTAGTGGCACATTAAGAATAGGGAAGCAAAAGCACTATCTGGAATTAACTTGATCTTCACTTCAGAATCCTAGAAAGTACACCAAGAAATGTGGAAACATCAGTTTATGAAAGACGAGTGCAACGTTGAAGAACCATGCTTGATGCAAGTGTTTTTACAATACCAAACCTAAGGTGCCACATTGCTTTTAAGTCATCTGGGATTATGAAGTCACTACAGCACCCTATCCTCTAGCCATATAATTAACAGTTTCTGTATTATTTGTAAGCTCACACAGCTTTTCTCCTGGGCTACAGATAAAACAAGCTACCAAAATTTAGCAGGAACAGGTGGGTATCTGGAGCTAGGACTCAGAGCAACCTTCCTAAATATAGGTATTCTCTAAGATTCTCCCAAGATTCTGGGAAACAGGGAAGAAACCTAGACAACTAGAGCAGTAATAAAATCCAAATTAACAATAGAGTTCCTGATCTTATCTTAGAGAGGTTTCTGATCAGAACTTGAGCATGAACTATGTAGCTTGGCTATTTCCTGGGCAGATATATCTAGAACCTAGAAGAAATACTGATGGTGTTTGGGGCTCAGCAAACCTTGTTTTTATGAGGAGCTGGTCAGAGTGAACTTACCCTGGTTTGCATTTACTTGCCCTTCCATATGTATTTGACCCTAGATGCTACTTTATTCTTGGTTGCCTGCCCTGCTTCCTGGATGAGAGACCCAGAAATTCCTTGGGCCACTGCAGGGTCATGAAGTTTCGTATCACCATTATTACCTCATTTCCCATCATGATCTGTGACTCAGACTTCCTGATGGCAATTTCAAGATTTTGGAAGCCACAGCAGTTCCCAATTCCAAAATCCCAATGTGAGAAGACACACAGAACCTCTGAATATCACAGAGTTGGAGAAATACAGTCTCCACTGGGGTTCTGTCTCTTGGGAAAATTTAGGCTGATGTAAGAGAAGTGATATAAAGGTCTGGGAGACAATTTTTTTCACTTTTCTTTTCTACTTATGCAATGTCCTAAGATACAACAGTGTTCCATGGTCTCCTAAAGGTATCCTGAAAAACAAAAAGTTATATTTTCCTGAGATATTGACTATGTACAACATTATATTTATGTATCTTTTATTTTTATTACCTACTTTCCTTTTTCCCTCATTTTTGTTTCTTTCAGTTGATCCCTACTCTCAATAAAGCATTACCATGTGAGTTTGGCCTCAAGTTCCGTTTTCTAGATTAGATCTAAAATAGAACTTAACCAAAGAAAGGTAACGAGATTGACAAGATTAACCTAGTCATTAGAGCTTAGTTTAAAGGAAAAACTATGATTATAGAATAGCATCATTTACTTCCCAATTTAGACTCTACTGTACCTATGTTTGCCATGTAAAATAGTGGAACAAGGGTCTGGATTAAATATGAACAACAACAACAACAAAAACCCTTATTCCCTTAAACAGCTATGCTACTGGAGTGCAAACAACATTATGTTTAATGCTCTGTGAACACTGTACCTTGTAACTATAATCTTAACACTAAAATAGTTAGATTTGTGGTTTAGAACCTTTTCATGTAGCAAACCCCAGGCCCAGTTAGCTTCACTGGTTAATGCTACCAAACACTTTTGAAAGAAGTAGTGTTTCTACACAAACTATTCTGATAAAAAATGAAAGGAGGGGATTTTCTGATCTTGGACAATTTTCAGATTCTTAACAACGTCCATATAATTCTTGAGTTGTGAATGGAAGAAAGGAATTAGGCATTTTTTTTTTTACCCCTAGATCAATTAAACATCAAATATGGGTTGTACTTGGAAAGGAATTAGTCTCAAGCAAAGCTCCTTCTTTTGGGTAAAGGCAGTTCCTGGGGAGGAGCTGGACTTTGGGTTCGTACCACCCAATCTTTCTAGTAGCTCAGTGAACAAATGTTCTGCCCTGAAGTTGGGTGTCTGTGTGGTACACTGCAGTGCCCACCACAGATCTATTAGTACATGACTGATTATGATTTATATTGAAGATTCTAGAGGGGGAAAAAAATTGCTTCAGCAGTTTTAAGTCTCTACTTCATCACAGACTTGGTAATGGTCAGTTAAGGTTTTGGAAGTACTTGTGAGGAGGTAAAGACCCTTTGGGAACAAGTGTTAGCTAGCAAAATTGGTGGTGGTGGTTTGTCTCATTGAAAGCAGCAGACCTTGTGGAGTATGGATGCCTGCCAGTAGATGGTGAACAACAGGGATGGATTTCCTTGGAGGGGAGAGAAGAAATACATAGCAAATGTTAATCAGTAGTTAATTTTTATTTACAAGAATTCATATCATATTAGAATACCTCTAGGTCTTGGTGGTGGTGGTGGTGGTGGTGGTGCTGTGTGGAAACCTTAACTGAGACTTCTGCTTTCTGGAGCTTCTGCTTTCGCTTTACATCAGCCACTGTGTGGCTCCATTCTAGAAGGTCCTGTTCCCATTTTTCCTTTTCATTTCTGATCTTTGAGATGAGGCACAGTGACTTGACCCTCACGCACATACTGCTACTAAGCTGTTTTCTACTATTATGAGGCCTCAAATAGGTCATATTTCCTTTTAATGGGTACCCAAACCCAAAACTTAGAGCATCACTTTTTATAAATCTATGCTTAATGACAGTAAGTAACCATTATTCATGTTATTTAAACAGATCCTTCTTGCTTGTTTCCATAATAAATTTAATTACATTCTAAATAGTATACTTATAAGTATTTTCTAATGAAGGTACTCCCAAATGAGAAAAATGGAGTTTTGCTGTTAAAGAGTGTATGCTTTCCTGAAGAAACAATCATACATTCTGTAATGAACAAGTTCTATGGGAAAAATAAGTTCGAGCCAGACCACTCAAAATCTGTGCAACTTTGTATTCAGAATATTATCGAAAGCAATTATTATTTGTCAACAGGTACCTTGAAGAGTAGCCAGACACCTTGGTGTGGCTGAATGCTGCGTCAGGAGCTTTAAAATGCATTAAAAAAAATAGTGTCAAAGTGATAGCTTCTGAGCTCTGAAAGAATACAGTTTCTCTGAGCACAGGAGAAAGTGCCAGCTGCCAGAGGTGACAGCATGGTGTGCTTCTGGGTGGGTGAGGCCTCGGTGCCATAAAAGTGCTCCTGTCTGTACAGCAGCCACACTGAGGGTCTTTCTTTTTCCTGCAGAAGATTTAAATTCTGTACAAACTATTCTAGCTTCAAATTGCATAGGGACCAACCCAACACTCAACTTAAACTGACAGAATTATCCTATGGAATGATCCTGTAGGAACTAATTCATGTAAGAGGAATATGTGTTTTATCAAAGTAGACTATAGCTCCAAATAGAACACAGGCAATTTATATTGTTGCTTATGAGCTTAGTTTTAAGTATGGACCCGAGTGACATTTGCTATGAACTTATGAACTTCGTAAGGCAGATTCTGCATATGCCATATTCACTTACAGGCACAACAAAGAACACTATGCTTTGAACTTAAGTAGTTGCTTAGATTTCGATAGAACTTTTTTTATAGTTCAAACAGAAACTAGTATTTCATATATGCATGCTCACTAATGTTTTCATTTACATTAATCTGTGAATTGCAGTAAGTTCATTACTGAATTTTTACATATATGAATATCAAATCTCAGGGACTTCATTGACCAAAACTAGCATTAAACATTAAAGTGAGGAGTAAAAACTCCCACATTATATCCTTGCACTCTATGTTGTCTATCATGAAGTAAATTCCACATAACTGCTTAGATGCAGTTAAATAAAAAGGGTAAATTTGGTGAGTGCTGTGAAGTGTGTAAACCTGGTGATTCACAGACCTGGTCTCCTGGGGATAAAAATATATGTTTATAAAAAATTAAAAATTAAAAAAAAATACTATCAGAAAAATGAATTACAGATGATACACTATGTTTGAAATATTAAAAGTAGATGAAGTGACTGAAGTACATAAAACTTATGTGAAACTGAGAAGAATAAATGTGGGAAAATCACTAGATTTAACATCTTCTTTATATAGCTTGAATTGTTCTTTAAATACCTGCTGCCCCAAGTGATTCTTTATCAGTTATCTTCTTAATTTTGTTTATCTTAATGTCTGAGAAAGACTGGAAATTTATGAATTTATAAAAGCAATTATGTACAATGAAAGCATAATCCTCAAATACTCATATAGACATAGACACCAACACTATATGAAATAGTGAAATTCTGTAACATGTAACACGTAATGGTCTGAAATTGCTTAAAATGCAGGATGGTATTATTGAGACTTTAAGTGATTTAGGCATGGCTGCAAAGGTAGACTTCCCGCAGATCTCAGTATTTGGAAGGCAATTGCCAATGACTTTAAGTGTCTAAACTCATAGTATTTGTTATTATGAGGGTTATTACAGAATTTTACTGTATTTATATATAATTTGATCCTTAACAATTTTTAGTAGTGAATGTAATTTAAATACCCATTTTTTTAAACTACACAATATAAATTTAGATAAAGAATTAGAGTTGAATAGCTATTTTTCCAAAATATAGGAAATATTTTTAGTTCTTGTTCATTCTTATAGGTGTTGTGCAGACATATTTATAAAAGATTTGCTTGCATTCTTAAAAAATTTCAAAGAGGAGGGCCAACATTATCCTGACACTAAAGCCAGAAAAGATACCAAAATATTATTATGATCCTGATCCCCAAACCAAAGTACTAGAAAAGAAAACTACTGACTAATATCTTTGATGGATATAGGTGCAAAATATTTCAGTGAAATACTAGCAAATCAAACTCCACAGCACATTAAAAGAGTGATATACATAAATGGGATTTATCCCTGGGATGTAAGGATGGTTCAGTATATGTAAATCAATGTGATATATCCCATTAATAGAAAGAAAAGAATCATATGATTGGATTAGTAGACACAGAAAAAGCATTTGACAAAATTCAGTTTGACAAAATTCAAAATAATGATAAAACTCTTTAAAATTTTTAAATTTAATTTAATTTTTTATTTTTTATGCCACTGTGAAGGTTGTCTTTTTTTTTTATTAACATATAATGTGTTGTTTGTTTCAAGGGTACAGGTCTGTGAATCATCAGTCTTACACAATTGATAGCACTCACCATAGCATATACCCTCCCTAATTTGTTAGCAAATTAGGTATAGAAGGAACTTATCTCAATATAATAAAGACCATATAGGACAATCGTGCATCTGACATCATACCCAGTGGTGAAAGGTTGAAAGCTTTTCGTCTAAGGTAAGAAATAAGATAAGGTGCCGCTCTCACCATTCTTACTCAGCATTTTACTAGAAGTTCTAGCCAGACCAGTCAGGCAAGAACAACAAGTAAAAAGTATTAGAATTGGGAAGGAAGAAGTAAAATTGTCTTTTTTGGAAGATGACATGAATTTATATTTAGAAAATTCTGAGGACTCAACCAAAAAACTGTTAGATCTAATCAGCAAATTTAGTGAAGTTGTAGGATACAAAATTAGCATACAATAATCAGTAATGTTTCTGAACACTAACAATGAATTTTCTGAAAAATAAATAGATCCCATTTCTAGTAGCATCAAAAATGGCAAAATACCTAAGAATAAATTTAAGAAGGTGAAAGATCTCTACTCTGAAAACTAGAAGACAATGATAAAAGAAATCAAAGAAGACACAAATAAATGGGAAGATACGCTGTGTTCATAGACTGAAAGAGTTAAAACTGTTAAAAAGTTAATACTACCTAAAGCTATCTATGGATTGAATGCAGACCCTATCAAGATATCAATGGGTTTAGGGGTGCCTGGATGGCTCAGTGGGTTAAAGCCTCTGCCTTCGGCTCAGGTCATGATGCCAGGGTGCTGGGATCGAGCCCCGCATTGGGCTCTCTGCTCAGCGGGGAGCCTGCTTCCTCCTCTCTCTCTCTCTGCCTGCCTCTCTGCCTACTTTTGATCTCTATCTGTCAAATAAATAAATAAAAATCTTAAAAAAAAAAGATACAAATGAGTTTTACAGAAGTAGAAAA
Organism: Mustela nivalis; assembly: GCF_964662115.1. Taxonomy (NCBI): domain Eukaryota; kingdom Metazoa; phylum Chordata; class Mammalia; order Carnivora; family Mustelidae; genus Mustela; species Mustela nivalis. The sequence continues at coordinate 31,374,335 of NC_139033.1, read as the reverse complement.
ATAATAGTCGTATAATTTATATGGAACCCAAAAGACTCCAAATAATCAAGCAAATCCCAAGAATAACAAGGCAAGAGACATTGTACTTCCTGATTTCAAGGACTATATTAGAAAACTATAGTTATCAAAATAGTGTGGTTACTGTTATGCCCCAATAATGGGTCTGTGATTAAAGGAGCGAGACTAATACAAAGCGAAGGCCAAGCAAAGTTTTATTTCGCACCAAGCATCAAGAATCTAACTGAACGTTCGGGGCCCCACCTCTTACAAGAGAGGGCGACCCTTCTCTGTTTCACAGAGTAGCTTTTAAGGGCAAAGGCCATGCAGTCAGGCCTGGCCACGCAGAGGTGGCCAATGAGATTGTAACACACACAGGAAACTCCACAGTGATGCTAGGTGACCAACTGAATTACAATGTACCCTAGTAGACATTTGAACCAGCCTGTTACACCTTGATTGGGATTGGCGCCCAAAGGGTGGGGCCCATACTCCTTGGTAAGCAGGGAGACAGTCAGATGTCTCCACCTGACCTGATCCACCTTTGTATCTGGGCTTTGTTACCTGAAGCTGGTTTCAGGGACTTGTCTCCAAGTAAATCCCCTGGGGGAAGGGGAGCAGGGACAGTTTCTAAATAGGTCCTTACAGTTACTGGCATAAAAACAGATAAGTAGGCTAGTGGAGCATATTTGAGAGCCCAGAAATAATTTCAAACATCTATAGTATATTTGACAAGGGAGCCAAAGATACTTAATGAAGAAAAGATGTAAATGGTGCTGGGATAACTGGATATTCACATGTAAAAGAATGTAAATTCAAATGTAAAAGAATGAACCTGGGCCTATATCATGTACCATTCAAAAAATTAACTTAAAATAGATTAAAGATTAAATATAAGACCTAAAACTATGAAAATCTTAGAAGAAAACCTCGGAATAAAGCTATTTGGCATGGTTTTTCATAATTATTTTTTTAATATGATACCAAAAGCACAAGCAACAAATGCAAAAATAAACAAGTGGGATTACATCAAATTTAAAAGCTTCTGCACAGCAAAAGAAACTATCAACAAAATGAAAAGACAGCCTGTGGAATGAGAAAAGATATTTGCAAACCATATCTGATAAGAGGTTAATATTCAAAATATATAAAGAACTCTTAGGTTACTATGTAGTACACCTGAAACTAATGTAATATTACATGTCAATTTTATAAAAACAAAAAACCTCATAAAACTCAATAGCAAATAAATAAATAAACAAACAAATAAGTAAATAAATCCAAATTAAAAATGGGAAATGGACCCAAATAGACATTTTTGAAAGAAGAGCTATGAAAGGACAACAGATACATGAAAAGATGCTCAACAACACTAGTTATTAGTGATATGCTTCAGTGTTATGCCACTTCTTGCCTGTTACAGACCATCAAAAGGTAAGGGACAACAAATGTTGATATGGAGCAAAAGGAACCCTTGTACACTGTCGGTGGCTGGTAAATTGGGGTAGCCACCATGGATAGCTGTATAGAGTTCCTCAAATTAAAAATAGAACTACCATATGACCCAGCAGTTTCACATCTGGGAATGCATCTAAAGGTAGTGAAAACCCTAACTCAAAAAGATTACTTCATCCCCATGATCATAACAACATTATTTACAGTAGCAAAGGCAAGGAGACAATCTGTGTCCAGTGATGGATGAATGAATGAAGAAGTTATGATGTATACATACAGTGAGATATTATTCAGCCACAAAAAAAACAAGGAAATCCTATCATTTGTAAAAACATGAATGAACCTTGAAAACATTGTGCTAAGTCAAATAAGTCAGAGAAAGACAAGTACTGTTATGATCTCACTTATATGTAGAATCTTAAAAATAACAAAACAGAAAAAGTGATCAGGTTTGTGATTACCAGAGGCAGAAGGGGCAGGAAGGGAATTGTGGGAAGGTAGTCAAAAGGTACAAACTTCCAGTTATAAGGTAAATACTAGAGTTGTAATGTACAACGTATTGGCATGCAAACACTACTATATAATATATAAGAAAGTGGTTAAGAGAGAAAATCCTATGAGTTCTTGTTGCAAGGAGGAAATGTTTTTCCCTTTTTCTTTTCCTTTCCTTTTTTTTTTTATTAAGAAATATAGATGTTAACTGAACCTATTGTAATTAGTTAACAATATATATAAATCAAACTATCATGTTATGCACCTTAAACTTATAGAGTGATATATATCATTATTTCTTAATAAAACAGGAAAAAAGATTCAATTACATGTTCAGGTGGAAATCATTCATATAAAATTTACAGAAGAACATTCATAGCTGACCACATAGTTGTAATTGAGATGCTGTGTTTAAAATTAGACTTAGGGTAGGATCAAGTACTTGAGTCAGAGAGTAAGTAAATTATCAAACAAGAAATATTTTGTGTGACAAAATAAAATAAAATGTCTTTTTAAAGATCATATGTAAGAAGTATAATCACAACATCAATGATAGATATTTTCCTTTTTTATACAAATAAATTAAAAATTTCTATGCTTTCTGAAATACAGTAAGTGTTATGAAAGTATATACATTTATAGAAGCTACCCCTACTCCCAATATATATGGAGTAGATTTCTATAGACTGAGTAAGGACAATAATATCACTTTTATAGTTAATTAAATAGACCTTTCAGAAAAAAAATGTGTATTTAATTTATTCTGTGATATTAGATAAAAATAAATATGTATTTGATTTATTCTGTGTTGTTACTATTTCATTTAAGACCATTTATATTGATGTATCCAAGTAGCATTAATATCACTTCATGTTTACTTTGTTTGTTACTGATTATATTAGCTAATATTTGTGCTTGGAAGGATAAATAATGAAAACAATTCTCACTGTAAACTAAAAGTGAAATGGATTAGACTCAAAAATACTGAAACCATATCTTTCTTGTTGCCCCAAATCAATATAAAATAAGAAAATAAATTTCAGGAGGGTTTACTTACTATATGAAATAACCAACTTCATAAAAGTCTATCTTTAATAACAAAGGTAGAATTTCAAATTCATGAAAGTGAAAGATTTACATAAGAGTTGGAAATCTTAAGTTTTAAAAAATTCTAACTTATCTGGAAACAGAGAGAAAAATGGTGGAATGATTAGGAGGAAAATCCAATTTTGAGAACTTTGGAAAATGTGAATGCATTATCATAATAATATTTTTACTGACTATTCCTAGGTAAAAACACTACCTTCTCAGGATTATTCTGATTCTTAACAGTCCTGGAAAAATTAAATATTGAGATGAAAAATATTCAGTGCCCATTTCATAAATATGAAGAGACTCTAAATTTAACTTCTCTACTTACACTTTGTTGTAATGTCAGTATATTGACATCACAGGTATTACAGTGTCATTTAACTCTGAGAAAATAATACAGAAATTGTTGAGAAATCCTGAGTTATTGGGAAATACAAAGAAATACTTAGCTAAATCATTTTGTTTTTATAAGAGTCTTGTTTTCAAATAGACAATTTACTATGATGTATAAAATTTTTAAAATTTTGTGATGATTTTCATCTTTAATAAACTTAGTAATAAATATTCTGTTCAAATACAACCAAAAGAGAATATTTGTAGTTAGAAGCTGTTATGTAGTTAGCATAATACTAAATTTTGCACACACTAATAGCTATACTTATCTCCACAGTCAGGAGAATGACATTAAAAATTCTTGTTTTCTTTATTGGTGTTTCAGTTGTGAACATTTGCTTCTAAATGAAAAATAAATTTACACTCAACTATTAACATGAACATTCATAACTTTGCACCAATCTATAATAATGGATATTTCATGGCAATTAATTATGTCAGTTAGTTTATTGAAATCGGCAAAACTGAATAGATTAGGTGTACTGTTCATTTTTTATTAAAATTTCTTAAGGAATGATGAAAGATTGATTACTTATATCCATCATTCCACCAAAGCAAAATGATAACCCTGAATTCTTTCATGAAGTATTTGTAAGCTATTGGTATGTCGTGGTTGAAAGGTCATAAAGATATGAGATCTTCTCAAAGGAGAAGATGTGAGCTAAATTTTTTAGTACTTGAAAAGAAATATTGACACTAGCTCTGTAAAGTTGCAGGCACAAGCCTCTTTGTAAATCCAGATTTACTACTGGCCATTTGGTGTCCCTAAGCAATAGATGAATTAGACAATATGAAGTTGGATGGGTAGATTGTGGTATGGGACTCTTTTAGGTGAGTATATGATAACCAGCTGGTCCTACCTTGCAGGTTTAAAAACTGCTATGGTATATAGAGAGATCTGTGCTCATGTTTGTGGCGGAGATCAAACCAAAACCTCATTCCAGCTACTTCCCATTTTACCTGACAGATGATGTCAGTAGCTTCTGTGCTGTGGAAACAGTATGATTTCAATGATGTATGAATTTTGAAGGAACACAAACATTCAGTCCATAATAGCTCCCATCGGATGTTCACTTTAGCTGCCAAACTAATTTCACAGTGCTTATTCTGGAGTAACCACATTTTGGTAGGATTTAGAAGTCTCTATTTTTGAGGCATTAAACTAGTCCAACCTTTTGGGGATAACAGTGTTCTTCTGGAAAGTCTTAGCCATAATTGAAATGAGAAAGGATTGGCACCACTTGCTTCATGAAGAATTGGTGTTTAATCTAGGGGACAGACATGCTTGTCTTGTGTTTTGGGATGATATTGGGGATATATATATTTTTGTTGGATTAATCTTGCATTATCCCTTTGAATACCAAATATTGGTGGCAGGTAAATAAAAATATTGAAGAAAGCTTAGTAAACTAACTTGTTTTATATAAAAATATGTTAGTACAGGAGAGGAAGTGGGAGGAAAGTGTTCTTTTCTGGATGAATTTTTAAGAACATGAGGGATGATTTGGGGGAAGCTTTTGAGGGTGTAGGAATACATACCTGCACACACAGAAATGAAAGTGAAAAGCATGAAAAAAAAGAGAAGATGAAAAAAGTTCCATCTACTCAATTATTATGGAATTCCATTCACCACTGCCATTCTTTAAAAGATTTTCAGGAGATATGTCTCTGTCTTTATATAAGTTGTCACACTAGTTATTATAACTCTGTATATGGATTAGCTCTCAAGGTATTCAGCTTTATTCAGTTTACTTTTATTTTGTGTGTTCTTACCTCCACATATGGACCCATAGTCAAATGTTCATCTGCACCTGAAATTTAGCAAATTAATTCTGAGCCTAGGAGCAAGTGTTTCCATTATCATAACTGTCATGCCAAGAGATTGAGGCTGTTCAGACATGATGTGTGAGTGGTTTTTAGACTAATACAATAGAAATAGAGGAAAACAGAAGTCCCTGAGATAAAAATTATAATTTTTCAAACATTCTGTTTTCACCAGAAAATACTATGTGGAGAATTAAAATATGTCCTATGTGAGTTTATGGAAATGGAAGAACTTTAAGAAATGGGGAAACCACAAGTTAGACCTACTTTTTATCTAAGTCTCAAAAGCACTGATTTCTTAAAGCATTTGAACCCTTTCTGAATAGTTGGGGAAAGTGGATGTAGAAGGAAGTTTTACTAAAAAGGGACACAGTAAAATATTGGAATGGCTGAAAAGGGAAGAACCAAAAGGGATTTGTTTTATATTTGTGTGGGTGGGGGAAGAGATTACAAATTTTATATGTGCTTATGAGAATGACACAGCAGAGAACATACAAGTCAGGTCTTCTAATTATTCAATTTTATAGAAAAGTAGCAAATATGCCATTATATAAATTTGAGATTGTGGAGATGGAATGGGTGTTTGATGAGTAAAAAGGAAGAAAAACATGAATCTAGGAGAGTGACAGAATAAGTGGACTAGGAGACATGGCATAATTCTTGGCCATTAAGATTCAACCTCCCAGATTTAAAAAGTGCCAGGCAAAATAGATCTGTGTTTTTCTCTAGCTGTGTTTAGCTCCGCAGGTGCACTTGTAGCCATGTTTAGCACCACTTGTGTAATAACAACAAATATATTGTACTAAAAACGTAAAAATATTAGGGTTATGGATTTGTCAAAGAATGGGTCTCTTATCAAAGTTCAGTAAAGCCAGTGAAGAGCAAAGGTGACAGGCATATATACAAGGAATTGATTTTTAATATTTGTCCATAGAATTTATTTTGTATGAGATGAGAAAATAAACATCAGATGTATAAAGTAAAAAGGCAAATCAGGCTGACTCTGTAAATTTTAGTCCAGGTGAAGTTGAAGAATTATTAGAGTTGGAATATGTGATGAAATAAGCTAAGAAGTTAGCAGGAGATGGTCTGAATGTAACATGTTTTAAATTGATATTGCAGAGTTTACACTTACTGGTAATTAACTAAAAGTTCTAGTGCAGGGTCTCTCAATCTCAGCACTTATCAACACTTTGGGATAGATAATTTTGTGTGTGTGTGTGTAGGCTACCATGTGCAATGTAGAATATTTAGCAGGATGCTCACGATTCTCATTAAATGTCAGGAGTAACCCACCTCCCTTCCAGACTCAGTTGTGAGTACCAATAATGTATCCAGACATGGCCAAATATTTCCTGGAGAAGCAAATTGTCTCCAGATTGAGAACCACTGGTTTAGAATATAGCCATTGGAGTGAGTGGCAGAGGAGAAGTAAAGGGCATGATCATCACAGATGTAGAAGTTAGAGAGATAGGACAATTATCTACTTATGTACTGAAATAATCAAGAGTTACAAGAAAAGTAGGGTTGAAGAAAGCCACAATCATAGTAGCTACAATTACACACAAGTGATGGGGACGTGATGATCCATGAGATTGTTGACAAATGGTACAATGGAGAGATTTCAGGAGTTATGATAGGGCAAAGGAGGGAGTGGAATATGAGCCATGTTTGTGTGAGGAGTCTCAACCTTCTTGAGAACTGTATACATGGAATGAAGAAGGATAACCATTTGAGCTGGGAAGTCAGTGTTTGCAAGCTATAAATGTTGTGAGAATAGAAGGGTGGGTCAAGTAGAATAGGTTCAGACCATGTTATAGACCCTAAAAATGGACTCTCAGAGGCCTGGGAGATGGGAGGAGTCTTGTTTTCAGCTGTTGAGACTTCCTCTTGACTCATCTCTGTGATAAGTATAAACCAGTAAAGTGTGGTCTTACCTCAAGAGAACTGGGATCACTCTTAACTCTAGGAAGAAAGTCAATTCCTTGTCAACTCCTCTACATAGACAATAGAAAATATAGAGAGGCTGTATCTTATTTTGAAGGCTATCTGTTTAGATTCCTGTACCAGAGGTAAGAGGGAGTAGGAAGACCTGGTATTACCCCAAAAGTGTCTCACTCATTAGGAAGAATGATCTTGCATTGGGCCCTATCAGTGCAGGAATCCAAGAGAAAGACCAACTCCAATGGGGTAGAAAAGACATAGAAAAGTGGGATTTGATTGGATTGTGAATGATTAGGGAATGGAATCTATTACAAATGTTGGATAGAGTCACAAATACTTGATTAAGAAGTAGTACCTAATGGACAGAAGGAAAGAAATTAAATTCTTTCTTCATCTTTACAATTCTCACCCTCCAAATTAGAAAGAAGTGCTGTTAATGAGTAAATTAGGGAAACAGTTAAAGAAGCATGATAGTTTAAATTGATCTATGTAATGAAGAGAGAAAGGGTACTGAGAGAATAGGTGAACATTTTTGGCCTAAGGCAGCTGCTGAATACGCTAGGTGTGTGTGTGTGTGTGTGTGTGTGTGTGTACGCATGCGCATGCGCACGCGCACATATAAGTGTTAGTCTGCATATACAGACTAACACATATATCTGCATATATACCTGCATACATTTATAGAGAGTTCAATAAATAGATCGTAGATATATCAGATACACATTCAGAGTGGATATCATACACACATACATATATCCATATATTACACATTTGGAAGGAGAAAGAACAGAGAACACAAGTTTCAAGGAGTTTGAGTTATTTTACAAAAGGATCAATTTTATACATGTTGGGTAAATTACATAAAAATTTTGAATTATTTATTTTTAAAATATTTTCAGTATTGGAGTGTCTTTTCCAGGTGTGTGGTTTTTTTTTTTTTTTTTTTTTTTTTTTTTTAATGTCTGTGACTCCATACCAGGCCTATATCAAGAGGTTAAAAAGGCTTACATTCCTAGGGATATTTAGAACTCAATAAAACTTTGGGGTTAGAAGAATGTTAGGTCAAGAGACTGCCTTACTGTGATTTAATGTTTTCTTTTGTTTGTATATATCCCGCGCTTTTGGGGACATGGATTCAGCAGTGTATCTGAGGAGTCATTCTCAAGTTAATTCACTTGGGATTGCTGGCACTTTTCCCCAACCTATGTCTCTATTATCAATTGACTCTTTTTAAAAACAACTAATGGAAATTTGGATTAAGAAACACGTTGTAGAGGGGCGCCTGGGTGGCTCAGTGGGTTGGGCCTCTGCCTTCTGCTCAGGTCATGATCTTGGGATCCGGGGATCGAGCCCCATGTTGGACTCTCTGCTCAGCGGGGAGCCTGCTTCGCCCTCATTCTCTGCCTGCTTCTCTGCCTACTTGTGATCTCTCTCGCTCAGTCAAATAAATCAATAAAATATTTTTTTTAAAAAAGAAGCATGTTGTAGAATTTAGGTAAATATAGACTGAGTTTACATCATGTTTAAAGAGATACTGTGATATTTAATAATACTACATAGATTGGTACTGTCCAAGATTTAATGTGAAACTTGTATATTTTTACTTAATACATGACGGTGGATGCCTTTGTCTGGGTTTTAGCCTCATGTTCTGAAAATCTGGTTTCTCACAGACCTGTTAACTGTGTCAAAGATCAAGGTATTTATAATATTAATCATATTTTCACTATCAATAGATAAACACCCTATCAAAACAAGCAAATAAGAAAATGACTATAATTAGCACATCATATTTAAAACTAGGTTATATTCCAGAGTATACAGATATCCATATCCAAGTAATTATTTTCCTCACATCTGTATTACATTTACTTTTTCTTACCAATCTATTATCATTTAAAAATCCTGGGAGTATATATCACCCCCCTGTGCTTACAGATGCATTTCTAGTGAATTTTCTTTTTATTTATGTCAAGGTAAATCCTAGGTTTTTTTTTCCTCGCTCTCTCACTGTCTTATTTTTTAATTATTAAGCTATTTTCCAATTATCATGGCTATTAGATTGCTGCTTCTGATTTTTTTTTAAAGATTTTATTCATTTACTTGACAGAGAATACAAATAGGCAGAGAGTTAGGCAGAGAGAGAGGAGGAAGCAGGCTCCCCACTGAGCAAAGAACCTGACGTAGGGCTCCATCCCAGGACACCGGGATCATGACCTGAGCCCAAGGCAGAGGCTTTAAACCACTGAGCCACCCAGGCGCCCCTGTTTCTGATTTTTTTAAATGTTTTTTTGAATTTTATTTTTTGTGTGTGTTTTTGAATGACAAGACAGGGGCCCAAGTAGTCAAATTGATAGTATCTGTTTCTTCCATGATTAGAAAGACACACCTGCATGTGTTTATTATATGCCCTGAGACATAGGTACCATCCTCTCCCAACTGAAAGGGCTGTTCTCCTATGTGACTGCCCCTTTCACTCTTCATTTGAAGCCTGGAGCTCTTGGGAATGTTTGCTGAATGACCATCCCCAAACTATATGAGACTATTAGATCCTAAGATTTTTTTTTTTTTAAGACCTAAGATTTAGAAAGATCTTGCTTTTATTAGAAGAGAAACAAAAACGCCTTTAACAAAAAAAATCTCTTAAATTGAATTGTTTTGCAATTTCTTCAAAGGCACAGAGATCTCCAGATTGTCTTGCAGTTTGAGCCCACAGAAATCACTCCATCTCAAGTCTTCCTAAGGAAACACTATCACCATTGACTCGTGCCAAAACTCTTCTCTCCTATGCCACCTGGAATGATGGTGAAAAGCATGACCTCTGGCGCCAGTGCATGATTCTGGGCTTAAAATCCCAAGTATCTCTAGCATCATGGAGAGATCCAGTTATTCTCTCTTTTGTGTTAAGGTCGTATATCTGCTTGTGAAGTGAAAAGATAAAGTAGAGAAGGTATATATGAATTCTTTAAAAGCTTACCTCAAATTTTATTTATTAATTGTTTTATTCATTGCCTTAATAGAATGAAATTTGGTGTAAGAATTGTTAAAACCTAGAAAGGTCTTGGTAAAAGGACATTCACAGCCTGCAAAGTTCGGTCATCAACATGATCTGAAGCAAGGTCAGAGTTGCTGGGGTGGGGAGATTATGGGTAAAAGGGGAACATTCACTGAGGAAAGGGAGAGGAATAATTTGAAAGGGAATGGAGCAAGGCTGAAGTTAAAACACTTATCAGATTTAGGTTCTCACCAATAAAGAATATAGACTCCTTGTGTCTTACAGTATGTGTCCTACATACTGTAGGACACACTATATGTCCTTGTGTGGTTGGAGTCAGTTCCTCTGACTGACCTACTTCTGGGTGTCTGAGCTCCACTGGGGACCTAGACATACTCAGCCATCAATTTGGTAAACAGAGAGTTTCACTTTGTACTTACATAGCACAAAGCCAGAACTCAGGGCCCCTCTGCTGTATACCCTTGGGGAGAACAACACAAGAAGATTATTCATTTTTTCTTCTGCCTTCTTCAAAGAAAATAAGGTGAATAAAGAAATAGATTGATAAATGAATAGATATTTAACTTGAAGTCCTGCTGGTTTCACTCTACATGGATTCTTCCTATGTGTCATTTTTCTGTCCTATACTTCCAAAACACAGTGTCATACTTCAAGCAGTTAGATTTCCTTCAGCAGGATGAGCTGTCTTCTTCCCATCTTCCGAGAATCAGTGCAGACAGAGGATGTTACCAGGTGCAGAGCCGTCAGCCTTGCCCGTTTACAGGGGCTTGTTTGTCAAAGTTCACAGCTTAGCAACATTTACTGCTACTCTAACTTTCTCTGCAGTGTTATGGTTGTAATTATTTGGTGTTATTCTGGGAGTTAATTGCCAGGAAACAAAATTAAGGGAGCATGTCTGATCCTTTCCCTCCTCTGAGACTACTGAAAAAAGAATTGAAAAGAGGTGAGCCTTAGTATCAATTCAGCATGGACCATTTCTCTTGTCATTGGTCTCATTGAAGGAGTTCACTTCAGGAGAGTCACAAAGAGGTCAGAAGATTTTAAACTGCCAACTTAGATCTGCGTTACAACTCCCAAAGACTTTTCAACAGTTTGGTATGGATATGCCAAAAATCTAGCTCATTTCTCTATCATGAGATTGCAGAACGAATCCTGGTTTTCACTGTGCTAACAGAGCAGCTCTTGGAGAACATTTCAATGAGGTATTTTAGGAGAGATTATCTTTAAAAACCATCATATATTAAATTATTAGAAAAAAAGATTTAAATTGTTTGAAATAATTGAATGAAATCATTGATAAAATTTAATCAGATGGTGATTTAGGCTGAAGAATGTGCAAAATATATTTTTGGATCGTTAAGCCTAAAAGAGGATCACCTCAAATGGAACATTAAGTTCAGAAGGGTTTATGTCATCACTAGTATATCCATCATTGTGGGGTTACTCAGAGTTTACTGAGAAACAGAAAAAGTGCCACATCAGCTCATTTTCCTCTTGAGAGAGAGAATTGTTTCCTTCTGGAAGCAGTCCCTTAGTGATGCTTGGATCTGTTTTGCCTTGACCCTTACCTCACTGTCAAAGACAGAGGGTTCCTCTCAGCTGCTCAGTAGTGGTAGGACGCTTTTGCCCACGCTCAGCATCTTCCTCCTCTGTCAGCTTCTTATCTGTCATGGCCTGAGCTACTCTTAATAGCCGAGTGTTCATTTCACATTCAAAGAATTAGAGAGGAAACTATTTGTCTTAATTGCTGAGCCTCCAACAGATGTTTTGTTAATAGTGATAAGACACCCTCATCTAAACTATTGCTTTAAGATGGGAAAACACTGCCTGCTTCTAACATTTGAATTGTGATAACTTTGAAAATGTTCACATTCTACTTTGAAGGGCAAATACACTTAAAATTAAGGCATCATTATGTAATGATGAGATAATAGTAGTATCTCATGAACGCACAGTTGATTTTTACATGTTTTGTACATTCATAGAATTTGTGCACATGTCAAACCATACTGTAGGAACAATTCTGTTATGATATAAAAATATTAATTTTGGGGTGGGACAGAATTTTTTAAACTTCTTAGATTAGTGAAAGCTTTTGTCAGGTGATAATGTCAGTTGTAGAGAATACAATAGTTTCATGAATTCACTAGTTTCTATAAGCTAAATATTTAAGAATACGCCAAGTTTTGTTTGTTTTTAGCTAAACAATGCAACTTCTCTGTACGATCCTCCTCTCAAAAAGCATTTTAAGTTATTTTCCCTTTTTAGCCATTTAATAATCAAGGTAATGTGAAAGGTACAGGTCTATCATATTCCTGATCAAGAGGGTAAATTTTCACTTCCAAATACTTGAAATTGTCCCTTCTCCATTGGAACAAAGACATAAGCCTAGCAATGTGAGGCTTTGTAATTATGCTGAAATACTTTTAATAAACTTTTTTTTTATTTAACCACCATCTTTGAGGTGAAGCTATTAAGATACATAAAGCTTGTTATCTCCAAGAATTTATTCACAAATAATGCTCATTGCTTTTTATTTTGATTTTGCTTATTCACATATTGAGTAATATTAAGAATGATGTACCAAATTATATTTTTTTCACCTTGTTTCAAGGAGGACATTTATTAATCTAGTGGAAACCCTTGATCACCTTTACTTAGCAAAGCAGGGAGAAAGAAGCCAAAGGCAGGAAATTCTCTCTTCTCTCTAGATATCTAGATATAGATAGATATCAGTATAGATTTGGCTTTCAGTAGATCTGCATTCCAGTTGGGACTTAGTTTATGGTCTGATGTGACATAACAGATCAGTTAATTTCTCTGAGATTAATTTTCCTTGAGCTGTAAAATGTTAATAATGTAAGATTTTAGTGGAGAGATTTAAGAAGTTAATTTAGGAACATGATTTCCAGGCTCTAGATTATTATACAAATATTATTATTATTTCTTCTGGAGCTAATATTAATAATTCCTGTTAACTAGAATATCAGGTCTGACTTGTGGCTTTTTCAGCTACAGCCTACCTGGCTTCTATCTTCATTGTTCACTTACTAAGAGTAGGCTGGTAGTTTTTGGTGTGCTCCTGTGTTATCCTAATAAGATACCAAGTATCCTAGTATGATAACCATACTTTTTCAACGTAGACTTGATTAGAATAAGAATTATCTATGTAGGACTAAAAAAAATCAACCAGATCATGTGGTAATATACATCAATAATGCAGTTATGCTGTTGGAGAAATACTGATTCTTTTTGAATCACTTAAAATTTACATATACACACTTATTTTGTTAATTATTTGAAATCTTGTCAAGCAACAGTAGACATATTATACAAAAACATATAAATTTGTATTTGTATAAGTATTGACTACTGTATAATTTACTTCAGATAAAAGTATAATGACATGAGATTGAAGGGTATCCGGGAAAGACGGCAGCAGCTATTAAGTTTAAGGAAGATGAAATCAAATTATGGTCAAAGTCTACTTTAGAAAAAATTAGTGGGACATAGACAGACATAAAATAATCATATAAGAATCTACCAGCAAGTCATAACAATTCTAAATGTGTAGGCACCAGCAACACAGCTTAAAAATATAGGAAGAGAAGAATCACATAGAACTTAGAAGTAGACCAACACAAATATACAAAACTGATTTTTGACAAAGGTGCAAAAGCAATTCATTGTTAAGGATAGTCTTTTCAATAAGTGGTGCTCAAGTAGTTGGGCATCTAAAATAATAAACTGTTGGTTAAAAAATAGGAGAAAACCTTCAGAGTCTAAGACTATGTAAAGAGCTTTTATAGCTGACATCAAAAGCATGACTCAAAAAAGGAGAGAGAAAAAAAATAAATTGAACTTCAAAAAATTTTAAACATGTCCTCTCGGAAAGACCCAGTGAATATGGAAACACGAGGTATAGTGGGAGAAATTATTTGAAACCCATATATATACGATCCTTATCAGATCTCAAAACTCAGGAGGAAAAAAACGAAGTATTTCATTTAAAAAGGGGCAAAAATCACAAACAAACATATCACTTAAGAGGATATATAGATGACAAATAAGGACATGGAAAGATGTTTAACATTGTAAGCCATTAAGGACATGCAAATGAAAACCAAAGTGGTATATCCTTATGCAAATACTAGAATCACTATTGTGAAAACATCAACAATACTAGATGCTTACATAGATGCAGAGGTAACTGTTGATATTTGGGAGAATGGAAAGTCCATCGCTGCATGCATTTTGTGATAAAATGTGCATCATTATTGCATTGCAAATGTTTTGTTATGACAGACATATGACCCAGATTAGTTTCATGAGCCACCATTGTGTGACTTGAGTTGGCTGATTGGACCAACCAGGAACACCATAAACTAAACAAAGGTGTCAGCTGTGGTAAGACATTGCTGACAATACTGAGAAGAAGTCTATAGTACGATGTGGTATATCTGCTGAGGTCAGTCAAGGGCAGAACCTTAGGTAGTGTGGCCTCCCTCAGTGTGAGACAAAGGGGTCAGCCATTTCTAGTAGTCAAGAGTCTGGTGTAAAGCAGTATCTCTGCATCAGAAATAGTCTGTGATGGAGGATGTGTGGCTGTGCTCAGGAAGAAATGGTAGTATTTTTGTGTGATACAGGCTGAAACAGCAGCTTGAGTTCAGTTGGTTTCATCAGATAAAGGGCATTTAACTTGGGCATTTGCATGAAGAATCCAGATGGTTTGATCAGTAGCTGTGATTAGTTTCTGTAGTTCATGGCCCCAACTAGCAGAGTATTAATCTGCCAGTCTGTAGTTTTCCAAGTGGTAGACCAAACACTTGGCTATTTTCAAATCCCTAAGCCCCAATGAAATTATAGCAAGTTTCATCAAGGTGAGCATAGGCCAGAGTTATGAAAATTCCATGAGTTCTGTCCATTGGGTAGAGTGACCATGCCATTTTCTATTCTTCACTGCTAGCATTGAGGTTGAACAGATGCAGAAGCCCAGGGGTTGCCATTAGTTTTTGGCTTAGCCAAACCATCAGTGGACCAGGCCCAGACATTTAGGGGAACCTCTATGAATTAAGAGCCCCATGAATACAGCATCTTTCTATAAGACAGTGGTGTGGGGGATTAAATTGCTCCCAAAGTGGTTTTTGCCACTTTTCAAGTAAAGTGGATACATGGGGGCCAGTGCCAGTTGTGTTGTTGACTATAACATTTCTATTTAAAATGTGAGGCCTGTTGTGTCCTTCCTACCTTCTTAGTTGTTAAGTCCAAGTTACCCAAGATTAGGCATTCAGTTTCAACAAGAACCCAATGGCAAGACAATAACTGCTTTCAAAAGGATTAATCCTGGCAATCCTGTAGTGGAAGGGATGAGGCTGTTATCCAGAGGCTGCCTCTACATTGAGGCTTCCCTCTTTGACAAATGTCCAGTTGACAGAGGTGTCAGTCATAGAGACAGGGTTCAAAGATGTCATTAGTGCTTTGTGGAGGCATAAAGACAGAGTGTGTGCCATAGTTTCCTGGATCACTTCCAATGCAGACGATTGCTTTGGGTCCACACAAACGATGCTGATTTGTGCATTGATCAATATGAAAAAGCAAGAAGAATGTCAGTATTTTTTTATTTTATTTTATTTTATTTTAGAGAGAGAGAGTATGCATGTATGTGTGCTCACACAAGTGGAGGGGGTGAATTTGGGAGGGGCAGATAGTGAGGAAGAGTAAGAATCTGAAGCAGGCTCCATGCTCAGCTCAGAGCCCAACATGGGGCTTGATCTCATGACCCTGAGAACAGGGCCTGAGCTTAAATCAAGAGTTGGATGCTTAATCAACTGAGCCACCCAGGTGTCTCAAGAATGTCAATGTTAAGCACATATTGTCTCTGGTACCCAGAATTCAAGAAGTTACTGGCCTCCTATGTTGTGGCAAGGACTAATGAGACATGTTTTTCCTTGACTGCCAGAGGGTCAAATGTTTTGAATCTGTTCATTTAGTCCTAAGACATTTAATTTGTCAGGCAGGTCTGAAATTTTTCAGGGTTTATTATGCCCTTGTATGTGGGATTATGATATTGTCACCATCAGGGCTGTTGAGACTGATTATTCTGATTTGCTAAACAATAAGATGTCATGTGTATAGTGAAAGCTTTGAATATAACCTTTGAACATTAGAGGGTGGAGACATTCATGCTTAATGCTGACCAATCATCAATTGCAAATGAAAAGATGATTTAGAGAAATGATTTACATGTTGCAAATTTCCAGGCTTTTCCTGACTGGAGAGTCTCCCCTGTCACTTATGTACTGTGGAAGAATATGCATTTAGCATCGGTCCTTGCCCTACTTTTAAGTGGAGAAATAACATTACATTTAATTGGCCCAAAGCATCCCACCACAAGGTCATGTTCACTTCTCTTCCCCACCTCACTCAAACTCTATTAGTTAAATCTGGGTGTGTTTTTCTCCTATGGTTTGGAGAAGATTGTGATTTGGGCATGCATATCCATCAAAACCATAAAAGTCTGATTCTCTCTCCACCTCCAAGTCCTCCAGCATACTTAGGAGGAGGTTTATCATCTTTGATCCCTCTTGGAGTAATGGGAATGTTAGCACCTCTTTTAGTTATCTGTATTGTCCTTAAAATAACTGAGATCATGGTGAAAAGCATGGGAGGCATTGGTGAAACTTAGAAAGTGGCATCATCCCATTTAACAAGCCTTCCCATTTTGTTTTAAGCAGGGTGGTGGCAGCTCATGGTCAACCAAACAAACTTCCAGTAGGCTTGCCTATTGCCCTGTATTGGACTGTAGGAGCTTCCTAGCTGATACCATCTCTTTTGGACTTAAAAGACCTTGACTCAACATTTATAGCCACATTACTTTTTTGGATGGTGTCACAGGGTTTTGTGCCTTCTGACTAAGTCAGTCTTGGATCACATAGGGTGCTTTTCTTTGAGGAGTCCTCCATAATCCAAAGCACCTGCTGCCCCATTATGAAGATGACGTTGCTTAAATTCTCTCTGCAGGTGAGAGAAATTTTCCAGAATGCGAAGGATAATTTCAATAATTCATCTAGATTTTTGTGTGTGTCAGTTTCTATTCTATAATGGTTCACCTTTATCAGAAAACTCAATCTAGAGCAGTTAAGAGTCTCTGAATACTAATTAGTGCTTCAACAATGGTTTCCTGCAAAAGTTTGTCTGTCCCAGGGAAATCTTCTAGATAGGGACAAAGCTCTCTTACAACAAGACCTGCCGCAAAAAGCTCTGAGACTGCTTATTGTCTTCTCTGAACGTATCTAAAATAGCTATGATAGACATCATAGATATAGGAACTGTAAGACAACCCATCTGTTTCCATTTCATTCCATTTCATTCCATACCATTCCATTCCATCCATCTCATTCCACTATTTCTAAGTGTTGTGTGCCTCATCTCCTTGTTTCACCAATGGCCCAGACAAAATTCTGACGATTCACTTGATATCTGCTCATAACTGTCGCAATTTTTTTCCATTTTATGCTTGGTGTGGAAGCACGTCCTTGTAACTATTGTCCAAAAGGAAGAAGAACCTTCTGCCCATCTAGTACATCTCTTAGGATTAGTTGTTACAACTGCTGAGGAGATAACACTTTTTCCTTGACTGCCAGAGGGCTTAAGTACTTTGCAGGGAATTTAAACCAGATAGCAGGTCCCTGAATTTTGTCTGGGTTTATTAGCCAATAGGGCAAATTAGTGAGGAAGTTCTCTACCCAGAGGAGTGTGAACCATAGTTTGGGCAGCCCTCTGGCACTCCGCCTGTAACCACTTCCCAAGTACCCCTCTTTATAATAAAGAAAGAAAGAAAAAAAGAATGAATGAATCATTTATTTACCACTAGATGACACAGTTTTGTCAAAATGTTTAGTACCAATTCCCAAGGACTTCCCTCAGATCTCATTAATTGGCCCCTAAGACCCTCATATTTCCTTTTTAAAAAAGCCATGTCTGTTAATATCCCATCTTCATCATTAAATCTGTCCAGAAAATGGAAAGTTTTGTGATTTTATTCTTTCAAGCAAACAGTATTCTCTAGTTTCATGGATGCTGATTGAAGACACAAAACCCAGGTCAAAGAAGACTGAGTGCTTATTACTCACAGCCATAGTAGTAGTGAGAGTATCAGCATATTCATGACCGTTTCTTGAGCCGCAGTTCACATGGCAAATAAGACAAGGACCAGAGGCTGCTTGCATAAAATTACATTACAGGAGAAGAACTCTGAGGGTCAGGATTTCAATTTTTTTATAAATAGCATACACCTGATTGTTCTTAGCCCTGCAGGGAGAGATTATCTTTCATCATGTTAGAGTATAAAAATATCCACCCTTTGCTATGGAAGGGTATACTAACTCTTTTTCCAAAGGCTGTTTGCTATATAAACAACATTGTAAAAATAGTCTGGAACAAAGCTGTCAGTGCTTGGCTTACAAGAAATACAGCCATGCAGAAGACTGATAAAGAATTGCTTTCCAACACTGAACAATTCAATTAAGAACCAATTCAAGTAAATTTGGTAAGACTAAATAACGCTTCTGGCAGAGGTAATCAGCAGATCTTAAGCTCTCCTTTTAACAAAATGTGTGTTTGATCACCTTACATTTTCTCCTACCAGCTTCCGCAGTAGCTCAAGTCCTTTTTGGTTCCATGGACACATTTTGTCTCCAGATTAATGGTTTCCACTAGGGGTCCTCAGCTTTTGCAGAAGGGATTTAAGAGCCTGGAGTTTTCAGAATTTGAGTTTGAATGGCCCTAGTATTTGGGGGAACTTTTTAATGATAAAATCTCAAATTTCAGAAATCTACATAGCAAAGCCATGGGCTCACTAATAACACTTCAGAAGTCAAGGAAATGGAATACTTGGTTTATATGCAAATGATAGTAGAAAAGGAGCAGTTTTTCTATTAAAACACTGTCTACCCCATATTGTGGCATATACATAAAGTAACTCTTTTAATTGGCTAATTAGATTGTATTCCCTATGAAAATCTGTTCCACTAAAATGATGATATATGACAGGAAATGTCTCTTTAAGATGCTTATGCTTAATATGACTCAAAGCCCTAAATCCTCAGTTTGAGAGAGAACAGTATAGTTAGGCCTCATGCCCCATTTCCTCTTTCATTAATTTTTGCTAAGGGGGGTTTCTGACAGGAAGGAGAGAAGTCCTAGGGCTGTGCACAATGCTTTGCCCATATTGTAATACAAAGCTGCCAGATGCTTCCCCTCCAAAGCAGGGGATGAAGGTCAATGGTAAGAGTGCTTGTTGTGAAGCATTTTTCCTGACTGCATTATACCTGCCGTGTCAGCAGTACCCAGATTCCCTCTGAGGTTCAGCAGAGGGAGGATAAAGGAAAGGAGAATTTCAGGTGGTAATTTAGTGCCAAAGACCCTCACTCAGGGAATAATGGTGGTGCTGAGAACTCTTTGTGCGCTTATAAAAGGTCATTGCATGAAGAGTATCTGTATTTCTCTCTTTCTCTCTATATTTTTCTTATATTCCTCTAGATGGAACAAAAAGTGTGTTTAAATGCAAGATACATTTTTCTCCAATTTATTGTTCTCCTTGACACCTCTGAATATCCTATTTTCTTTCCAGCCAACTCAGGAAACTTGTTTCCTTGATATTAAAGAGATAACAGAATGTGTGTGTGTGTATTTATGTGTACTTATCGGTGTGTGTGTGTGCATATGTGAACATGTGTGTTTGTATGGGTAATTATATGTTTATATGTGTAGTTGTGATTAGAAATCTTGGGAACCCTTGGGACTTTGTTTATCAGCGTTTTCTGTTTACAGTGATTGGAATTTTGACAATTGTTTTATATTTCTTCTTTTTGCCTGGTGGGCTCTGGAACCTTCTTTGATCTTCACTGTCCTGCTCTCTGTGGTTTTATGGCCTGGATTTTGCTGCAATTGTGGTCATTAATTTGCTGCAAAGAGTGGGCATTAATTATGAAGGAGAGGATGTGCTTGGAGCTAGAGAACCAATTAAAGTAAGTTTAGTAAGATTAAATAATGCTCGAGGTAGAGGAACATTTACTTAATTAATATACAACAATACTGCACATACGATATATAATCTTTGGTGACTAAGTTCTTTCAAATCTGTCTTTCTGCATACGTGTGTGACTGTGTAAATGATATAATAAGACTATAATCTTTCCTGGTATAAATGCTCACTGTCATTTTGTGTGGATAACAGAACTACTAACTTATGGAAAACTGGAGTCTGGACCTGGATTGGACCCAGGAATTGAGCCAAGGAATTATTGTTTATTATTTGTTTGTAAGATTTTATTTATTTATTTGAGAGAGAAAGAGTGAATGAGAGAGAAAGTGAGGGAGAGAGAAAGAGAGTATAAGCTGGGGGAGAAGCAGAGGGAGAGAGAGAGAGAGAGAGAAGCAGACTCCCCGCTGAGCAGGGCTCTATTCCCAGACCCTGGGATCATGACCTGAGCCTGAGGCAGACAAGCTTAACTGACTGAGCCACCCAGGTGCCCTGAGCCAAGGAATTATCGAGGAGGAGAAAAGAGTAAAGCAAAATCCAGAGATGGAAATTAGGCTAGAGAAGCAGGCTTAGGAAGTAGATGATAGACTGCCAAGCTGAGTTCTCAGCATATAAAGGGAAATGGGGTCTAAGCACAGGCGTCAGGCAGAGTTCAGGCTGGAGCTTTGTCAAAAAATAAAGCAAAGAACAGCAAAGCTTTTTTTGTTTGTTTCTTTTTGTTATAGTTAAAGCCTAAATTAATTTACTTTCCAGGGTAAGGAGTCTATGCAATTGAAGGAGTTCTCTGATTATTACTTGAATAAAAAATTAAATCAAGGTTTTCAAAGTGTTACTAAGAGGCTATTACAGTTTTTATGCTATTTAAATTTTGGAAACTGAAACTCTTTCATAGCTGGTTAAATCCCATCATTTACCGGTAAAGAACATATTTTCAGTTAAAGATCTGGCATACTAAGGTTACCCAATGTTCTTAGTGATTTAGGATTTTCAACTATTAGAACCAGTTATGAAGAAACAACACCTAATTTTGTTGTCACTCATGCAGCTGTAAATAAAGAAAAAAACAAAAGAAACACAAGAAAAACTGTATAAAACAGGAAGTATATTTAGACCATATGGTAGGTTGGGTTTTCTAGTAGCAGATGCTGAGATGGGGGTTGGAATGTCAGTCAGGAATCACTTCCTTTAAAAGAAGAGAGGAAGGCAAGATTTGTAAAGAAACTTTCATAGAAATAGTGTGACTCCACACGAGGGAACTCTCTGAGCTAAGGCATCCTCTCTGGATGCTGTCTGTTGACCAGATATCCCACAGCTGTGTTGCAATTTCTACTAATTAACCTACTAATTATAAGATATAACCCAACAAAAACATGTGAACAGATACTCCACAAATGAAAATTCAAGAATGTCTGGAAATGACAATTATATTCATCATTATAAGAGAGAGTATAGTATTTGTGTATATCATTATTATTCATGGCAATATATAAATTAAGACCACACACACAAAAATCACTAGATTCTCTGGAATCACACAGTTCTCTAGATGACTAATATTATAAATAATGACATTTTCAAGGGTTGGAGAAGGTGTGACTCAAAAAGAATGCCCAGATATGGCTAATGAGATTTGTGGTGGAATAACTACTTTGGAAAAGTTTGACAGTTACATAAAAAGTTAAAAACCAAAACTACCACATAGTCCAATAATTCTACTTTTTAGTAGTTACCCAAGAAAGATAAAAATATATAGCCATATATGTATATGTATGAATGTTTATGGTAGCTTTGTTCACAATGGCCTAATACTAGAGATCTGCAAACATCCCCAAAATTCATCAAGAGATGAATGGATTATGAATCAGCAGTGTACGGAAGCAAAAACAGATGCATATAGTCTCAAAAACGTGATGCTGAGCCAAGCAGAAGAATGCATATTGTGTGATTCCATTTATATGAAACTCCAAAGAAAATGATCTAATCTGTAGTGACAAAGCTGACCAACATTTTCCTGAAATTGAGGATTAAAAAAGAAATTGACTAGAAAGGGGTATAAGGACAATACTTTGAACAAAGGAAAGTCTTCTTTTTTATGATTTTATTAATATAAACATTTGTTAGAGTTTATCGAACTATATACCTAAAATAGGTATTTTATGTAAATTATACTTTAATAAAATTATTTAAAATAATCTCTTCTGGAATTTTTAAGATATTTATTGAGATGCTATTCATATACTATAATTTCCATGTATTTAAAATGTACAATTCAGTGGTTTTAAGTATATAATGGAATTACACAGCCATACCTACAGACTAAGTGTGGAATATTTTCTCATAATGAGACTACTCATTAATAGTCTCTTCTGTTACTTCTTTTTTATTTTCTCAATATGTAGAATAAAAAATATGTATTAATACATAATATGATATATAATATACATAATAGTTCATAGTTTCATTATTTTGTAAGCATTTACCTATGCCACTAAAATTATTAGTAAATTTAAAGGCTGTGTAATATTGAAGTTTATGAATGTGTCAAATTTATTTAAACATTTTCCTATTATAGAACATGTATATTATTTCCTGAAGCCTTTGAGAAAAGCAGACTATAAGATAGAACATATACTAGCCCCTTGCTTATTTTAAATGAAGACATTTGTATTATTTTTCCCCTGTTATTAATCTAGACAAATTCCAAAGATCGATAATGAATAATAATGAAGAGTAAATATGCATACAGACTGAGAACTATTCAGATTTTAAATTAATGCAGCTTTTAGTGTTCAACTTGTGATTAGCAAGATTTGGGTGGACTGGATCTTAGGGAGAACTCTTTAAGGTTAGAGGCAAAGAAAACTACGAATTTTTTGAATCATTAGTTCAAAGATTATTTTGGAATAGAAAAAATTACAGCAAAACAGTCAGTAGAAGTTATGTCATTTGCCCTCCAAGGAATCTGTATTCCTTCAACATATTTCTCTTTAGGAAGAGATAAAAGATTTCTTCCCTTCTTCCCTTGTCTGGCCCACAGTGTTTCAGGGGGAATACTCCGAGAACCTGGGGGGAGGGTGTCACGAAGAAGGGAAGTTCTACAGGCGCTTGTCTCTCCTTGTTATTGAACTTGCCCTCCATAACGTGGTTTTCTGCTTGAATGATCTCGAAGTGTTCTCAGTTTACTAGATTTTTTTAACATGAACTTTATTTATTTATTTGTTTGTTTATTTATGGATAGTCAAGGAACTCTGTGTCTACGGCTACTGGCACAATGCTGTTTTATTGACATTGTGAACTATAATGAACAATTGGCATTCTCTCAGGATATATGGGAAAAAAATGACTTCCATAATCAAAAAAGTTGAAGGCCTGGGAAACTCTTTTCACCTAGAGAGCCAATCAGTAAGAAAGTACATTGATTGTTTTCACATAAATGTGAGATGAAGCTTGGTATTGCTATCCTACTTTTAGAGATAAGTGGGATTTGTCCTTTCAGGTACACAAGTCACTTATCTGTTCTGGAATTGTTCTACCAGAGGGATAAGCATTTTTGATTTGTAATAGTTTTGAGATGTCGATTGGATCAACCTTTTGATTTATGTGTTAGTGATTTTTGTTGTTGTTGTTTTGCAATTCTAATATGCTTTTTCTTGACTTTGTTGGAAGTAGGGCAGTAGGTAATTTAATCTGTGTAAGGAATTCCTATTTGGTGATTAGTATTCATCTCCTTGAAAAATTAACACTTCTATCCACAGGACATTCCCAGTCCTGTTTAGTAGAATTAATGAATACAAGGAGAAACATGTATTTAAGAACATATATGTAGTCTCAATCCCTAGAGAATACTGTTTCTGGATTAGTTGATTCAAGATTCTTTTCTTTGTACAGGTTTTATTCCTGGTCCAGGAACCAGGCACATTTATAAATGTAGAATATACATAAGGTTTCCCTAAAATATTTCTCTATGCTATTACTATATCCTGAAACTAATTTATTAAATCTTTAACCCTTTTCCAAATCCCTAGGGCCTTATGGGGGAAAATGATACTATTTTGGGAATAGGAATGCTGTTTGAAAAAAGATTACTAAAATCGATGGTGTGGATATTACCTTTAACAAGAGATCAATTTGGAGATTTCTTGGTAGATAGTCAGAAAAAGATATCCTCAGCCCCCTTGATAGAAGATCTCTGAAACCTGCTCAGTTCACACAGACTGTAGGGATGATTTTCATTAAGGAGAATTCGTAGTCTTTGGTTTTCTTTGGGAAAACTCTGAATGCCGACAACATGAAATAAATGACTTTTTATTATCTTGAATTCACGTAGATCTGGTGATAAATAACTTGCATTATCACTTTTCTTAACTTTAAATGTTGTCCTCATGGAAGCTACTGTGGTGCTATGCAGGGACTCCTAGGGGTAACTCCTACAGATTCAGGGACTTTGGGGATTCTCTTCTTGGGGTCATTTGTCTATGATCTCAGATGTGTTTTTTCCTGTACCTTCCTCAATTACTTTATGTGCTCTTCGTGAAGACTTCTCAGAATGCAACACCCATCATCTGTAACAACTAGGGGATTTAAATAAAATGGGTAATTGTATTAGATTTGGGGAGGGGATCAGAATGAAATTCAGTAGATCTAGACTGGGCACTGGGGGTCTGATCTGCATCTTAAATAAGCAACCCTCCTAATTCTGATGCAGGTGGTTAAAGACCACTTTTGAGAAGCAGAGTTTTGGCTTATGTGGGTCTTCCCAATTAGACGGTCAGGTGTGTGAGAGAGTTCTGTATGAAGAACTCAGGGCACTGCACATGTTTGGCGTTGAGAATACATTTCTTAAATAAATTACTGCTAAATCCAACTTTACCAGTATCTTCACTTGCAGGCTATCCGTGCACTGTGGTTTCGTCATTGTTGAATATCTTCTTCCTTCCTTCTTCCCTTCCTCCCTCCTTTTCTCCCTTCCTTCCTTCCTCTCTTTATTTTTTCCCATCTCTATCCAGCTGTTTCTTTATTTTTCTTTGTTCTTTATTTTCTTGTATTTTTCCTGCCTCTACCAAGTGATTTTCTTAAGGCCTAGTTGTTCTTCAGAGAGTGTCCTACAATATGAACTCATTGCACCTGGGCTAATATTTTAAATGATAATCTCTTTCATGGATTCCCAGTTTCAAACAAGATTCTTAGAAATGCTTATTTTTAATTGGTTATCTGTTGTAACATAGATTTAATTGTTGCTTCAATTGGAAAACACAGCATGTACTTCTGCCCAGCACTTGTTCAGAATTACATTACTGTTTTCGTGGGAAAGTGGTAAAAATAAACCCCTTGCTGGCTTTCTTGGAATATTGTTTGTTGGTGTTAATTGAGATGTGGAGCCAAGGCCCTAGGCATGCAGAAATAAGCAAAATGTAGTGTAAACATTTTAATAATGTGTTTAGTGCATCTACATTACAGAGAGATGGATTGGATATTTTTATATAATATGTACATATATATATATGTGTGTGTATATATATAAAACTGTGTTTTATATATATACACACACATATATATATATAACTGAAATTACTAATTTTAAGTTTATATATATGTATAAACTATATTTTGAGAGTTAGAATTATATGAATCACCTGAAAAATTGAATTTTTCTGCAAGTCTTCTGTGAACAGGAGTTATTTTCCTGCAGTTTCCCATTGAAATGAGCTAAAATACTGATCCAATGCCATGCTTTTGTGGAGTAGTAGGAGTAACTTTTGAAAACTGAAACTGTGGAGAAATAGTAACTTATTTCATAGCTGATTTCTATATCGTTATTGTAAATTTACCTCTCAGGAGTCACTTTATCTTTGTCATCTTCAAGTTCAGAGCAGTTACTTAGGGAGATGGTTTCTGTCTTGATAGACAATATACAAAATACTATAACATCTATTGCCAATTAAATGGGAGGACAAAGGTAAATTGAATACCCTGGAGATGTGATTAGTTTGCTCATTTAGAAGTTCATGGATTAGCTCTGCAGTCTTGGGTGTTGAATGTAGGTTTTCAAGAATAAGAATGAATTACAATAGACTTGATGTAAGTTAAAATAAATACGAACAATGGCATATCATGATAAAGTTAGAAAACACTGCATGTGAGCTATCTTTTGAAAATATAGCAATATAGTTAACTTAATTGATTGAATTTTTCCCTGATTCTAAGAAAAGGCAAAATTCAATAGAATATTATTTTTAACCTATAAAGAAAAAATAAAGCAGCAGAACTTAATTCAAATTTCTCTGAATCCATGTGAAATGCCCAGCTATAAGAAACAGGAACCCTATTCTCAAACACTTTTAGAAAAAAGATGGATGTTTATTTGTATTACAAATTATAGCTATTGTCCTTGAATTCATGGAAAATTTCATGAAATATTATTTTTGAGGTCCAATAATACTGATGTTATTTGTAGTTAAAATTAGATAAATTGAGAAATTTTTACCGCTGGATGCTCACTCATTCAGCACCCTGAAAGCTAGAAAATTTGTGAGGAATGTTCAAAAGTATCCAAATAATACAACAAGTAAATCAACAGGATTTAAATCAGTCATTACACAGATTTGGATGAACACGTAATGTAAAATGTGAAAAGGTTAATACCTTTGACTCACAAGTTTTTGATGACTTGCCATTGTTTTTAAGGTGATGTCCAAAACTTTTGACAAAGATTTCAAGAAATTTTGACCCTTTAATAAAAAGGGTGGGGGGCGGTGCCTGGTTCACCCAGCCAGTTAAGCTTCTGCCTACAGCTTGGGTCATGGTGTTGTTGCAGTTGGTTCATTTGAGGGCTGTGAGGGAAGGCTCTGTTCCAGATCTCTCTCCATGGCTTGTAGATGACTGTCTTCTTCCATTGTATGTTTCTGTGTTCAAACTTCCACTTCTTATAAAGATTCCGATCAGGCTGGGTTAGGGCCTACTTTCAGGACTTCACTTTATCTCTGCCAAGATCCTAATTCCATATATGATCATGGTCACATTCTAGGACACTGGGGGTTCAAACTTCAACATGTAAATTTGAGAGGGAGGGTATAACTCAGCCCACCATATCCATTTTTCCTTCCTTCCTTCCTTCCTTCCTTCCTTCCTTCCTTCCTTTTTTTTTTTTTTCAATTGTGCAAGCATTGCAAAGTATTCTATGTTGCAAGATAGTGTACATTTGAGGGGACTTTTTTTTTTAAACAGGAGTTTTAGGGAATGTCAGGTGTCAAACAACTGGGGATGTGGGGTGAATGGGTTATTATATGTCCATCTTCTAAAAGTAGAAAGCCACGTTTCCGTGGAAAGCTGCGTTCTGACTATCCTCATACCAGAACTCAAAAGAAAAGCCATCACTACTGTCATGGAGCCAAATTAAATCTTCCCAGAACTAATATTTAATCAGATTGGAAATGTTTATGGTTTCTAGCATCAGTGATGGAGCACGTGTATGTCCTTATCCCTTGGAGAGGTGGAGGACAGCGTCCAGATATTCATTCCCTTTGGCCCTAACCAAATTGGAACAACTCTAAGACCCTTGGACTCAATCAAGCAAACAGACGCCTGCCTGACAAGCCACAAAGAGCAGGGACACATTTCCTGTAGCACATAGGGATCTCTTTCTTAATCTCAGCCCTTCTCTGATTACTGACACTGTTCAGTAATCTATCTTTACAATAAAAGGTGACTTTGTAGGAAGACCATGAAGGTTTGTGGTGGGCACAACTGCTAACTGTAGAAAGTGTCTTTTGAAAGAAACACTGACTCAGAGCGAGGGAAGAGTTCAAATGGTGATATATTTAGGTGAGAGGAAAGACAAATTTAACTGCTCAAATCATTTTTCTTTGATACGAGGGATGCAATAGATTTTTCTGTAACTGGTCTGTTTTCAAATCTATTTACTTGCTTCTCTTTGTGCTCTAATTTTGTTTGGAGATATAAATGATTAGAGCAGAATTTCCATTAACTGAACAATTGAATGTGGCTGTCAAGGCTGGTCGGAAATCCAAAACATTACATATTACTCTTATATAGGTATAGACACAATGTGATGGAAATACATTCCTGGTTATTTACCTTGGCAACTAAATGGATATAAAATACTAGAATTGCTTTTAGTGAATATGGTTTCATTTTAATGGAAATATGTAACATAATTTAATTACATTTAAAAGAATGGGTAACATTTTGGCCAGATTAAAATTTCTTATTAGATTTTGATACAAGTTAATATAATTTGTGTTTTATCATTTAATTTTAGTAAATAATTTAAGAAACCATTTTGAAGATATAAAATGATTATTCAATTTTTAAGTTATATTTATTTATAGTTTTCTAAAAAAATACATATGCATTTTTATATTTGCATTTACATTTTAATTTTTGATCCTTTAGATCAGGGGTTAGCAAACTTCACTGTAAAGTATGAGATGGTAACTATTGTAGACTTGTGGCCATGCCTTCCTTGATCCCAGCTCTTCAGCTCTGCTATCTTAGAAGGAAAACAGCTACAGTTGATACATAAGTGAGTAGGCTTCTCTGATTCCAATAAAACTTAACTTACAGGCACTGAAATTTGAATATCATATATTTTTTATGAAATATTCTTCTTTTAAGTATTTTCAATCACTTAAAATACAAAAAAAAAATCTTAACTTAAGGGCTGTGCAAAAACAAGTGTCGTGGGTCAGAGTTGATTGAACCCTCTCCTGGATCATTATTCTCAGCATAACCAAAATACACATTGATCATTACAAGAAAATGAGTGGTTCTGTAGATTGAAATCAATGCAAGTAGATTTCATGGAATAGATACATAGTTATTTATGAATTATCTTTGTCTTTATTCTCATCATAGCCAGCTCTCATCAACAGAACTGAGAGATGTACAAAATAGATGCATTCAACTTTAATATTTTTCAAAATTTTTGTCAAGCAGAAAACATAGCTGTATATGTTTTGTCCATATGAATGCTTATTTGTCAGGGTAGGAAGGTAGAACATATTTTATTCAATGGTTTGTTGCTTACTTTATAATTTTTAAAGCTAACAGGCTTTTGAATAAAATATGTTCTGGATATTTTCTCTCCTTAAGTGCAATTTTACTGTGTTCCCTGTTTCCCTGTTTGCCCTGACCTAGTGATTTGCTTTCTGGCATTTCTTTCTTGGCCAGCCCTGGCTTTTGTATCATGTCATAGAATTCTTTGTACCTCCATAGCTTCTCTGATAGATTTCTCAACACTGTGATTTCTCAGAGCCAGACTTCTTTTTTACCTTGGTAGCAGTCTGTTGTCAAGGGTGGTGGGATGAGTGATGGGAAGGAGGGGGTTGTCCTCTAAAGTTCCCAGTTAAAGAAATATATGAGAGAGAGGGAAGGGAGAGATAGAGAGCACAATCTCCCTGGTCTCTCCAGCTCTCTGTACTTTAAACAATAAAGGCTTTTTTTCAACTCACACAAGCCCACTGCTAGTCAGTAGGGTAGATCCCATGCTGACATTCAGGGACCCAGGCTTAAAGAGCAGAAATCATAACAGTCATAGTTCCTAAGGGAAATCCTGGAAGGTTCTTGCATTGGCAGTTAAATGTGTTGGCCTTAATAGGCACTTTCATATAGCTAATGAGGCATTGGACAGGAGCCACATGGCTTGCCCATCCAAAAGGGGGTAGGTGTTTCTTGGAAAGACAAGAATATTTTGAAAACAACAGTAGTAACTAGGACAGAACAAACAAACTTATAAATGTCTAACAATCTTTCCTTTCAGGATGCCTTAGTATCCAGGGAGCCTCCTCCTTGACTAGGTACAAACACATTGTGTCTTTACTATTCTTTATAGTCTCCAAATTTAAGATGCTTCAGTTGTCTTGTGAAGTTTGGACTGGGATGTAGGTTAACCAGGACTGGAAATTTAAGAAGTGGAAAATAGTTTAGGCATGCTGTTTTGTTCATTTCATATCCTTTTTTTGGGAGGAGGGGATGAATGCCATTAGCTATAAAGGGGTTTTTAATTTATGCTTGATCTTTAAGATTGCTTACAAATATTTCAGTTTTTATTGTACATAATTGAAAATTGTAGCAAAATGTATTTCTGGCTCTACTGAGGGCAGTGAAATTCCATCTGAATATTTGCAGTATATCTTCTAATGTCTTAATTTAAACATGATTGCAAAGATTTTTAGTTTATTCTAGCTAATATGGTGTAGATTTAATGGATGCAGTTTGGGATTGATAAGGCTTAACATAATTCACTTTTTATTTATTTGTATTTAGGTATTAATTTATTTCTGCTAGTGAGACCCAGATATGAACAAAATAGAGCTTTGTTGTTGTTTTGTTTTTAGTGGGTATTAATTTCCTTGATAGTATTTGATAGCATTGCCATAGCTAAGGATGGTAGTCAAAAGATGTTTCTGATAAAATAAAAAGTGAACAACAACAACAAAAAAATCACTTCACTTTTTTTTAGGAAGGTGAGGAGTACAAAGGTCATAGTGAAGGGGGAGGGAGGGTTGATAAAAGATGCTCACATCTGCTACTGACATTACTCAGCATCCATTATAGGTTTCAGGACTAATGAAGCACCCTACCTCCCTTATTTCAGTTAACCTTCACAACAGCTCTGTAAAGTGGGCATCTGAGGAAGTGGAGGCCTACCAGGCATGTAGTTACCCATGGTCACAGATTACAAGAATAAACTGAGACCCATATGTGCCAGACCCCTGAAATTTGATTTTCTGTCCTGTTACTCCCAGTCTCAGTATATCCAGTGACATTTAACTGGGAAATCTATTCCCTCCCTACTTGCCACCACAGAGTGAAATAACAGGATCTACAAAGTGCTCTAGGGTCTGTGGGATAATTGCAAGACTAGCATCATGAGGCATGCTGGGCCTTGAGTCTACATGGCTCACGTTGGTCACTAGCTCGATGGCTAGTGCAGTCCCAGTGGTTGGCACTTCCAGAAGGAAGGATACCATCGCTGAGATGTGGATGTTGTGTTCCTGGCACAAAATGGGCCATTCAGAAGACCAAGGGTATTACATCTATCCAGTGACTCTCATTACCATAAAATGCAATCAGAGTTTCCTGGAGTTGGTTCTTGTGGACATCAGAGAAAGACAATCATCATGTGGTTTTACTCATGTGTGAAATTTAAGAAATAACACAGAGAATCATAGGGGAAGGGAGGGAAAACAGAATGAGAAGAAATCAGAGAGGGAGACAAACCATGAGAGACTCTTGACTCTGGGAAACAAACTGAGGGTTGTGGAAGCAGAGATGGGCAGGGGGATAAGGTAACTGGGTGAAAAGCTTTAAGGAGGACATGGGATATGGTGAGCACTGGCTGTTACATGCAACTGATGAACCATTGATCACTACATCTGAACAAATAATGTCCTGTATGTTGGATAAATGAATTTAAATAAGACAACAAGAACAAAAGCAAGAAAACCCCCACAAAACAAAAACAAAAACCCAAAGGTATCATAGAAGCCTAGAAGATATGAAATTTGTTTTCAGGAAGCAAGGTGGCCAAAAACAACATAAAGTCTTACACATTGTGGAGGTGACACATAGGTTATCAGTAGCAATGATACTGTCCGGGAACAGGAAGTCAGTGCAGGACAGAAGCTCAGAGTCACAGGCAGGAAGGACACCTGTTATGTGTTGGCAGGGATGACTCAGGTGTCATCAGGGGACCAGAAGCAACACTGAGATCTTGAGTGTTGAAGGCGCGAGGGTAGTTAGGAACTGAAGGACAAATACGAAGTTTCTACAAAGCTCTGCTTATTTTACTGAGAAGAACGGCTTGTTCTTCTCTCACAAGATATGACACATAAGAATGTTGACTTTCCTAGAGATCATCTTATAAAATGCCTAAGCGACATTTTACTTTGTGAGTGTTAACTTCTCTGTAGAAATAGCCATGGAAAATTCCTGGCACAGAATTTCTGTTTTCTAAGGTGCCCAAATGGGGCAGGATGTGAAGACCATGTTGGATTATTCTAGGATGAAGACTCAATGCCCCTTTTGCTTACACCTTTCCTTGCCTTTTGTCCATTTCAATACTCATTAACACCTACATTAAAGGATAGAAAGGCAAAAGGAGGTTAAAGAAAATTCTTCACTTTTAGGCATTAATAATCTTTAAGGTGATTAATCTTTCATTAATACTAACTCTGATCAAAACCATGTCAAACTTTCCCTTTTGTTGGGAAGCTGGTGGTTTCTTTTCTCCTCTTGTCAGGTGTATTTCTATTTGACAATCACTTGAAGTTGGTGATTGTATCACAAAATTGAAGTTATTTTACCGTTTATATATCTAATATTATTTATTTTTGAATATGTATATCACACCAATCATTTGTGATCAGTGATTACTTATGCTAATATTTGTCATTATTATATTATTTTTATGTGTGTTCTAGTTGGTGACTATTTTAGATATTTCTGTTTTTCAAAAAATGTTCTCTTTGGATTACATGCTTTGAAATCCTTTTAATAAGAACTAGGAAAAATAACACCACTAGTTAGACACTAAAACAAAAGAAGAGCTAACCATTAAATAGAAAGGTATCATGAGCCACAAGTAGATATGTTTTGATCTTATTCAGAAGTATCTTGACCTGTAAGGAAGAGGTTCTTTTGTCTGAGTTTTATATTTCTATGGATTAGGAGCTACCTTTCAGAGATGCTTCTGCCCCTCACCCATTGTCCCTTCTAAAATATTCTTACTCTTCTAATTAAGTAACATGTGGTAGGAGTGAAATAAAATATGTTGCTGATGATGCTTTGGCAAAATAATTAATAATTATAATGAATAGTTTTACTGTCAGTGCCAAACACTACGTTATTTGCAATGAATGCATTATGTAGTCCTCATGAGTGATATAGGAGATTGGTATCATTATTGTTTGCATTTTATAGCTGAGACAACTGAAGGTTAAGGAAGGTAATTAATCAAGCTGGTGAACGGTGGGATCAGAATGTAAATTCAGCCAACGAGATTGCAGAGCACATGCTCTTAGCCACTGGGCGAGAGAGCCTGCAGTGTACTGAAGATGGCCAAGGTGTCCTGCATGGAAGTTGTGACCACAAGGATTGGAATGAGGTTAAGGTACCTAGCTTTAATAAGATTGCACATTTTGTGCCGAACATTGTAGCAGTCAACGTAGAGCCAAGATAGGAAAGACTAGCAGTATTTAAGCAACATTTTAAAGAGATGATTCTGTGATTCTACAGGACTGGAGGAAGTAGAATCTTTGGACTAAACGTCTCTAGAGTTGGAAGTGTCCTTTCTTCAGGTTACCAGATACTCATGGCCCTTCAACAGAGAGTATTACTTTTTCTGATTGCCTGTTTGCCAAGCCACTTTTCATATGCAAGTTGGTTTTCAAACTGGATATGCCTTAAAATAGAGAGTGACTATGCAGATACAGCTACTTTTGGATGAAAATAATTTGACACACTGGCTCACAGATGATCCTGGAGTATTTTTTTTTTTTTTTTTTTTTTTTACTGTGCTGACCACCCCAACAGAATATATGAAACCAAATTTAGGGATCTGAGCAGAGATGTTTAGGTTCTGATGCCTGGTGACTCAGTTACAATCCTTCCCACTTGTGAAACTTGATCACATAGGGGACCCTTTCTGCTGGCTTTTGATGTTCCTGCAGGCTGTGGGTACAAGAGAACATGTTTCTAATCTTGCTTTAAAAATTAACAACAATAGGAAATCAGCACTTGGAATGTTCGATTTTGGTTTAGGCACTGGTCCAGTGTGGAGTGGGGTGCCAGGGATCATCCACTGTGTCCCCAAGCCTGCTTTCTACCCTCAAATTTCAATTTAAGCCTCTTTTTGGGATGCCATTTGCCAACTCTTCTGAACAAGCTTAATCTTTTTCATAAAAGAAGCTGGTTACCAGATGATATTTTGGCCTAGAAGAGTGGTTCTCAAACTTGGCTACACATTAAAGTAATTCCAGGGAGCTTTTAATAATACTGGTGCCCGGGTCACATCTCACACCAATTCAGTCAGTATCTCAGGGGATAGAATTAGTGTTTTCAAAACTCCTCAGTAATTCAAATGTACAGCCAAGGGTGAGCAAAACTGACCTTGAACAGATAGTAATATGTCTTAAGTCGAATGGTTATTAGTTAATAGCTTTTCCTTCTTACATAGTACAAATTTCAAATTAACCTTCATTATATATTACTAACTCTTATAAAGTGGTTGAAATGTGAAATAAACATAATAAAAAGAGAGCTTTAGTCTGATTTTCTAATCCTCTTGTTTTTATTTGTTTGTTTTGCTCTTTATTTATTACATTGATTTGCAAATTTGATTTTGGAAAAAAAATCTGACTGAAACCATAGTAAAGTAAGGGACCTATTTTCCTTTCATGGCTCTGGCATAGCTGTTCTTTATAATTCTGAAGAAGCCATCACAGGGATATCCCATACCCTAATGCAAGTTCGTGCCTACATTTCATAACAATTTAGTGAAATGATAAAATGGTTCATGCATGCATGTTTATATACATATATTGCTGTTCCTTATTGCTCTAATGCATTTTCTATGTGTTTGATATAATTTTTATGGAAAAATCAAGGCAGGCACTTTGCCGAATTCTTAGGTAATAACATTTACATCACTGCATTGGTGAATGGTAACTCTGAGAGTTATGTGATGGGGAGGCTCTGCATGGTTAGAGAAGTCATAACTATTTTGGTTTTGTTTGTGTTTTGCTAGGGTTTAAGATCTTTCTTGAAAAAGGTGTTGATGCACCCTTTTGTAGGTGTCCTTCTGCTCAATTTAAAACACACACACACACACACACACACACACACTCATACAGGCAGACCTTCAGGACTGATTAGAAAGTCCAAAAAACTCACTCACTGGTGGCCTCCAGTTCATCTGCCACACTATTGTACTCTTGGTTTGGAGAGCTCGACTCTGAAACACCTCCCTTCAGGGTCCACAGGAACTATTTCTGGGCTGAGCCTTGGGCTTTTCCATTTTCATATTTCCCCTTTCTTTGCCAGACTCGACAGCATCTCCATCTCTGTCCGTGGTGTGCTGCACTGCTCGCTCCTGCCACTCCTCTGCTTCTCTAATTGCTCTATTCAGGTCATGGTCATTGGCGCACTCCTCTTTCGTGAAAGTTTTATCTATTTGGATGCAGAAAATTGCTCTGTAGGAGACCAAAATTCTCCTTTCTAACCTCAATCTTCGTCCAAAGCTTCATGCCTGCACTTCGAACCACTTTCTGAAGCCGATGTCTCCAGAGCTCTTCAGTCCTCTGTGCACTGCACATGTCTGAGAATCATTCCCGAGTTGAGCATAAAGCCCGTCGTATGCGTTGACTCACCCTCGCTGTTCTCACGTGTGCATGCTGTGTTTGCCGGCATCTGGCTGTATTGGGCTGCAGTGGAGAGGAGAGGAAAGAGAGAAATGATGACCCTAGCCCCATCTCAGTCGCCAGCAGTATGTGATGGCACATTTGTGACCCCAGTAAGTTTCATTTTTCTTACGCGAACACTGGAGTTGATCGGCAAAAGGAACTCTGGATGGATAATTCTCATCTTGAACCTACTATGATGTGATTTTAGAGAGCTGGCTATGATTTCCCCACTTTGAATGCATTCTCATGTTATCTTTTCTACCCTCTGTAGTCATCTCTCATTTGTCTTCACAAGCTAGCGGGCTCAGGGCAATCCGCCTGTAAGTTTTGCTGCTCCTCAAACTTCCTTTTGTGGCAATGTAATCGGTTGGACCTGATACAGAAAGTGATACACTCCAAGAGTTCTTAAAAGGATTTTGTTCCTTTCCTAACTGGAAAAGCGCGCACAGAATTGCCTTCTTTACTGGCTTACCCAGGAGATGCCCCTCATTATAACGGGACTGAGTTGGACCCGTGAGGTTTTAGTCGCCTCTTCCAGAACTATTGCCTTTCTGCCAGACTGTCCACTGCCCTCTTACGCCTCTTTAATTTGCTAAAGTGTTAGCAATTAGCACTGATTTGCTTAACAAGGTGCCAAGCCAGCCACATCAGCCTTCATAAAAAGAGAAACCCACATGTTGGAAGATCTTTATTTTTCAACTTTTTCACCTTCTTTTGCCAAAATTTGCCACAGGGATTTCTGACCAGCATCTTAAATTGCATGTGAAATTAGGTAAGCGATCTGATAACCAGATAACAAATAGGAATTACATGTACACCAGGAAGGAATACTTATACTTAATCTGGGAAACTTAACATTTTTGCCATATCAGTGTTCCTCAACTATTAAAAAGAACAAAAAGAATAATTTTATTACTCTGCAAGGAATACATGGCAATGTGCTTTTCGTTCTGAAACAATTAAATAACTTATGTCGATCCCCTTAGGCGCGTGGTTACTGACTTCCTAATTATGAATATATTTCTCCCTGGCTGATAGCCAACTTCCCACATGTTATCTCTCCTTTATTTAATATTTAGTGGGCCTCAGTGTTATATTTCTAGGAAATTTTTCACACTGCCCCCTTTCTGGGCCAATCCCTTTGCTTTGTGTATAGATTTACACAGACTTGTAGTCTTTAAACTAACTGGCCTATATAGGGACCTTTGGGACTCACTCTATTGAAGAAAGACTATTTTCTTTTTTTAATTGATGGTGTGGAGAGGAAGCAAAGGCTATCTTGTATTAGGGGCGAGGAAGCTTAACTGTTAACCTGTCATGCCTCAGATGTTTACTAAACCTTAGCACTAATGGCCCAGCAGACAGTATTATTTTAATGATTTCATAAACACTGTTAATAAGGAATTCATTACCAAATAAAACAACAAAACAGAAGAAATATTTCCTGCCTTTCAGTGGACTGAGCTTTTGTGTTTGCTATGGAGAGGTCATTGCATTGTTTTCAAAATCAACACACAGAAATCTTTCCTCTGGTTTGTCGGTTTTACTGATATGAAAAGATTAGCTTAGGAAGATTAAGTATGGGAGAAATACAGTAATTAAAAATATGATTATATTCCAAGAGAATACCGAAGAAAGATAAAATTGGCAAAACTCATAAACATTGTAATGGTAATGTAGAATTAAAGAAATTTATCAAATAACTTTTCAAGGTAGTAGTCTGGCTCTCTGGATTAAATTTTTATATGTTTGTGCTCACCACTTTTCCTACCTACTATATGCCCAACTCCCATTGCTCAGCCCAGGCATATAGATACCCTGCCCCAATTGCAGAAAAAGTCTTGCGTTTCAGGTGGTAAAGTCTCATATACTTGAATGGGAAAGGGTAAAAAATAATTTTAATTGCTCAGTTATGAAGTTTATTTGTATAATAAAACCTCATTCAAAATATCTCAAAATGATTGATATCAAGCTCTTATAAAAAGCCAGAGTGAAAAAAATCTTGAAGGCTGTACGGCCAAATCTTGATACTCTACATCATAGCCATAGATCAAACGACACTTTATCTCCTGAGTTGATCACACAGTCACCTTCACTAGATTATGTTTTAATGTCATTCCCAGAGCTTTTATGGGAGAACATTGCATCTAGACAACTGTATCAAAATCACAAGTATACCTGCAGTAAAAGTGTACAGGCTCT
This sequence comes from Mustela nivalis, assembly GCF_964662115.1. NCBI lineage: Eukaryota > Metazoa > Chordata > Mammalia > Carnivora > Mustelidae > Mustela > Mustela nivalis. The sequence continues at coordinate 31,336,456 of NC_139033.1, read as the reverse complement.
GTCCTCTATGTCCTTCCTTGTCATCTGTGTAGTCAGGAATGTCTCAGAGGAAGGTGCTAAGAGAACTCATGGTTCTGAGAGGAACTGGTTTTCTGTCTCCTGTCTGTTAAAGAATTGTGCAAATAATCATCTTTCTTTTCACTTTGGCTGCCGAAAGATCAGAGTACAATTTTTGAAACTGCAATAGAACAATTATGTTTGATCTTTTTATCTGCATTTATAAGGTCTTCTAACCCATGGTTTTGATTTCTCTTTATCTCCTTTGTCATCATTTTCATTTGAGTAATATGATCTGTGAAGTAGGCAGTGTACACATCTCTATTTTTCTGAAGAAGATTTTAGATATATGTTGATTAAGTGAATTATCCAAGATTTCACTGTTAAGCTATGATTTAAAAATGGCTGCTTTCATACAAAGTCATGTTCCCTTCACATGAAATTACGCAAAACCAGGGGCTCTCAGTGAGAAGGGGTGGGAAGGGCAGTGGTTTTGTTCTCCTTGAGACATTCGACAATGTGGGAAAATAACTTCAGTTGTTGCCACCTGGGAGAGGATTGATACTGGCATCTAATGGGTAAAAGCCAGGGATGCTGCTCAATGATTTAAAATGCACAGGCTAAATATGCCCCCCTCCAGTGCCCACCTGTAAGGAATTATCCAACTCAGAATGTCAGTAGTGCTGAGGCTGAGAGACTGTACTGAGATGCATTCTCTTTAATGGTATTTTTAAAATAACTTCTAAGTTGCCATGCCCTCTCTTTCTCTTTTGTAATTTTCCTTTTAATACCTTTGTCAGTTGTCCACATTTCATTAATATTTTCCCAACTTGTACTACTTAATTCAACTGTGTTTTTCACTTTGCATTTTCTTTAATTCCACTTTCATTATTTCTTTTCTGCACTTATTTTTTTCCTTAACTCTCAAGATACGTATTTGCTTCATGGCATACTTTATACATTATTTAACAAGAAAACAAATCTATAATGGAGGAACATAAAGTATTTTGGCTTCTGAAATCGAGAACAAAATCTTTGGCGGCACGGGCTGCACAAGGCCCTTTTCATTGTGTAATTTGCTATATGAGGAAACTGCTCGTCCAGTGCAGGCCTCCCCGATCTCCATCTTCCAGTTCAGTTCATTTTCTTCCATGTTTAATCTCCAAAAGAATTAGTTTTGCCTCGTTCCCTCATATAGAGCATAGATTATTAAGAATGACTTCCAGTCTCACTTCTCTTTTTCTCATAGGAAGTCATCTTTCTGAACGAGGCAGCATCAATCTTGAGGGCAATGCCTTCTCCTCTGTGCTCTTTTAAAAGGAGAGGAGGACAGCCTGTGTTGAAACTAGAATAAGCTAAAGCATAGGTCAGTTTTAGGTTAAAAGATGATAGAGAGCTAGATAGCTAAATAGGAAAAATTGTTTTATTTTTTTAAATGCTGGTCCTCTGAAAACACAGAAATAAGAGGTCCATGTTTAGAATGGTTATTGGGAAAGTGTTCTTGGCAAAGTGATTTTTAATCTGAGAACTGAGTGTTGGGTAGGAACTGTAGGTCTTCTACTGAAGGATCCAGGGAATGCATCTCAGGCACCCTTGTGCCAGGGTATGAAGTGGAGACCTTGAGGTGAGAACGCTCCTGGTGAAACTAAATAACAATTTTTTTGTGACTGGAACTTGGTGAGGAAGCCATAGGGAACTGTAAGAAGAGGGAGGGAGGTTTGCAAAGGTCAGGTCAGGCAGGCGTCTTAGAGGGTCTTCATCCCGAGTATTCACTTCAAAGCATCACTTCAAAGATCAGTCAGGGAACAGACAGGCTGAACGGAAGAAGCAAGAGTGAGGTAGGGAGCAAGAACGCTTTTGACTGCAGCCTGGCGAGAGCCCGTGGGGGTTTGCACGAGGCACTGGCAGCAGAAATAGGGATATTAGCCAAATTGTGGAATTGGTTTGACAGTGCTGGGCAATGGATTATTGTCATGGCAGAGGAAAGAAAAGTATGAGCAGCAACTTCCAAATATCCCAGTCAAGTGCCTGGTTGGACAGTGGTGCCCCTTACTCATCTGGTAAAGGCTAGAGAGAGATTTACCCAAGAAGATGAAGTGGCCAGTTTGCAGTGGGTTTTATATGTTTGTTTACCTACTGTCTTTCTTTTCCTCTTTTTCTTTCTTTCTTTCTTTCTTTCTTTTTCTGTTTGTTTTGGGTTTTGTTTGTTTGTCTGTTTTGCCTTTTGGATATCAGGTATATAAGTCAAGCTCAAACGAGGCAACTGGACCACAGTTGAAGTTTGGGGATTTGACACGTTGACTTCACTCTAGCCATTGGAATGGATAAGACCACCTGGAAGAAAGTTTCCAGAAGGATTCTGACAGCTCGGAATGGAGACTTCAGGAATTCTACTATTTAGGGGCCAAACACAGGATGAAAGGTGAAAGGAAATTAAGAGGATAGCCAAAGTACATTGTAGCAAAGAGTAAGGATCAGATATCATATATTTGCATAACACAAAACTTTGTAGTGTAAATCCAGTTCTGTAAACAAAGCATCAGAGTCTCTCTCTTGGTGGATCAAAACATCTTCTAGATTTTTAAATAATATTTATTCATCTTACTGGTTATAAATTGGTTGGAAGTATAAAAATGAAAGGATACAGTGGATTTGGGAACAAAAAGGAAAGATGGATTGCTATTTAAATAATAATCTGGTAAAATATATTAGTGAAAACCTACAAACTGAAAAGAAATTATAGGAATGAGTTAATCATAGATTATCACACTATTTATTCACATTTCTTGGTGAATGGAAAGGTTGTACGTCGAAAAATACAGATCCATGTTATTTACATGTGTGTGGATTACTTAAAACACACATGGAGTTAAACCTACACCTTCTGTTATCTGGGATTTTTAATCCATGGTAGCTCTCAACATCAAACTAGACATTCCATACCAATCCTGGCTGAGGCTTTGATGTGTGTGTGTGTTTTTTTAATATACGTGATTTGACTGGAGCTGTACTTCAAAGAGAAATCAGTCTTTTAATGGAAAAGAACTTTTCTCCCTGTTTAGAGGTAAGTACATGAAAGTCCTAGACTAGTATAGATAAAAAAAAATACAAACAAATAAAAACAACACGAACAAAAAAAACACTTCTCAGTGCACCAGAAGATCAGAGAGAGGGGCAAACACCATGAGATTCAGAGCTCTAAGTCCTCATCAGCATCCAAGAGAATGACATTTCTTTACCTACATATTTGAAATTTTTCAATTTGGGTTTGGGAAGAAAGTGGTAAGGCAGGGTTTTCCCGAGTTTGCTACTGCATTTTGATTTCTGGGGATCCTGAGAAGACTGGATAACAGAAGCGCAGCATTTGGGAGACTCTGCACTTTCACACTCACCCCGGCTCGTGACCCCGGTGAAAGGAGGCTGGGCGAGAAGAAACAGATTTTAGGAATCGTGGGTCAGGGCTCCGCCCGTTTTCACAAGTCATGCCGCGGTCAGTTCGGAGCTTTGGATGCCCTTGTCCCATTCTCACTGACAAGGATTATTCTTTCGGGCCCTCAGTGAAAATCCAAAATAACTTAATGATATTATTTCCTGGTCATTGGAGGAACACATCTTACTATTTAGGCAAACAACACTTAAGCATCATGGAGTATAAAGAACCAATTTTGCTTTTCAAGCAAAAAGTATATGAAAATTTTAAACTAACATTTGGGAGTGAGTCAAATGGTATACACACACACACACACAAACACACATAGTTTTTACCTGCAAGAGAGATGATCAGATAAATTATTTATTCATTTAATTATCTTAATATGTTCCCCTCTGTCATGAAATTGTCCATCATCTTTTAAAAATTCCTCTCACCGGGGCGCCTGGGTGGCTCAGGTCATGATCTCAGGGTCCTGGGATCGAGCCCCACATCGGGCTCTCTGCTCAGCGGCGAGCCTGCTTCTCCCCTCTAACTCTGCCTGCCTCTCTGCCTACTTGTGATCTCTCTCTGTCAAATAAATAAATAAAATCTTTAAAAAAAAATTCCTCTCATGTGCGTAGTTGAAGTAGTTTAAAATAGGGTCATAAAATCCCCCCAATTCAGTCTCATGGAGGTTTAATCAGTGTATTTTGATTTTGACTGAACACCATAGCTATATTATCGGAAGAGTATCTATACCTTAGAAACTGAAACTATTTGGGTTGTCTCGGGAGCTTGATCCATTAAGCATCTGCCTTCAGCTCAGGTCATGATCCCAGGGTCCTGGGATGGAGTCCTGTGTAGGGCTCCCTCCCCTGCGGGGAGTCTGCTTCTCCCTCTCCATCTGTATGCCACTCAGCCTGCTTGTGTTCTCTCTCTCTCTGTCAAATAAATAAATAAATAAATAAAATCTTTTTAAAAAAAAAGAAACTGAAACTACTTAGAAACTGAAACTTATATGACACTTGCAGGTCTAGTCCCACAGCTGTGTTCAACATACTGGCCCTTGCCAGTATGAATGAAACTCCCTGTAGAGACCTAAATTGTCCCTGCCCATTTCATTACTCAGGCCCAGAAAACAATTGCAAAAAGGAGAATTATGGTAAAGATTATATAGAAAATGCAGGGATCCATATTATCCTAATAATAACGGCACGGGAAGTTTATGTTGGTTAACTTTATGTTGCCAGCTGCTAGTTCCTCTCTAGAGAGACCCAAGTAAGGATGGCTATCTTCCTTTCATGTTGCTCACTATAGAAACTAGCAAAATTCAACTTGTTGACTACACCAAAGAGATCAAATCACTGAAGCATTGTGGTAATATTAGTCAAGGCTCCAAATTCATTATCTAGATCACACATGCCTCGGATTTTCCATTTAATGCAAGTGTGGCTCTTGACTCTAGACCCTTGAGATCATCTATCTGACATTTCAAAAGCGTCCTGTCTGCACACGCATATGTTCATTTTCAAATGCGGACGTCAGAAAAAAGCAGCCGCATCAAACATCACCTACATCTTTTCTTCTAGTATAGCCGTGGCTTTAAAAACATTAAAATATTTTGAAAAAAAAAGTCTTTATTTTCAGGGTGTCTTAAGTACATTGGAAAAACCCCCAAATTTTATTTTGGAGCAAAATAAAATGCTTCCTTTGGGTATATATACACATTCATTTTATATCTATCTACACTTGTACTGGAGTACTCTTAACATTCAGTAAAGGATTCTTCATTTTAAATCTTAGCCAGACTAAAAGAGTGAAAGGCAATAAAAAGTTCAGTGAAAATCAGCTTTGTTCTATGATCAAAATTCTACTTTTTCTATAAAAGAACAATTAGGAACTGATCATATGGAAGCAAAAGCGCTGAATGAAAGGGGATAACACTCCATTGCTTTTGAAGAATAGAGCGCAAAGATACTTGGGGTCCTGCAGCCTCCCACTTGAAGATAAAATTAGTTATGCCAAACAAATATCTGACTTTCTCCTGTGATGATTTCTTCATGGGAAAATGACCCGACAGCAGAGATGTGTAAAGTGGGCTCTCCCTCCTGACTGTTATTTATGATGCAATAGAGCATACATCTTTAAATTTAATGCCTTCTGAATCAAAACAACAAAGGCAGATCTATAAAAAGAATGTCTGCAGAAGCCAAAGACACTAAGTTAATGAGATATTATTTTACCACTCCTTCAGAAATGTGAACGATACTGACACTGTGTAGAAGAGTGAAAAGTAAAAGAACATTGAAACAAAAATGAACCAAACTGAATTTACCTCTTTTCACAGCCCCAGAGATAATAACTACAAAATCACATTACTTACAAACATCTGGCCCTCAAATACTTCCCGGGCACCTGGAGTAGTAAAGATCTGGTGTCAGGTTTTTGTTTTCAGTCAATTCATTAAGCTGCAAGGGGCTTAGAATATTAGATCACGTTAGTCTCATAAAATTGTCACCAAAGTGAAACCATAAGTATGTTTGGATAGAGAAGTACATTTCTTCTTCCTGCTGGGGGGAAAAAAAAAAAAAAGAAAAAGCATTTTTCTTTGAGGTAAGTCTTTATACTTTAATAGAGCCAAGAAATGGTTTCTATTTATCAAGCTCTATTTTAAGTTGGATTTAAAAATATAATAAAATAAAATACTTTACTTTTTAGTAATAAATTTGCCAATCTAAGTTAGAAGGAAATGAAGAGGATTGAAACTTATATTTAGCCCAGACAGAGATAATACTTTGGTGAGAGTATAGATTAAGAATTCTTGTTTAAGAAGATGAACTAACAATCGATTCTATTCCTGGCTACAGAGATAATACCTCATCATATGTAGAAAGTATGTATATAAAGTTAAAGAGAGAGAAATGCTTTTTTTTTTCTTTTCCTTTAACTTCTGGTGCCCTGTCTTGCTCATACAATCAACGTCTTTAGAATCCTTATTACATAAGTGGAAGGCCTGATGTTGTCAATATAATGCTTGTTTTCATATTAGCAGTTCGCGTATGAGCCTGTATTCTCCAACTCTGTGGATATGATGATATGATTTGACTGTTCGAAAGGAAATGATGAAGCAGCAGGCCTGTAACTCATTATCTCTCACTTGGCCAGCTCTTAAGGCAGGTGGTTCCTGGAGGTGAACAGTTGACAGTCCAGGATTAAACTAAGTAGTTTCATTGATTGCTTCAGCTGCGCCCGATATGAAAGCGACTACGCAGGAAGTGCAGGAGGCCAAGGAGGTATCGTATGCTGTTACAGGCCCACCAGCACACTGATTTTCAGTCCAAATTTCTAAATCATACCATGACGATTTACATTCTCTCGTAATGGGAGCCAATGTACATTTACTGTTTTGCCACCAGCCTCCTCCCATAATCTAGTGAAATAGGACTGGAACTTAATAACCATTAGAAGCCAACTTAGGGAAATACATGATGATATCGTGAGAATTGCCCTCTCAGAGGAAAGAGGGCAAAGGAGTTAAAAACAGAATCACCTGTGTGACCAAGAGAGTCTGACTGATACATCCAGCTAAAACCAAAGCTGAGCCCAGTCTTTGAAATGTCTGAGAATTATGTGGGCTACTGGCAATTCAGGACATTCCTCCAAAGATGAAAAAAAGTAGCTACGTCACAGCCCCTGTCAAAAAACAAAGTGCCCAGAGATTAGAAGCTCATTTTCCTCATCCAAAAATCCTTTACCTCTCACCGAAACATCTTGCTATGTTGTCGGACAAATGAACTCTAAATAACTAGACAATAAAGAACACTCTTGAATGAAGCTCTTATTTATGGAAAGTCCTGTGTGAATTCAGAGGAGGAATAAAGTGGTCATGTAGATGCCCACAATCACGCATAGCTGGGGAAGGGCTCTGGGGAGCAGGAATGCTAGGGCAGAGGCCTTCGTCAGATCCCCAGAGCCAGGTCCTTGATTTCTTGAAATGAGCAGGCTTGTGGGTGTTCAGCTGTGTGCTAATGAGCGGAGTCATAGCACATTTTTGTTGTGCCCGACGAAATGACTGAAGTGCTAAGAAGCTGCATTCAACAGCAAGGAAAAAAAAAATCACTTAGGAATAGCTGGAAGTAAAAGTACCCAAGAACAAGAGCCTGGATGAAATTTGCAAATGCATTATATTGGACCTTTATCAGAGACCTCTGGAAGCTACAAATGAGTGTTAACTAGGATTATGCTCTTAGATTCACCTATCCTGTAGCAGGAGCAACTTTGAAGAAAACAATGGGAAGTTTGGAACACTGGATTCTCCCATTCAGCCATTTTGGCCATAATACTTCTGATCAAGCTGGGCATTTACTGATCATCGTGCACTGACATACACGATGAGCCAGGAGCATTGCGCAACCATGCCTCCTTCTTTGTCCCCCCTTTGGGCCAAGTGGGCCACCCAAACACTTATTAGTCCAAACCTCTGGTCCAGGTGACTTTAGGGTTCAGCCTAGATATTTTATATAACATATGTCCTTAGAGTGATTGTGAGACGACTATGCTGGGAGATTTTCTAGGATTAGGAGACGACAGGATATTGAGAAGGCAAATAAATATCTGTGTATCTCTACAAACTTACAAGATTTTCCTTTTATTTTTTCCTGACCTGATGTTCTCAGGATATGGGATAAATTATTTTCTTGGGTAAACAAAACTCCCTATATGATACCATTATATTTGCAGTGAGCTTTGTGTGAGGTACTTCACACAAACTTCACTCCACCTCTCAGACCGTGGCAGACTCCTATGAGTCTTTCTAGTCTTTACCTGTCAGATTCTATGGTGTCTGTCTGGAGTGTGGGCTAAGAAGAAGCATTAGCAAAACTTCTGTTATTATCCTTAAGCTAAGCAATACACCTGATCTGGTAACCCTGATTATGGGGAGACGGGAGAGGGTATATGGATCAGAACAGGTAATATATAAAAATAAAAATAGTGTTGGGGGGCACCTGGGTGGCTCAGTGGGTTAAAGCCTCTGCCTTTGGCTCAGGTCATGATCCCAGGGTCCTGGAATCGAGCCCCGCATTGGACTTTCTGCTCAGCGGGAAGCCTCCTCCCCCACTCCCCCGCCCACCTCTCTGGCTATTTGTGATCCCTGTCTGGCAAATAAATAAATAAAACCTTAAAAAAAAAAATAGTGTTGGGGATATAGCAAACGGAAAGGACCTTCGTCAGTGGAATCGGATTGGAAACCACACTATTTTCATGAAAGCACCTTAACACAGAAGAATGATACCCTTGCTTAGATCTGGTTCTAACAATTGATGAGGTTGGGAGAAACATCCGGAGCTGTTTTCTCAGGAGAATGGAGACTGGACTCTTACTGCTTTACAGGTTCCCAATGTATACCCCATCCGGATAATTTGGAAAAGTGGCGTAGCACCCACTAATGATCCAATTTACAAGAAGCTGACCACCTGAATGAATGTAATACCTAAAAATGAGAGCAATTAGAATCCAGGTAATTTCTAAACAACAGCAGAAGCCAGATATCAACAGAAGAGTACCTTCATAATGCTGAAGAGAATGATTTTATTTTTTATTGAAGTATAATTAGCACATAACATTATATTAGTCTCAGGTGTATGCATCGTGATTTGGTATTTATATATCTTGCAAAATGATCCCCACAATAAATATAGTTAACACATCGCCTTACATAGTACCAGAAATTTTTTTTCTTGTGATGAGAACTTTTAAGATCTACCCTTCTAGCAACTTCCAAATATGTACTACAGTATTATTGACTATGGTCACCAATCTGTTGGATTTCATGATTTATTTATTTATTTTATAACTGGAATCTGAATGTTTCGACTGCCTTCACACATTGTGCTCACTCGCCATCATTTTTCCTCATAGTGGCTATACCAATTTACATTTGCCACCAGTAGTGCACCACCTTGGCAACACTTGTTATTTTTTGTATTTTTGATGGTAGTCACTGTAGCAGCTGTGAGGTGATATCTCTTAGTAGTTTTGATTTGCATTTCCCTGATGACTAGTGATACTGCGCATTTTTTCATGTACCTGTTGGCTATCTGTATGTCTTCTTTGGAAACATGTCTAATCAGATTCTCTGCTCATTTTAAAAATTATTATTATTTATTTATTTATTTGACAAAGATCACAAGTAGGCAGAGAGGCAGGCAGAGAGAGAGGAGGAAGCAGGCTCCCCACGGAGCAGAGAGCCCGATGCAGGGCTCGATCCCAGGACCCTGGGATCATGACCTGAGCCGAAGTCAGAGGCTTTAACCCACTGAGCCACCCAGGCACTCTCCCCCCGCCCCGCCCATTTTTAAATTTGTTTTTTTGTGCTATTGAGTTATATGAGTTCTTTATATATTTTAGATATTAATCTCTTATCAGATATATGATTTATAGATGTTTTCTCCTGTTCAGTAGGTTCCCTTTTCATTTCACTGATGGTTTCTTTCACTGTGCAGAAGCTAAAAATGTTATTTTAATGATAAATGAAAAGAATACCCACATATTTTAAAAGAACCAAAATGATATGTGGTATTTTAAGACAAAAGCATAGAAGGGTACCTGGGTGGCTGAGAGGGTTAAGCCTCTGCCTTCAGCTCAGGTCATGGTCTCAGGGTCCTGGCATTGAGCCCCGCATCAGGCTCTCTGTTCGGAGGGGAGCCTGCTTCTCCTCCTCTCTCTGCCTGCCTCCCTGCCTACTTGTGATCTCTCTCTGTCTGTCAAAGAAACAAATCAAATCTTAAAAAAAAAAAAAAAAAAAAAAGCAGAGAGATATTTTACTACCAAATAATCTTTAATAAATGCACTTTGAAAACATGTCCCTCAGGAAGAAGGAAAATTGCCCCAGGTCTGAGATGGAATGATGAGTAATCAAATTGGCAAATGTGTGGATAAGTCCCACATTTTAAATATATATATATATCTATATATCTACAGATATAGATATATATAATTTGAAGGGCAAAAACATTTTAAAATTATAAACTTGCATAATCATAATATGTAATTTGGAAAAGATTGATAACATTTTATTATTCCAAGACTCATATTGTTTAGGAGAGTATATTTATGAATAATGTGTTGATTATGTAACTTAAAATTTAAAAATAACCCTTGAAACAATCAAAATAGAGATTATTAGTTGCAAAAGAATAAAGTAAAAATAGTGAAAATAGAAAAAAAAATACCAAAATTATAGTGGTTATCTCTAGAGGTGTGATTAGGATTGAATGGTTTTACACATTTTATCATTATCATGAATGGTTCAAATTTTCTACATAGAATGTATCCCTTATATAGCAAAAAACAATATAAATATATCAAAATAGTTATTGAGGACTTGCATTTTCTGGGTAATGAGTGAGCTTTGCTCCAATGACTTAAGATTGGAAGTCAGTTTCTTGGTCATATTTCTACATCACAAAGAAACTACCTAATTTCAAAGGCAATTAGAACTTACCACATATGTGAATTGATATTTTTAAAAGAGTGTATATTTTAAAATGAGAAGCTGTTATTTCCATTTAAAATTGAAACCTGTAGGAAAGGAGACTTTCTAAATAGTCTTAGAATTAGAGTGGCTATTTCATTAAAATTTTAATTCTGCTATCTTTAGTTCATTTATAATATCAGCCTTTTCTCTCTCTTTTATGGGCTAAAAGGTAAGCAACACTGCAAAAAAACATTGTTGCTGTTTGTTTCTTTGGGTTCTAGAGTGAATCAAGCTATTATTTATGGAATGGAATCTGGCAATTAATTTTTCTAGCTGTATTTCTAACTATATTTTGATCTACTATATCCTTAAGTCTTTCGCTTAGAAAAGAAAGTCTGTCCGCATACGATGACAAGCAACTGCTTTTCCTGTTGCGACGTGGGCTTTTCCTAAAAGAAAACAGTTTTTATTACTTCATTTCTGTGTCCTTAGAGTATTTCTTCGTACTCGCCTGCTTATTGATTTCTCTTGTTACCTGTGATATTTCCTATGATCAGAAAACTCTAGTGACAGAGAACAATACTGTTTTCACAGCATTGCTCAAGGGGTATTCTAGCTTTAACACTGGTCAGCCTCCTTTCATATTAATGAACGGGAAATCTTAACAATGAAATAGTACAAAAATTGATGTGCTATCCAGTTGTAGTCTATCCTCCCCACATTTCAAAGTGAAGATTTCATATTTTGACATTGGAAGTTACCTTACTGTTGAAGTGAGTATTCCATGGGTCTCAATCATATACATTCATAAATATTTACTATGTATTCTTATGTGACAGTGCCAATATTAATCAGTAGGATTTTTTTTAAAGGTAATTTCAAAAGGACACAACTATGTGTTGTAGGGTGACAGGAGCATACATCAATAGTTGAATTACACTGTGAGGGTTACTTTAAAAAAGTATGTTGTATGCATAATTTATTCATTAATGATGCATGAATAAAGATACTTTATTCATTCATGATGCATTAGTGGCTAAGTAAACAGAACTGTCAACTGTGCCATGATTTTCAAAACTGTGCCAGGAGAATGATTTTCAAATCTGCCACTTCTTTCTCGTCTTAGTTCAGGACTTCACTCCCTTTAAAACATGGCACCAGACATCATCTCTTCCTGGAAGCTTCCGTGAGCTTCTAGGGTAGTGAACAGGCCCCTCATCAGAGCTCCCATTTTACTGTTAGTATATAAAAAACTTAGAACACATATATTATACTGAAATTATTTGCCTTTATTTACCACTGTCAATAGATCATTGTTTATTAAGAACATGAATTCACCCTTTAGCTGTGTACCCCAGCATAATACCTAAGATAGTGTAGGCATTAAATAAACATTTTAAAATAAATGGATAAAAAGCCCTCAAATATATTTGAGTTCACTAAGTAGAAAAGATGAAAATCTTGGATGAGGTTTTTTCCACATGGAGATTATGACAGTGGTGTGATGAAAGATGGTATTTAGCCAGGTGAGTAATATTTTATGATGGGAACATTGACAGTGGGTTCCCTGAAGAAGGGGAATCCAGGTGGTGAAAGGTTTTGCTACTTTAAAAAGTTTGAATTTCACCCTGTATTTTTATAGGGGAGCTATTAAAGGAATTAAAACAGGAGGTGATCTATTCCTGTCAATATTTCAATTAACAATGAAATAAATGTGGATTTTTTTAAAAGAACATTTTTCCATGATCTCCACCTACTTGTTTAGGAATATAGTCTAAGCATTTATTCTAGACCATTTCAGCTACATTTGGGGTCTTGAAGATCTTGAAGAATATATTTACAATATTCCATGAATTTTATAGGGTGACTTTAATATAGGACATCACTATATTTACTTATTTCTAATATTATTCCTGTTAAGTATGTTTATTTTCCATGAAATAATTTATGTTATTTTAGAAACTAATATTCTATTGGACATTTAAAATTGTCTTAGTTTTGGTCAAATAGTACATTAAATATATATCTTATGGGAATGGTCTAGGAATGGGCTAATGATTTAGCACTGATTTAGCAAAATAATCTCGATGATTACAAAGATGACTAGTAGTGGTGGTGGTGATGGTCATAGTAGTAGTAATTATTTCATAAAATTGAGATGTGTATAAATTCAGTCTTTATTTCATAAAATTAAGCATATTATTGCCTAGCTTTCAGTATGAAACATAATAACCTCTAAATGAATTTTTATAATGCTTTTATCCTGAGTGACAAATTGAAACTAATTAGGTAGGATTAGAATAATATTGATGCTTGTGTAAGAAATAAAGAAATAACAACTCATGGCTAATTTTCATTGGCAGTACTTACCACATGTGAAAATAAAACAGATTTGGCATGAGAAAATAACTATCTTTCAGTGCCCCCAGTGTTTTTAGTATATTTGGAGTGGCTTACCAGGATGGAAATTTAGAAAAATCAACAATATAGCATGTGCTCAGAAGGAAATGCCCTTCAATTTCCGGGATAATTGGCCACCCGACAACAAATTAGATTATATTGGGAATAAGACTAAGAAATAAATAGGGTGAGATATGCTGCAAAGTTAATGAGAATTTAAAGATGTAAAAGTAAGGATACATAATCTGAAAAAGATGGCTTTGAATGATTTGCATATAACTCTACATAAACAAATGTTTCTTCTTGCCCTGTTATTAGCAAGTTATGTGATTTTATGATGTAATATATGGAACAAAATAAGCACAAAAATGTATAAGTGGGAGTAAAACTATACAGGTATAAAATTTCCATATCTTACTGGAATTCAATTAGTATATATTTTATGTAGACTCCATAAATTAAATTACTATTGTAAGCCATCAAGTATGCACTAAGAAAATAACTCAAAAATATAGGGTTAAAAAGTCAAAAGAATTAAAATGTTACACTAGAAATAATTTAATTCCTACCAAAAAAAAAAAAAGTGCCAAAGGAATACTATAGGCACAAGAAGTCATGGGAGAAATAGTAATAAAGATACGAAATGTCACACCTACTCCTATCAATAATAACATTAAAAGTGAATGGGTTACATAGCCAAACAAAAGGCAGAAATTGTCAGACTGAATAAAAACTAAAATTCTTATCGTCTCACAGGGAATACAATTTAGAATCAAAGATACAAATAGTTTGAAAGTAAATGGATGGAGAAAATAGATTATGCATTAGGAAGCTATGAGATTTTAGAACATATGCGCACCATACAAAAGTCCCAAAATACATGAATCAGAAAATGAAATAATTAAAGGGAGAAGTGTACAATTCGACAATAATTGTTGGAGACTTAAATACCCCACTTTTAATAATGGGCAGAACAACTGAGATCAACAGGTAAACAGAAGCCTTAAGGGACATCATTCAGAAAATAGACATTTGTTGAACATTCCATCTAACAGCAGTGGAATACACATTCTTCTCAAGAAAATATGGAAAATTTTCTAGTATGGACAGTATGCTGGACCATTTAAAAAATGCTGCTCAATACATTTTTAAAAAGATTCAATTCATACAAATTGTGTACTCTGATTACAGTGGCGTGAAATTAGAAAGAAAATTGGGAAGTTCATAAATAATGTGGAAATTAAAGAAGACACAGCTAACCAATGGATTAGAAAATAAATTTTAAAGGAAATTAGAATATACTTGGAAATAAATAACATTAAAGGCACAGCATACCAAAATGTATGGAATACAGTAGAAGCAGGGCTCACAAAGAAATTTGTATCTTTGGTGTTGGTTGGATAAATGATTGCTTGCAATATCCATTGTTTTGTGTAACTTACTGAATATATGTTATATTTTATAATTTGAAAAAATTAAAGAAAATCTTCAGAGAATACAAAGCTTTCTATAAGAATTAGAGTAATGATGTACTATAATATTCAATTATGAATAACATTAAGCTATTATGAAAATATTGAAATTTTATTAGTTCAGCTAAGACATAATGTATTGGAGTTGAAATGGTTATTAGATATTCAGTTGAGGATATCAGGTAGACTAAGGATATATGAGAGAAAGTTCATGACTAGCGGTATATATCTGTGAGTTTATTAATGGAAAGTCATGCGACTGAATGAATAAGGTAGGAGATAATTGTCTAGAATTCTGCCCTAATGGTACTCTAACACATAAAGATGAAAGAGCAAGGAGGTGACAAAAGAAAATGAGTAGCATCAGCCAATGAATTTAGAATAATTTGTGAGTAAATTGAATGACAAGTGAGAAAGGCGTTCTAAAAAGGAGGGGTGATATACAAGGTCAGATACTCCTGCAGGTTGAAGTTAGAGGAGAGCAAAACATGGCTAACTAGATTTGGCATGATAGAAGTCATTGTATTATACAGAACCATGGTAGGGGTATAGGAGTTGGAGGAGAGATATTTCAGTGGATGGTTTCAGTATTCTCAGTGAACTGAGAAGCAAGATTATCAGCTTTACCGAATGTATTAGTATGGATAGGTGAACAGGGTTACTGGAAGTTCAAGAAGCACGATGTATAGTTAAGTTCTTTACCGCAGTAGAAATTCTGCTATTAAAGATTGTACTAGTAGAAACTGGAGTAGATCTAGAGCTTATGTAAAGTGCTGAGGGACCATATTCTTTTATAAAAATAAATAAAGGAACAGAGAAATAGAGATAATACAAGGAAGGGTCTGACGAGTCTATTCTGGAGCCACAAGCTTCAGAGGAGCTTATGTTTTTGAAAGGAGAGAGTGTAGATGATCATTTTAGTGGGCTTCAGAGGTGACAGCAGCCTCCAGAGATACTACATTTTAGGGATGAGAAAAAAAGAAAAAAAAGATGAGAAAGTTCAGAGCAAAGTTTAAGGATTTAGGGAATGACAAATATATTCCAGAGGACCCTCTGGAAGCATTTAGAGAGCACATGGAAGTATGGGATCTGTGATTGGTTTTGAAGGTGTACAAATCCATATAGAGATAACAGTTTGGTTAATGATGATTGGCCGGAGATCCTTAAACCTCTGTGGCCTGGGGAGAACCAGAATGTAAGGGATTATTTAATTGATGCTGAGAGTGTTTCCAGGGAAATTTTCATATCCTTCAAAATTCCCAAACAATGACAGGGTATATTCCTACTAATTAACAATTTCTTTTCTTTTCTTTTCTTTTCTTTTCTTTTCTTTCGTTTGTTCTTTCTTTCTTTCTTTCTTTTTTTTTCCTGTTTTAAAATCAGTGCTTGGGATATTCGGTGGAAAGCCTTTTCCTCAAGATTTAACCTTGTAATTGGCTTTAATTGCAACTCTCTTTGATGCAAAGATTACACAATGGCATATTTAATTTGGACATTTATCTCAGTTGGACCCACCTACACTGCTCTTAAATGTAACTAGTTATAAACTGTCTTAAAAGGGATTCTGTTAGGTCAGGTTTACCAGATGCAGATCTGGAACAAGAAATGATGTCCAAGTGAGGTATTGAGAAGGTATTTATGGTATAAACAAACTATTAAGAAGTTGGGGAAGCAAGACAAGGGAGTGGTAGAGGCCAATCTTGGATGTGACTTCATGCAAAATCCCATAGCTGGTAGTTCTGGTTTAATTCTTCAAGGAAATGGTAGTGTAACCAATGCCTCAGTTACTTCTTCAAGAGGCCATGGCTCAGGTCTTTCTTGCTCCTGCACCTGCTCTCACAGGGGAAGGATTACCCATGGGGGATGTAAATTCTATGTACTCCTGCTCTCCAAGCATGAGTAATGTGGGACCATTGACCCTAGTTCACAAAGGAACAGGACATGAGATCTGTGTCAAGCTGGGCAGAGTGCCTAGAGTGTCCAGTAAAACTTCCCTTGAACTTCTTGGATCAGAGATCCTTCATTTTGTGATTCAACACATATTTATTGACTCTTTGCTATGTGTCTGGCATTTCACTGAATGTTGAGGACACCGAGATTGTTAAGAACAAGTTTCTGTCCTGAACAATTTGTAATCTAGTGGAAACAGAGAAGGAGCAAGAAATGTGCAGAATGACAAGTAAACCTATAAATAGGTTATCATGCAAGAGTCCTAGAAGCACAAAGAAAGGATCCTAGTTGACTATGGAGAGGGGTATGAGGGCTTTTCTATTGCTCTGAACAAGTGCCCGTTGATATGGAATGTGAAACATGAACAGGATTATTCTAGTCGTTTCATTATCTTTCTCATTCCTTTATGGCCAAAAATTTCCAATACTCTGATAATTTCAGCTTCTACTATCTGGATTCCTTGAACAGAATTGTTCCAAAACCCACCACTTATAGGTTAATTAATAAAGGGCTCAATGACCTTTGCTTAGCTATCTTTTTTAATGTCAGTTCCTCTGTAGCTTTTTGTATTTTTTAAAAACTCCAATCATCATGAAACTCTCCTCTAGTTTGCTGGCTCTGCCCTGCCTTGGCTTTCTTTGTGCCTACCTACTCTCTTTTGCCCAGATTGTTTATTCTCCTCCCTTTACTTCTCTGTGTCATTTACCAAGGTTTAACCTCCTGCCCTCTGCTCTGCTTCCTGGTGTCTGTTTGTTTGGTTTTCCCCTCAAGAAGTCTTTGCTGTGTCATAGCTTCAGGAATCTTCATAAGAGCAGTTCTAATTTTTTTTTTTTCAACACTTAACTCTATTCTTTCTCTGAAATCTTGGTTTAGTTCTACACCCTACACTTTAAAGAAAGACATGGTGAAAGGATTGAAAGCACATCAAATGATGTTTAACCTAGAGAAGAGAGTTCAATGGGACATGAAAAGTGCCTTCAATTATTTGAAGGACCATTTTGAGAAAGAAGGATTAAATTTATTTTGTGTTTCCACAGGGACAGCCAGCACCAAAGCCTAGCATTTTAAGAAGTCACATTTTTTTGGATTGGTACAAGAAGGACATTTATAAAAATTGACTTGGCAAAAAACATTCAATTGATAGGAAAATAGGGAATTTTCCTGTCATTAAAGGAATGTCAAACACGCGTTGAATGACAATTTGTTAGGGATCATGTTTAAAGGGATTTATGTATCAGATGAGAATAGAACCTTATAGTGTTTAAAGGCCATTGCAGTCAGAGATAATATTGTGCTATGATCCCCTTGGATTTTCCATTGTTCTTTCAAGCCAAGCATATCTCAGACATAATTCATCATGTTCCTTTTTAAGCTGGCTTTCCGGATGACTTCCCATCTGTCAATAGAACTATCTTCCCACAGATCATCACGCACGCTTGAAACTTCAGCACCATTCCTGGCTCATTTTTCTCTTTTGTTTCTCATATCTGCCCAGTCTTCCAGTCGAGTCAGTTGTCCCTTGGTAAAACTTGGCTTCATTAATGCTTTACTCTTCCCATGATAACTGTTGCTGTTGAGAATCTTACCCAGAACTCTGGCATGGGTAAAGTGAATTTTATCTTCTAGCATTTTTGGGGTTTTTGTGGTTCCACAATCTCTTTCTGTCTCCGGTCTATTGTGTAGAACATCTGAGATTAAAAACTTCATTTTTATGTAATAAGGAGGGATATAAATAACTATAAAATAAATTAAATTCCTTTTAACTAATTTTAATCCATACTAAAGTATCATCTCATCAATTTCCCTTTTAACCAGTGTTCCATTATGTTAACAGCATAAACATCCCATTAACCAATGTTTGATTATTCCCTAAGATGAGCTGCCTTTTCTGTTAAGAGTTGCAAAAATCCTTCATCTTAAAAACATTAAAATTATTTAATCTATGCTTTACTTTTAACTCTTTTTGTACTTTATCTCTTTGCAAAAAAAAAAAAAAAAAAAGTTTTTTTTCCAGTCCTATCAGGAAAGTAGCACTTACTTCTGAATACCATATATATGTAATTCATTTTGCACTTAACAACATATAACTCTATTTTTGTGTAACAATATATTGTTAAAAAATAAGTAAACATTTTTTTAAAGATGTTATTTATTTGACAGAGAGAGAGCACAAGAAGCAGAAACAGTAGGCAGAGGGAGAGAGAGAAGCAGCCTCCCCACTGAGCAGAGAATCTGAAGCGGGTTTTGTTCCCGGCTCCCTGGGATCAAGACCAGAGCCATAGGCAGATGTTTCACCAACTGAGCCACCCAGGTGCCTCTAAAAATTAAGTAAACTTTTGAGTGCAAAACTCTTTTTTTTTCTTTTTTGAGACTAAAACTCTTATGCTAAGCATAGTTTTGAAATTATTTGTGTGTGTGTGTGTGTGTGTGTGTGTGTGTGTGTATGTGTTTATTTTTCTTTGTTACAACTACAGATATGGGCTGCTGTTCATATGGTTTTAATTAATATTAGGTGAATCAGGCACCAGTTTCCCTATCTCTGCGTTGTTTTGAACTGTGCAGATATACTGTGAATTAAATCTGGGAATCAGAGAATTGGGGAGAGGACAAAAGAGGTGAGCAAACTATTGAAGTGTAATAATTGTATATTATCTATTGCTCTGATAGGGTATTTGTATGGAATAAGTATTTTGGTAGTCCAATGTATTTTAATAATGGAGGGGCATAGATGATAAACAAACCTCAAAAATATGTACTTCTGTGTAGGACTACTCAGAATAGTAGAATGAATAGATGCAATTTACTAATGATAAACATAACTACAAACACCATTTAATTACTGTCAATAAGAAATTTAAGTTGCTTGAAAAAAAAAAATAAATTTAAGTTGCTTTTAAAAATCCACATGCTGACATTGTTCTCCCCAAATTTAACAGGCTTATTTCTAATTTTATTGAAGTTGAACTGCTCAATCTTATTTACTAAGATATTTTTGACTTGTCCTAGTGCTTTGTGACTCCACATTTATATTAAAAATGCATACATAAATTAAATGAAAAAAATCACAATATACAATTCTGTCTCCTATTTTCCTACTTGTTATCATACATACAGTTAGTTATCCTTTGGCTCTATGAACAATAACAAAAATCTTACTGATATGAGAGGAAAATACATTGTTTTAGTTTCTGGTTTGTTTTCTTTTGTTTCATTTTAATAATGGAATGTTCCCCATCATGGTGGGTCTTAAGCACATTCTCTAGCTGAAGGTCTTTGGGATGAACCTTACATGACTGGCATGGACAGCACACGGGTTGGTGTCTTCAAAGAGACTCATCAGCTAGGCCTCACTTGGCTCTTCTTCCAGGCATGACTAGCTGTGCTCTGGAAGCACAGATCTGTTGAAATCCTGGGCAATTTCCCACCATATGCTTGCAGCGGATGTTAAGGGAGGCACTGCAACACTGGGCTCGGAGGTGGAACTTCTTCACTGCCCAACAGAGGGTCACCTTTGCAAGTGTATCTAGTCGCTTCCTGGTTAGTTACCCTGTTAGTGATACATCTCTTCACAATTCTTCACTTTCTTTTCTTTGGGTTGCAAATCAGCTGGCGAGGTACTTAAGAGTCTAGGGAGCAAGAACAATACAAGGAGTGAAGGAAAAGAGGGTTAGTGTTGTGGTGGTGCATGCAAATAGGCCTCCTGCCCTTAACAGGCATCCTGGGTCTCAGCCTGCTTGGAAATCAGTCTGACCCCAGAGAATTAACGTGGCAAAGTCAATGTTCAGAGTACTTATGTAACTGTTCTTTTTACCCAGTTCTTAAAATTTTAATTAAGCGAATACTCTTTTGAAAGATGAGCACATGGGAATGAAAGAATTCAAAAGATACTGTTTTCATGTAGACAAGCTCAATTGCTCCTGGCTTCAGATTCTGCACCTTTAAATAGGTTTGATAAAGGGCCATGTTTGTTACATCCTATGTTAAACAGAGTATGCATTAAATTGAAAAGAGAACTTAATACATGGTTCAAGCAGATTGGTAATTTGCTTTTTTTTTTTTTAATGTTTAGAGAGATCAGCCTAATCCTCAATTTTTGTAATAGTTTTAAATTAGAGAAAATTCTTTTGTTAAAGATAAGTTATTGGTCACATAGATATATAGACAAAGGATGCTTGTTTACTGCAGTGGATTGCAATATTAAAGCTGACTCAATAGTGTGTTCTTCAGCACTCTAGAATGTCCTGTGAATAATTCATAGTATCCAATATACCTTTTTTTTAATTTGGTATCACCAGGACATTTACTTTATGGACTGAATATGAAAGCGGTTTCTTCTTATCTGAAGAATGAATTAACTCTGAATGGGAAATGAGCCTTTAAGTCAACTTTATGCTTTATTTTCCCCTTAATCATCCAGAAGGAGAGGAAATGACAAAGACTCATTCCCCTCCCCCCCTTTTAGTCATCATTTTTTCTAAATCAGAAAAATAGAAATATATAGTCTATGTATGGTTGATATATTGTGGAATGTAAGGATCCCTTATCCTAACTAATTTTTGCTTGTCTTTGGTTTTATCCTCCTTTAGCAATTTTACCCTCAAGAAAAACCCATGTCTATGATCCAGGATATTTTAATTTCTTCATGCCCATGGTGTCCAAAGGGTTCCCTAAGGATGTGTAGTTAAAAAGTTCCTTTTCTTTTCTTCACAGATATTCTTTTCACAAGTGTGAAGAAAAGGAGCCTTAGGGTTTTTCTTCTCCCTATATAAAAATACTCAAAGTTCTTCATTTGATTATATAATTGTGAAGATGATTAACTTCACACTAACAGCAGAACTTTAATCCCAGGACATGAATAGTACACTTTGATGTTATTTATGACTATAAAACACCACCCATTCATTTAAATATCATAAGAAAATCAATCCACTCAAGGGAACATGTGAGTTTCCTTCTTGGCCTGATTATAATAGGTATGATATGAATTTAATGAGTTTAAAACATTTAACATGTTTTCTTTATGTAAAGATTTATTCTTTTGTTCTCATGATACAAGTAGATTTTATAAAAGCACCTCCTTATGAAATATTTTTACCCATTAATTTTTTCTTTGAGAAAACTTTATTTTAGCCTCTTTATACAGATATGAAAATCCTAAGAAAACACCTTGGTGATCAAACATAAGTAATATTACAGTCGGTCTTCTCTGAAAAAGTTACTTTTTGTTCAACAGTCTAAGTTCTAATACTTTCTATGGGTAAGCTAAATGGCTTATTAAAGGGAACTCTCATTTTGAAGGATAAAAAAAGTTACACAGACAGTAGAGCTTGGAGTCTTGGCCCAGTAATTGTTAGAAGAAGCTTACTTAAAGAAAAAATCTTGTGTAAATGAAAAATTTGCTGTCTTCTGTCTATAATTTTAAAAAAGGATATGGAAAAAAATCAGAAAGCTATTCTTTTAATAGTCAGAGTAAGAAGCAATCATGATATCTCTTCAGTCTAAGAAGAGTAAAAAGAATTAGTAAAAAGAATTAGTTTTACATGAAGTAAAACACAGGTATAAATGACATTGAGACATATATCTCAAGAATAAATGGTGCATAGAATGGAGTGTACGTGTATAAATCAACTGGAAATTGGAACCCAACTTCTGTTTGTTCTGTAAGAATTTAGTGTCCTGCTAGAGGCTAAATTTGGCATGAAAATTAGAGATATCTGTGTGTCTATGTGTATGTGTGTGTATGAGACGGTAGTATTTTCCAATATGCCATAAGCTATTTCTTCAAATCTAACTGATCTGCAAGATTTATTTATCTATTTTTTAATTTTGAATTTTATTTATTATTTATTATTTATTTTTTTTTTTAGTAGTCTAGAGCAGTTTTGGAGCTTCAGCAAAATAGAGTGGAAAGTACAGAGTTCCTATATGCCCCCTGCTCCCATACAATCTCCCTCCCTTTCAATATCTCAGCCACTGAAACATAAATGGCCCTGTTCCAATATACATTTAAGAACTTAGGAACTTTCATCTGTGAATCCTGAATCAGGAGACTGTTTGGAGGAAACAAAGAATAAGATACAATCTTCTAAAGCAGTGACAGTCCTAGTTTGTGGTATTTATTGATAATATCTGTTTTAAAGAGCCTGATTGGCAATATTTAAACCGAATCAAAAACCAGTTTTCTCTATTGTAAACTGTTTTCCATATGAGTTTTATTTTCAGATAATAAAATGTATTTTGATTTCTTTGGTGTGGTGGAAATACAAAACTCTGTTAGTGTAGCTATGTCTTATTTCTGGTTGCTGGAGGCCACCATTAGATGTCTAGTCACCTGGCTGTGGACTGGCTCATCACCTCTCACCACCAGTGGGGGCTTTCTGCAAGCTTCCAGGCAGAAACCAGACACACAGGGCAACAAAGATTTTCCACAAAATAAAAATTGGGAAATGTGGGCATTAAGTTAATGGATATTAACTTAAGTACCTGAAATTCTCGGTTTATAAAGAAAGTTCAGAATCTAATGCTATCCTTGTTTTGTTAAACAAAACAAAACAAAACAAAACAAAACTATGTAAGCATTATAATACCTTGTTATTTAAATTTTCATTTTGAGGGGGAGTTATTTTGAGAACTCAAACTTATTAGTGTTTTCAAGCAGGAGAAAGAGTGTTTAAGAAAATGTTCACCCAGGGGCGCCTGGGTGGCTCAGTGGGTTAAGCCTCTGCCTGTGGCTCAGGTCATGATCTCCTGAGATTGAGTCCCGCATCTGGCTCTCTGCTCAGCAGGGAGCCTGTTTCCCCCTTTCTCTCTCTCTGCCTGCCTTTCTGCCTACTTGTGATCTCTCTCTGTCAAATAAATAAATAAAATCTTAAAAAAAAAAAAAAAAAAGAAAATGTCCACCCATAAGCTAATTGAAAATTGTCTTAAGTTACTGTGAATTTACTCAAATCAGAATCGTGAATTCTGAAATTAATAAGGGCCTTTATATGTAGCACTTGCTCTTGGATTAAAGACAAGGTATCCTATTAGTTCATCATGTATTTAGCAAGCATGTTTTTATTGTTTAATATGTCAGACCCTGTGCTAGGCACATGGATATCATATTTACAGTGGACTAGAAAAACAAATTCTGTTCTAATGAGGCTAAAAGGAAAACATTCCAAGGGCTGAAAGGAAATGGCAAATAAACGCATAAACAAAACAACAGCATAATTTTAGAAAGCCAGCAATGTGCTGAGGAATATATAACAGAAATATGTGATTGAGGGGGACAGGGAAGGAGTCTGGGCTTTTTTTTTTTTTTTTTTAATTTAATTTTTTTCAGTGTTCCAAGATTCATTGTTTATGCACCACACCCAGTGCTCCATGCAATATGTGCCCTCCTTGATACCCACCACCAGGCTTACCCATCCCTCGCACCCCTCCCCTCCAAAACCCTGTTTGTTTCTCAGAGTCCACAGTCTCTCGTGATTTTTCTCTCCCTCCGAATTCCTCCAGTTCACTTTTCCTTTCCTTCTCCTAATATCCTCCGTGTTATTCCTTATGCTCTACAAGTAAGTGAAACCATATGATAACTGATTCTCTCTGCTTGACTTATTTCACTCAGCATAATCTCTTCCAGTCCCGTCCATGTTGATATAAAGTTGGGTATTCATTCTTTCTGATGGAGGCATCATACTCCATAGTGTATATGGACCACATCTTCCTTATCCATTCATCTGTTGAAGGGCATCTTGGTTCTTTCCACAGTTTGGTGACTGTGGCCATTGCTGCTATGAACATTGGGGTACATATGACCCTTTTTAGAATTACCTCGGTATCTTTGGGGTAAATACCCAGTAGTACAATTGCAGGGCCATAGGGTAGCTGTATTTTTAGCTTTTTGAGGAATCTCCACACTGTTTTCCATAGTGGCTGCACCAACTTGCTTTCCCATCAACAGTGTAAGAGGGTTCCCCATTCTCCACATCCTCTCCAACTTGTTTCCTGTCCTATTAATTTTGGCCACTCTAATTAGTGTAAGGTGGTATCTCCATGTGGTATTTATTTATTTATTTATTTATTTTAATTGTATTTATTTATTTGACACAGAGAGAGAGATCACAAGTAGGCAGAGAGGCAGGCAGAGAGAGAGGGGAAGCAGGCCGCCTGCTGAGCAGAGAGCCTGTTGTGGGGCTGGATGCCAGGACCCTGAGATCATGACCTGAGCCAAAGGCAGAGGCTTAGCCCACTGAGCCATCCAGGCACCCCTGGTTTTTATTTGAATCTTGAGTCTGGGTTTATTTTATGTGGGGTGAATTACAGAGTAACCACCTGGGATGATGCTTGGATAAGAGAGCTCTAGACACCAAGCAACAGCAGCACAAACCCTCAGCTGAGAATGAAGCTAAACTTTTGGGGGGTCAGCAGAGTGGTTATTGAGCAGGACTATGGTAAGATGTAGACTGAGAAATTGTCTGGGTCCAGATTAAGGACTGTAGACCTTATTCCACATACAATGAGAAGGCGGTGCACGATTTCAATTAGGGGAGAGAAATGATCTGAGTTATATTTTTAAATGGCCACTTGGCTCCTGCAGATTTTATGGATTATAAGGGGGAGTCTAAAAGAGATAGAAGCAGAAATGCTAACTGGAAGAGAACTGCATCACTCCTAGAGGGATGGTGGTGCCTTGATACATTTTGAAAATAAACTTGACAGAACTTGAGAAGGACTAAAGAGCAAAGAGAAATCAACAACAACACCCCAAATTTCCAAACAAAGAATACTGGCTCCGTTTGGTGAATTGTAAATGTAAATAGCTATTAGAAGAAAGGGTTGGGCTTAGAAATCTCTAGTTCTATTGTAGACATGATAAATTGCATTTGTATGGAGATTTTGATTTGGAAGTTGGAAAAATGAGTCTGGATTTCAGTGCACAGGACATAATATTACAGTTTAGATCGGGATTAAGATGTTTTTGTATATATTTTCATAAATCTTTCTTTTTTAAAGTTTAACATTTTTTTCCTAGTTTGGTATCAGAAAATTATGGTCTTTGAAATAAAATGACTTAAGTCAAAGTATTCAACAACAAAGAAGTCATTAGAATTTATTCATGTGTCATAAATTCATTGTTAATGTGTTGTTAGAGGAAAGCAGACAAGAATACATTCACTGATGAAACATAAGACATTTCTTAAGGAAAATAAATAGTTGAAAGGAAGTAAAAAATATATAAGAGCAAGAAATTCTTTTGATCCTATATTAATGGATATTTTTAAAGCTGGCACAGGGATTATTAAATAGCACCTTAAGTTTATAAGAGAGATAAAATGTGGGTCCTACACATTGTCAAGAAAGCTTTTAAATTTGGGTGTTATCGATTGCTACTACCTTGGCCAAGCCTGCATTAAGAGAGATGTTTTGTTTCAGCTGCATTTCATTTCTTAGAATCTTGTCAATTTTTAAAACTTTAAAGAACTCAGTTTATAAGGTATGGATTTAGATTTCAAAGCCTGAGAAATAAAATTATATTTCCCATAGATTCAGTTTCACTGAAATCTGCACCCCCCCCAAAAAAAAAACAAATTAAAAAAAAAAGATATATAAGTTCTTTGAATATATATTGTCTCCAGTTTAGAGTTAATCCTTAAGGGCAGTGACCCAATTCCATCAAAGACTAGCCAAGTGTTACTATCAAACGCGTGAGGATGCTCAGATGTTATTTTGATTTTCATTTTCAGGTCATAGAAAATTCCAATCCTCTGGAAATAGTAAGCCTTACCCTTATGACTTGCTTAGAGTGCATTTGGCTTTCTTCCCACTCTATGGAAATATGCTTTTCTAGGCTTCTAAAAGAAGCCAGGTGCAGAAAAGCTAACCAAGGTTTGCCACCCTCGACTTGAGCCTGTAGGGAGGCGTTATAGATTTTCAGGTTATTGGAAATCAGTGCTAATCGGAATTCTTTTTGAAGCAGCAGAAATTCAACCTGGAGCAGCCTTGCAGACACAGCTAGATTTAACAGACCCCCACTGAACTAAATATTGTCTGGAGAGATGGGTTTGTGATCGGGATTATATTTCAAAAGAAGATTCCTACTCCTTGAATTTGTATCCTATTTCTAAGAGTCTGCAAACCTGGAGAACTAATCATTCCTGGTTGATGGGACACAGAAAGCAAGAAGATTTGCTTTGCAGCAACATTCAATTGATGTTTTCTGAATCAGTGATGCTCAAATAACAATGCCTGTTCAAAAGATTACATGTGCATATTTGAAAGCAGAGTTGACCTGGATTTCTACTATCACAAATAGTAGAAATCCTCAGCATCTTTACTGGAACACAGAGAGTCATGCACACATGTGTGTATGTGCAGACACTTTAGGAATTGAGGCGTGCCCCGGGAACAGGACGCAGTTCCAAATTCAATAACCCCCAAAGAAGCTGAATTCATTTTGAAGTCCAAGGATTAGAAGAAGAAAACCCCCAAACTGCCTTCGCAACTTTAAAACAGGGTTTTGAAGCTTAAAGATCCATCACGCAGTGACTTGTATTACAGACCCTAATGCCTTTAACGGTTCACTTCTGGAATGATTTTCTGGCATAAAGCATCACTTCCTGCTCTAGCACAATGTATCATTTCTAAACATGCAAATTCCTTGCCTTCCAACAAGGGTGTCCTGGAGAAAGTGAATCCCGATTAAATTTAAAGGCATACTAGTCTCATGTAGTTACTATGAATTATAAAAAAATGTAGCTGTTTATGTTCCATTTTTTTATGAGTAGAGAGTAAAAATGCATAATAATTCTTAGGATTGTTCAAGTACTGTTGAGGGAATGGATTTATTTTTCGGAATTACACTAAAAGCCATAAACGGCAAGAGAAGTCACCAGAATGACTTCAAATACAACTTAATTGCAAACATGCCTGTAGATAAAAAGAGTTTCTACCAAAACCAAGACATAGTATTTTTTAGGATCACACATTTATATTTCCATCCGTTTACATCCTAAGGTCCACTACAAAGGAGTTTCTTGAACTCTAATTTTACATACAGTGCTCACTTTAAAAAAAAAGTCCAATGCTAATCAATGAAATTTTACAATGTTTGGATAAAGCATCCTAAAAATAGGTACTGTGCTTCCTAAGGGTGGTTCCTCGAAGATTATGGAGGTAACAACCTTTAGTTTTGAGATGACAACAAGCTATAGTGTTATAGCTTCCTGTCCATTAATTATATCTATCCAAGAATGTAATGGAAACCTGTGTCTTACTTGCACATTAGTTCCCCACTCAAGGACTATGTCCTGGAACCTGGTATTTCTTGCTTCAACTTTTCAGTCTGCGGGCAATCAGTGCGACTATACCAAAAGTCAATTAACCTACAGGGGACAAAAGAATTGTGAAAATCATTTTAGCATTTGCCCTGCTTCATCTGTCACAGGCACAAACTTTCTCTCTGTAGCTCTTTGTACTCTTCCCTAGAAACATCGGCTGCTACACGTCTGAATGAACAAGACAAAAACCTCTGCTCTTAAAATCACTCTGTTCCCTTTTCTGGGTTCTTACATTCATTCACAGATCTTTATTAAGTAGGGTCTGTGCCAGATCCTGAAGCTTTCATGGTGATGGATAGCAAAGACTATGTCTGATTTCTTGGCGCTTACCATCTAGTGGATAAAGCAAATATTAATCAATTGATTACTGAAATAAATATGAAGCTGAAAGTATACCATGAAAACACTGTGCTATGAGAGGATATGACAGAATAAGTGGAAATCATCCAAGGCCCGGAAAGGTTTCCCTGAAAAAGTGATGGTTTGAACTGTTTCATGTTCAATGAAAATAGAATCAAACAAGGAAACCTTCATGTCCTTCATATTGGTGTTTTTTTTGCTCCACTTTTAAAAAATACTTATGTTAGAATAGTTTTATATTAATAAGAAGATTGCAGAGATAGTACAGAGAATGCTCTGTACTCCACCCGTCCCATTTTCTCTTTTATAAAATGTTTCGTCAGTGTGGTACGTTTCTCACAACGAATAAACCAATATTGTTTGACTTTTTGAATATTACCAATTTTTCGTGGGTGAAATGAAACTAAAAGTGGTCTTAATTTACATTTCCCTGGTTAGTAATAAAACAGAGCGTCTTTTTTCCTCTTGGGTTTTTTCCCTCATATTTATAAAACATTTGGTCATTTTTGGTGTAGACTGACTTTATTCCCATTGGTTTGTAGGGTTCTTTATATTCCGAACTCAACGTTCTCACTCAATGTATTGCAAATATCACCTCCTAGTTTGGGGCTTGTCTTTCTACACTTACTATGTTGTTTATTTTTAATAAAAAGAAGTTCTTCAATGTATCAAACATCTTTTTTAATGCTTTTTATTTTTGTATAATGCTTTAAAAAATCATCCCAACCCGCATTGCTAAATATGTCCTGTATACTTAGCTTCAGAGTGTTTTTTTTATTTACATTTATCTAATCTAGATGAAATAAATCCCACCTTGTTCCATCTAGAATTGGTCTTTGTTAAAGACGCAGAGTGGGGAATTTTATTAAAACTTGTTTCTGTATAGGGACACCTGGGTGGCTCAGTTGGTTAAGTGGCTGCCTTCGGCTCAGGTCATGATCCCAGCGTCCTGGGATCGAGTCCCAAATCGGGCTCCTTGCTCCGCAGGGAGCCTGCTTCTCCCTCTGCCACTCTGTCTGCCTGAGCGCTCTCTCTCTCACAAATAAATAAAATCTTTAAAAACAACAACAACAACAACAACAACAACAAACAACAACAAACTTTTTTCTGTATAGATAATCGGTTCTCCCAGCATTATTAAAAGGTATATAATCTACTCCCTGTTCTTCAGTGTCAGATCTTTACATATTATCCTTCTGAGTTTATTTAGGTCTATTTCTCAGATTTCTGTGCTGGTTTCTGGTCCTTTTTCTTTGTCTCTGCTAAGATCAGACAGATGTTTTATAAATTCAACTTTATCATAATTCTAGAAATCAAGAAGAGTTTGTCTTCCTGGTTCTTCTTCTTCTTTAAAGATTTATTTATTTATTTATTTATTTATTTATTTATTTGACAGACAGAGATCACAGGTAGGCAGAGAGAGAAAGGAAGGGAAGCAGGCTCCCCGCTGAGTAGAGAGCCCGATGTGGGGCTCGATCCTAGGACCCTGGGATCATGACCTGAGCCGAAGGCAGAGGCTTTAACCCACTGAGCCACCCAGGGCCCCCCTCCCAGTTCTTCTATAATAGGAGTGTTTCTACTATTCTCAGACCTTAGCTTCCTGATGTCTGTTTCATTATCAGATTGATAAGTTCAAAAAATGTCCTTTTTAATTGGGATTGCATTGATTTTTTTTTAATGATTCTGGGGAGGTGAAATGTTTTTAATATATTGAATCTCCCTATTCATAAACTATATGTAATAGAATATAATATAATATACAGGAATAATCATATATAATACCATATATTTATGTAAGCTTCCTTTAATATATTTTACAGTAATTTTGTAGTACTTACATAAAGGTCTTGATAGCTTTGATAGACTCATTCCTGATAATTTATATTTTGTACTAGTATTATTATTGGTATGTATTTTTAATAACATTTTCTAACTGTGGGTGGTATATAAAGTATAATTAAATTTTCATACTGATCTTTAATTTAGCAACAAAGCTAGAACTTTCTTTGTAATTAAATAATTTATCTTATGGATTATTTTTAATGTAAGTAATCATATCAGCTATGGATAGCAACAGTATTTTCCTTCCTTTCCAAATTGTTCACCTTGTCTGTAGTTTATAGGTCTTATTTCAATTGCTAGGATATCTAGTAGAGTACTGAATGAAAATGATGTTAGCTGTCATCTGAGTCCCTGATTTTACAATATTTTGTTATTTTATATTATTAATATTTTAAAGGAATATAATTATAGCAAAGTATTGATGACTGCAGTTTCTCTCATCTTTGATTTTTACATTAGATCAAGAAATGTTCTTTAGTGTAACCAGCATTAATCTGATTCAAATGGTAAAATGCAGTCACATTAATTGTGTTCATTTTGTGAATATTTTTAAATGTACTATTGCTAGGGCCAAAATGAATACAAATATATTTACTAAAACTATATTTCCACATCTTTTTATTTAGTTCAATGTTTAATTTAAATCAAGCATATGACGAGTCTATGGTACCTGTGTTGATATCAAACTTTCCCCTATGTAGAAGCTACACATTTAATGAACACCTGAAAAATTGTTATTCCCTTCCTCAGTAATGCATTTTATTTCCATGTTTATATATGGATGTTCCCTTCAGATTCTATCCCATCCACTCAAGAGAAGAGAACATAGGAAAAACCAAAAATTTGTTCTAATATTCCAAAAAGTATACACCCTGAGATGTTTGTACTACATCTACTCTGGAGAAAGACAGTGAGCAAAATTTTTTGTTGACACATTCAGTTCCAGTTGATTGGGACTAAAAAATAACAAAGCATACTTTTGAAATTCAGGTTTATTTTTAGGCTGAGTGTATTGCTTCGTAACTTTGCGTAAAATAAAGCAAATCAGATATCTTCTCCCATTCAGTGGATTGCCTTTTGGATTTGTGGATGGTTTCCTTCGCTGTACAAAAGTGTTTTATGTTGATGAAGTCCTACTAGTTTAGTTTTGTTTTTACTTCCCTTGCCTCAGGAGACATATCTAGAAAAATGTTGCTAGGGTCAATGTCAGAGAAATTACTCCACGTTTCCTAGGATTTTTATGGATTCAGGTCTCATATTTGAGTTTATTTTTGTGTATGTTGTAAGGTCCAGTTTCATTCTTTTGCATGTGGCTGTCCAGTTTTCCCAGTACCATTTATATTAAACACATTGTCTTTTCCCCATTGTATATTCTTGCCTTCTTTGTCATAGATTAATTGACCGTATAAGCGTGGGTTTATTTCTGAGCTCTCTATTCTGTCCCGTGATCAGTGAGTCTATTTTTGTGCCAGTACGATACTATTTTGATTGCTACAGCTTTGTAATGTACATTGAAATTTGGGATTGTGAAAGCTCCAGCTTTGTTTTTCTTTTTCAAGATTGCTTTAGCTATTCATTTTCTTTGGGACATATATGGCAAGTGGTTAATATCCAAAATATGTAAAAAAAAATTATACAATTCAACAGCAAAAATAAAATATGCTGAAGACCAGAATAGACATTTTCCCAAAGACAATGGATGGCCAAGAGATGCATGAAAAGATGCTCAGCATCACTTATCATCTGGAAAATTCAAATCAAAACCACAGTGAGCTATCACCTTATACCTATCAGAATGGCTAAAATAAAAAAGACAGAAATTAGCAAGTGTTGGCAAGGATGTGGTGAAAAGGGAACCCTCATATACTGTTGATGGGCATGTAGATTGGTGCAGCCACTGTGGAAAACAGTATGGAGTTTTGTCACAAAAGTAAAAATAGGAGTACCACATGATGCAGTAATTCCATTGGTTATTTATCCAAACAAAATGAAAGCACTAATTAGAAAGGGTAGATGCATCCCTATGCTAACTGCAGCATCATTTACAATAACCAAGGTACAGAAGCAACCAAGGTGTCCATTGCTAGACAGATGGAGAAAGAAGATGGGGTTCACAGACACACACAGACACACACACAGAGAAGAATATTATGCAGCCACAAAAATAATTAGATAATGTCATTTACAACAAGATGAATAGACTTAGAGGGTAAGTTGTTATACTGAGTGAAATAAGTGAGACTGAGAAAGAAATACCATATGAATTCACTCATGTGGACTCTAAAAGAACAAATGAATAAATAAATGAAAAGCAGAATCAGAACTATACATAGAGAACAAATGTTGCCAGTAGGAAGGGAGGTGGGGGTATGAGCAAAATGGGTGAGGGGAAGTGGGAAATAGAGTCTTCCAGTTATGGAATGGATAAGGCATGGGAACAAAAGGCACAGCATAAGGAATATAGTCAGTGGTATTATAATCGCACTGTATGGTGACAAATGCTAGCTACACTTGTGGTGAGCATAGCATAATGTATAAACTTGTCAAACCACTATGTTGTACACCTGAAACTAGTGTAACATTGTGTGTCAACTATACTCAAAAAAATTAAAAAATAAAATATATAGAACTAAATGATTTTTTTTTAGAATTTAATGGTTTTAATAATAAATTTTATGTTCTCTGTGTCTGGGACATCCTTCTCTTTCTTCGATGGGTTTTACAACCCTGCTTATTCTCATGAACCAATTTTTGTCCCATTGCCTACAAAAATACCACAATTTCCTAATGATCTTACTTTCTTTAAAATGCAATGGCTTCAGTATGTCTTTTAGTATTAATTTCTTGTATATATTATTTCCACTTGTGAATATTAATTTCTTTGTGCCTCAGACCCCTCTTTTTAAAAAACTTAATAGATATTTCAAGAGCAATTTTAGGTTTATAGAAGTTGAAAATATAGATAATTTTCATATACTTCTTCCTTCCTCCCACATATTTCCCTCTATTATTATCTTATGTTAGAGTGATATGTTTGTCACAATTGATAAGCCAATATCAATCATTATTATTAATTAAAAGTTCATAGTTTACTTTCTGTTTTACAGTTCTGATTTGGGCATTATGTATTTGATACATGGATTATGTTTTGTATCTAATGTTATAGAACTATACAGAATAGTTTCACTGCCCTAAAAATATTCTGCTCCACCAGCTCCTTTCTCTTCCTTCTTCCTGGTAACCACCATTATATTCTCTGTTCCTATGAGTTTGGCTTTTTTATATTCTGCATGTAAGTAGGATCATGCGGTATTTGTCTTTCTGTGTCTGGCGTATTTCATTTAGCATATTGCTCCATCCATGTGCAAATGGAAGAATTTCCTTCTTTTTTTAAGGTTGAATAATATTCTGTGTGTGTGTGTGTGTTTTCCATTATTCATTCATCCGTTAATGAATACTTTGAACACTTAAGTTGTCTCAATATCTTGGTTACTGTGAATAATGCTGCAATGAATATGTGAATATGTGTATCTCTTTGAGATAGTGATTTTATTTCCTTTGAAGATATACTCAGAATAGGATTTCTCGATAATACAGTAGTTATATCTGTACCATTTTGGAGGGAATTTCATACTGCATTTCATAACAGATGTATCAAATCAAATTGACAATGTCTAAGGATTCCTGTTTCTCCTTATCTTTAACCCTTGCTATCTTTTGATATTTTTATAGCAGCCATCCTAAAGAGGTGTATATCATTGTGGTTATAATTTGCATGTCTCTGATGACTAATGATAATGAGCTTTTTCTCATATTCTTGTTGACCATTTATACGCATTCTTTGGAAAAAGTTGTCTACTTGGGTCGTTTGCTCATTTTTTCAATTGACTTATATCTTCTTTTGCTGTCAAGTTTGATGAGTTCCTTTTATATTTTGAATATTAAGTCCTTATTTATGATTTGCAAATATTTTTTCCCATTCCTTTGGTTGGCCTTTTAGTTTGTTGATTATTATTTTATGTTGATTTGTTATTTTGTTACCTTTGCTGTACAGAAACTTTTTAGTTTGATGTAGTCTCACTTATCTATTTTTGCTTTTGTTGCATGTGCTTTGTCATTCTAAAATACCATTGTCAAGAGCAACATAAAAAAATATAACAAATTTTAAAAAAAGAAAAACAAATCAATGTCAAAGAGCTTTTCCCTCGATATGTTTATGTCTTTAATCAATTTTGAGTGGATTTTGTATATGATGGAAGATAATTTAATTTCATTCTTTTGCACATGGATATCCAGTCTTCCCAATACCATTTATTGAGAAGATTATCCTTTTCCTGTTATATATTTCTGGCATCTCTGTTCAAAAGTTAGTTGACCATATATGCCTGGGTTTATGTCTGGGCTGTCTATTCCATTCCATTGGTTGATATGATTATTTTTCTGCCAATGTTGTGCCTTTTTTTATTATTCTAGATTCGTAATATAATTTGAAATCAGGATGTATGATATATCCAGCTGCATTCTTCTTGCTCAAGATTTCTTTAGTTACTGCATTCTTTTTGCTCAAGATTTCTTTCATGGTTCCATATCAATTTTAGGACTGTTCTTTCTATATCTGTGGAAAATCTGCAGAAGAAGCAACACTTCGAACTCATTTTGTGAGGCCAGGATTACCCTTATACCAAAACTAGACAGGGACAATATAAGAAAAGAAAATTACAGGTCCAATATTCCCGATGAAGATAGGTTCAAAAATCTCAACAAAATATTGGCAGACTAAATTCAACATCACAGAAGAATCATGCATCATGATCATATGGCATTTACACTGGGATATAAGAATGGTTCAACATATATAAATGAGGTCCATTTGGTCCAATGTGTCCTTCAATGCTCTTGTGTCTTTATTGATTTTCTGCTTTGATGATCTATTTCTGAGAGAGGCGTGTTAAGATCTCCTACTATTAATGTATTCATATCAATATGACTCTTTATCTTGATTAACAGTTTTCTTATGTAATTGGATGCTTCCATATTGGGGGCATAGATATTTACGATTGTTAGATCATCTTGGTGGATAGTCCCTTTAAGGATTATGTAGTGTCCCTCTGTATCTCTGACTACAGTCTTTAGTTTAAAATCTAATTTATCTGTTGGGATTTCATCAAGATCAAAAGCTTTTGCACAGCAAAGGAAACAGATAACAAAATCAAAAGACAACTGACAGAATGGGAGAAGATATTTGCAAACGACATATCAGATAAAGGACTAGTGTCCAGAATCTATAAAGAACTTAGCAAACTCAACACCCAAAGAACAAATAATCCAATCAAGAAATGGGTAGAGGACATGAACAGACATTTCTGCAAAGAAGACATCCAGATGGCCAACAGACACATGAAAAAGTGCTCCATATCACTCCACATCAGGGAAATACAAATCAAAACCACAATGCGATATCACCTCACACCAGTTAGAATGGCTAAAATCAACAAGTCAGGAAATGACAGATGCTGGCGAGGATGTGGAGAAAGGGGAACCCTCCTACACTGTTGGTGGGAATGCAAGCTGGTGCAGCCACTCTGGAAAACAGCATGGAGGTTCCTCAAAATGTTGAAAATAGAACTGCCCTATGACCCAGCAATTGCACTATTGGGTATTTACCCTAAAGATACAAACGTAGTGATCCAAAGGGGCACGTGCACCCGAATGTTTATAGCAGCAATGTCCACAATAGCCAAACTATGGAAAGAACCTAGATGTCCATCAATAGATGAATGGATCAAGAAGATGTGGTATATATACACAATGGAATACTATGCAGCCATCAAAAGAAATGAAATCTTGCCATTTGCGACAACGTGGATGGAACTAGAGCGTATCATGCTTAGCGAAATAAGTCAAGCAGCGAAAGACAACTATCATATGATCTCCCTGATATGAGGAAGTGGTGATGCAACATGGGGGCTTAAGTGGGTTCGAGAAGAATAAATGAAACAAGATGGGATTGGGAGGGAGACAAACCATAAGTGACTCTTAATCTCACAAAACAAACTGAGGGCTGCTGGGGGGAGGGGGTTTGGGAGAAGGGGGTGGGATTATGGACATTGGGGAGGGTATGTGCTTTGGTGAGTGCTGTGAAGTGTGTAAACTTGGTGATTCACAGACCTGTACCCCTGGGGATAAAAATATATGTTTATAAAAAATAAAAAATTATATTTAAAAAAATCTAATTTATCTGATATGAGAATCACTACCCCAGCCTTCTTTTGAGGCCCATTGGCATGAAAAATGCTTCTCCATCCCTTCAGTTTCAGTCTGGGTGTATCTTTAGGTTCAAAATGGGTCTCTTGTAGACATATGGATGGGTCCTGTCATTTTATCCAATCTGCAACCCTGTGCCGTTTTATGGGTGCGTTTAGGCCATTCACATTGAGAGTGATTATTAATAGATATGTTTTTATTGACATAGTGTTACCTTTGAAGTCTTTCTTTCTGTAGATTGTCTCTATATTTCTGTTCAATAATATTCTTAGGATTTTTCCTCTTTTATAGAATCCCCCCTTAATATTTCCTGCAGTATTGGCTTGGTGGTTGCATAGTCTTTTAAGCCTTGCCGGTCGTGGAAACTCTTTATCTCTCCATCCATTTTGAATGTCAGTCTTGCTGGATAAAATATTCTTGGCTTGATGTTCTTCTCATTTAGTGCCCTGAATATATCTTGCCAGCCCTTTCTGGCTTGCCAGGTCTCTGTGGACAGGTATGGCATTATTCTGATGGGCTTTCCTCTGTAAGTTAGGAGCCTCTTTGTCCTAGTGGCTTTCAAGAGATTATACCTACAATTATGATTCCTCAATTTGACTATCAGGTGTCTTGATGTTTTTCTGGAATCTATAATCTTGGGTGTAGACTGTTCGGCCTCTAGTACATGAACACTGGTTCCATTCACGAGATTGGGAAAATTTTCATGAAGAACTTGTTCCACTATATCTTTTAGACTTCTTTCTTTCTCCTCCCCTTTAGGGATTCCAATAATTCTGACATTGGAACGTTTCATGGCATCATTTATTTCCCTGATTCTGTTTTCATGGTTTCTAAGCTGTTTGTTCCAGGCTTCCTCTTGATCCTTTCTCTCAATCTGTTTGTCCTCCAGATCACTAATTCTATCTTCTGTCTCAGTTACCCTTGCTTTGAGAGAATTTAGATTAGATTGGAACTCATTGAGAGCATTTTGAACCTCAGCCCTGGTAGCTTTTAGCTCTGCCCTAACATCGTGAACATCCTGTCTCGTCACTTTTAGCTTGGCCCTAATCAATTCCATTTGGAAAAAAGACAGTCTTTTCAATAAATGGTGCTGGGGAAACTGGGCAGCTATATGTAGAAGAATGAAACTTGACCATTCTCTTACAATGTACACAAAGATAAACTCAAAATGGATAAAACACCTCAACGTGAGACAAGAATCCATCAGAGTCCTAGAGGAGAACATAGGCAGTAATTTCTTCTATATCAGCCACAGCAACTTCTTTCAAGATATGTCTCCAAGGGCAAAGGAAACAAAAGCCAAAATAAACTTCTGGGACTTCATCAAAATCAAAAGCTTCTGCACAGCAAAGGAAACAGTCAAGAAAACAAAGAGGCAACCCACGGAATGGGAGAAGATATTTGCAAATGACAGTATAGACAAAAGGTTGATATCCAGGATCTATAAAGAACTCCTCAAACTCAACACTCACAAAACATATAATCATAAAAAAAATGGGCAGAAGATATGAACAGACACTTCTCCAATGAAGACATACAAATGGCTATCAGACACATGAAAAAATGTTCATCATCACTAGCTATCAGAGAGATTCAAATTAAAACCACATTGAGATATCACCTTACACCAATTAGAATGGTCAAAATTAGCAAGACAGGAAACAACATGTGTTGGAGGGGATGTGGAGAAAGGGGAACCCTCTTCCCTGTTTTTGGGAATGCAAGTTGGTGCAGCCTCTTCGGAAAACAGTATGGAGATTCCTCAAGAAATTAAAAATAGAACTTCCCTATGACCCTGCAGTTTCACTACTGGGTATTTACCCCAAAGATACAGATGTAGTGAAAAGAAGGGCCATCTGTACCCCAATGTTTATAGCAGCAATAGCCACGGTTGCCAAACTGTGGAAAGAACCGAGATACCCTTCAACGGACGAATGGATAAGGAAGATGTGGTCCATATACACTATGGAGTATTATGCCTCCATCAGAAAGGATGAATACCCAATTTTTGTAGCAACATGGATGGGACTGGAGGAGATTATGCTGAGTGAAATAAGTCAAGCAGAGAGAGTCAATTATCATATGGTTTCACTTATTTGTGGAGCATAACAAATAGCATGGTGGACATGGGGAGTTAGGAGAAGGGAGTTGGGGGAAATTGGAAGGCAAGGTGAACCATGAGAGACTATGGACTCTGAAAAACAATCTGAGGGTTTTGAAAGGGTGGGGGGGTGGGAGGTTGGGGGAACCAGGTGATGGGTATTATAGAGGGCACGGATTGCATGGAGCACTGGGTGTGGTGCAAAAACAATGAATACTGTTATGCTGAAAAAAATAAATTAATTAAGAAAAAAAGAATGGTTCAACATAGCTAATCAGTCAATGTAAAACAGCACATTAACAGAATAAAGGGTAAAAATCCTCTGAGCATCTCAACAGAGGCAGAAAAGGCATCTGACAAAATTCAGCATCCTTTTATGAGAAAAACTCTCAACAAATTGAATATAAAAGGAATATGCCTCAAAATGATAAAGGCAGTATGTGACAAGCCCTCAGCTAACATTGAACTTAATAGTAAAAAGGTAAAAGGCTTTTTCTGTATGGTCAGAAACAAGACAAATGTGCTCACTTTTATTTAGCAGAGTACTGAAGCAATTAGGCCAGAGCAATTAGGCAAGAAAAAGAAATCAAATTTATGCAAACTCTAAAGTGAAAAGTAAAGATGTCTCTGCAGATGGCATGATCTTATATATAGAAAACCCTCTAGACTACACACACACATACACACAAAATTAAAACAAATAAAGTTAATAAAATTGCATGTTACAAAATCAACATACATTGGTTGTGTATATATACCACAAGGAACCATTAGAGAAAGAAACCAAGAAAATAAGCCCAATTTATAATAACATCAAAAATAATAAAATACTTAGAAATCAATTTAACCAAGGAGGTAAAAGATCTGTATCCCGAAAACTGTAAAACACTGATGAAAGAAATTTCAGATACAAATAAATGGAAACATATTTTAAGCCCATAGATTGAAAAAATTAATATGGTAAAAATTTCCATGCTAACCAAGTTATCTACAGATTCAATACAACACCAATAAAAAGTCCAGTGAGGTTTTGCACAGAGCATGTTTATCTTAAAAAAAATAAAAAACAAAACAAAACAAAACAAAACAAAAAAACTGAACCAACTGTTTTCCAAGGTGGCTCTACCATTTCTGCGTTCTCAATGTTAATGAATGAGACCTCCCATTGCTCTACTTTCTTACCAGCATTTGATGTTACACTGTTTTGGATTTTAATCAATTTTAATAGATATGTAGTGATACCACTTTGTTTTAATTTGTAATTCCCTAATGACATGTGATGTTGAACGTCTTTCCTGTTTATGTGCCATCTGCATATCTTCTTTGGTGAAGTATCTGTTCCAATCTCTTGCTTATTTTTAAATTGTATTGTTTACTTATTGTTGAGATTTAAAAGTTCTTTATCTATCTTGAATATCAGGGTTTTTTTTTTTTTATCATATGTGCGTTTTGAAAAAATTTTCTCCCAATCTTGGGTTGTCCTTTTATTCTCCTAACAGTATCTTTTGCAGAGGAGAACTTTTTGATTTTAATGCTGTTTAACTTACCAATTCTTTTTCATGTATCGTGTTTTTTACCTTGTATCTAATAAATTATTACCAAACCCAAAGTCAGCTACATTTTCTCCTATGTTTTCTTTTAGGCATTTTATAGATTTGGGCTTACATTTAGACCTGTGATCCATACTGAGTTAGTTTTTATGAGATACACAGTTTGTGTCAAGGTTTTGGTTTTTTGGTTTTTGTTTTTGCATGTGGATGTCCAGTTGTTCCAGCACCATTTGTTAAAAAGATAATTTTTCTTCATTATGTAGCCTTTTTTTTCCCCTCAAAGATAAATTGACATTATGTGTATTTGTTTATTTTGCTGTTATCTATTATGTTCCACTGGTCTATTTGTTTGTACTTTTCCCAGTTTTACACTGTCTTGATTACTGTAATGTAGTATGTTTAAGTTGGCTGTTGTTAGTCTTCTGATTTACTTCTTTTATCTATTAGAGGTCCCTATAAGTTTTTTCTATAAATTTTAAAATCAGTTTGTCAATAGTAATTTGGTGGGATTTAGTTTGAATATGTAGATCAAGTTGGGAAGAACGGATACCTTAACACTACTGAGTCTTCTATCAATGAACATAGTATATCTCTCCACTTATTTGGATTTTCTTTTATTCCTTTTATCATGTTTTATGGTGTTTCTCCTGTATAACTTGTACATATTTTGTTAGAATTATGCCTAAACATTTTTTTGTTTTTCTTGCTCATATAAATGGCACTATGTTTTCAAATTTTTAATCCCAATTTTTCATTGCTAATATATAGGAAGGAAATTGACTTTTGTTTATTAACTTTATATACTACAATTTTCTATAATTACTTATTAGTACCAGGAGGTTTTGTTTTGTTTTGTTTTGTTCCTTGATTCTTTGTGAGAGTTCCTAATATTTTTATTGCCATTTACATTTTGATGAGTAAAATCAGGACTTGAGTGAATTTGATAGAATGAATGGATATTTGTTATTTATAAAGCAATATTTATGATCATCCACTGCGTTCCAGATACTATATTTGATTTTGAGAATTTAGAGATGGGACAAGTTGCATAAGTATGTACATTTCAAATTCATATACAAGAAATATAAAAATTAGACTGCAAATAATTTTCTGAATTAAATGTAAGGACCTATGGACGCAAATCTCATCTTAGCCCATTCAGGCTACTATAACAAAATAGCAGAGACTGGTTACCTTATTTCTTATGGTTCTGGAGGCTGGGAAGTCCAAGTTCAAAGAGCTGGAAGATTCTATGTCTGGTGAAGGCCTGCACTCTGGGTCATTGGTGGTGGCTTCTTGCTGTGTCCTCACATGGTGTAAGGGGCAGGGACATCTCTGGGGTCTTTTCTATAAGATAATTAATTCCATTCATGAGGTGATGGCTCCACCTTCATGACCTAAACACCTTCCAAAGGCTCCACTTGATAGTATTATCAGCTTTAGGGGTTAGGATTTCAACATATGACTTTGGGAAGGGGGACACAAATATTCGGACTGTAGCAAAGAGTAGAGTAACTAAGCCACAGAGGCACATTGGTGTAGTCATTGAACTGAGACATGAAAAAGTAATTATAGTTAGCCCAGCTCATCTGGAGTAAGTACTTTGAGAATGGATTAAAGACTTTCAAATAGTGAAAAGGATAAGACAAAACACAGTTATGAAAGAGAATGAAAGCTTCAGTATTTGGGCTACTTCAGTAGCTGTAGAATTCAGAATTTTAAATGGAAAATAGAGAAGAAGCAAACTTATGTAAATATAGATGTTAGAAGTAGGTAATAATGTCAGTTATAACACAATAGGGAAAGTGGGAGCAGTGGGGAAATAGATAAAATGTTTTGCCTGGTCTAAATGAACTATCACTTTCTTATATTATTGTATTATCCAAAACAAACAAGCAAGCAAACAAACAAAAAAAAAAACCCATGATGTGCTCCATTAGCCACCAGCTTATGCTTGTTGAATATAATTACAAGAGGTTACTCAAGTCATGTTAGAAGTTAGGACTAGAGACGTAAGGAAGGAGGTTTCTTATTTTCCTCTCTCTTCTTTTCTTCAAGTATAAGCTTTCAGCCTATTATGAATATTATAGTAGCAACTGTATTCTGTATATTCCCCAATTGTATAGGTGCTCCTGATTTCCATTTATTTCTTTTTTGTTGTTGTTCTTATGTTTTCTTTATTATTATATTATGTTAGTCACCATACAGCACATTATTAGTTTTGATGTAGTGTTCCATGATTCATTGTTTGCATATAACACCCAGTGCTCAATGCATTACATGCCTTCCTTAATACCCATCACCAGGCTAACCTATCTCCCTAACCTCCTCCACTCCAAAACCCTCAGTTTGTTTCCCGGGGTAAATAGTCTCTCATGGTTTGTCTCTCTCTTTGATTCTCCCCTTCATTTTTTCCTTTCTTTACCTAATGTCCTCCATGCTATTCCTTATGCTCTACAAATAAGTGAAACCATATGATAATAAACCATATGATAATAATATGACAATAATTTCTGCTTTACTTATTTCACTTAGCATAATCCCCTCCAGTTCCATCCATATTGATGCAAATGTTGAGTATTCATCCTTTCTGATGGCTGAGTAATATTCCATTGTATATATATATATACATATATATATATATGTATATATATATATGGACCACATCTTCTTTATTCATCTGTTGAAGGGCATCTCAGTCTTTCCACAGTTTGTCTATCATGATTATTGGTGCTATGAACATTGGGGTACATATGGCCCTTCTTTTAACTACATTTGTATCTTTGGGGTAAATACCCAGTAGTGTAATTGCTGGGTCATAGGTTAGCTCTATTTTTAGATTTTTGAGGAACATCAATACAGTTTTCCAAAGTGGCTGTACCACCTTGCATTCCCACCAACAGTGTAAGAGGGTTTCCCTTTCTCCACAACCTCTCCAACATTTGTTGTTTTTTGCCTTATACATTTCTGCCATCCTAATTAGTGTAAGGTGGTATCTCAGTCTGCTTTTGATTTGAATTTCCCTGGTGGCTAATGATGTTGAACATTTTTTCATGTATCTGGTAGTCATTTTTGTGTCTTCTTTGGAGAAGTGTCTGTTCATGTCTTCTGCCCATTTTTTGACTTGATTATTTGAATTTTGGGTGTTGAGTTTGAGAAGTTCTTTATACATCTCCATTAATTTCTTACAAATTGAGTTATTTCATACATTTGCAACACTCAAAATAAGTTAACTTCAGATTTCAATCAATGTTGAGCCAGCTATGTTTTAACAAAGCACCACAATGACCTGAAATAATGTATTTTTTCTATTTCTTTTCTTGAATTAAGTACAATTTGATTTTTTTAGGATTTTATTTATTTATT
Source organism: Mustela nivalis (assembly GCF_964662115.1). NCBI lineage: Eukaryota > Metazoa > Chordata > Mammalia > Carnivora > Mustelidae > Mustela > Mustela nivalis. The sequence continues at coordinate 31,292,947 of NC_139033.1, read as the reverse complement.
TGAGAAAGAGAGAGCGAGAGCAAGTGAGAGAGCACAAGCAGGGGGAGCAACAGAGGGTGAGGGAGAAGCGGGAGCCTGATGCGGATCTTGATTCCAGGAGCCTGGGATCATGACCTGAGCTGAAGGCAGATGATTAACCAACTAACCACCCAGGTGCCCCAAGTACAATGTTTTTAAGAGAAAATACTTTAAAACATTCTGATTCACTTTTGAATTTTTAGGTATTTATACTATATACTATACTAATATACTTATTATAATCCTCCAGTTGTGGTCTGAATCATTTGATATGCTAGGCCGTTGAGCATGACTAGACTTGGGAAGAACAGTTTCATGCTAGGTATGGCTCAAGCTTTTGATGCTGGGCCTTTACAGAATCATCCCAGAATGTCTGATTAATCAGTGAGATAAATCATTTGTCTTGGCATCTAAAAACTTGAAAAGTTATTAGGAAGAAAAATGGAGGGCATGAAATTCACAATAGTTTCACCACCTGAAGGATATAAGTTAGAGATAAACTTCACAATTTTAAGAATATGCAAGTTGTCCCATTATTTTTTTAAAGCTTTTTAAATTTAAAGACAGAGAGAGAGAAAGTATGAGAGAGGGGAAGGTATGGAGGCAGAAGGAAGAAGAGTCTTAAGCAGACTTCTCGTGGAGTGCAGAGCCTGATTTGGGGCTTCATCTCAAGGCCCTGAGCTCGTGACCTGAGCTGAAATCAAGAGTCAATTTCTTAACCCACTAAGCCACCCAGCTTTCTGCATTTTTTATTACACTTGACTTTGAAAGACCTCATGGAACTTCTGAAGTGTTCTGTATAACACTGCTTGGAAATTGGGGGAAAGGATTTTATTCTCCGCCTCTATTTTTATTCCACTGGGGTAATAAAGACTTTATATCTGAGTTTTATAACTGCCTTTCAAGCAGTGCTGATGCTTCAGTTAATGGTCTGCTTTAGCAGATTGAAAGCTTATAGTGTATTAAGGGCTATAATGTAAAAATGGATGATTGTAAGATTATCCAATACAATCACACACACCTGGAAGACAAACTCAGAGCTAATAAGAAGGTGTGTGTGACACTTACTAGCAACACTAACCCTCACAATATGCACATTATTCTTTATTTCCTTCTAAGCAGAGAGTTGGATTCACTGTAAGCCTTTGAAGGACAAGTGGCTGGTCTTAATTATTTTCTCAGTCTTTGAAACATGTAACACAGTGTTGCCCACATAGTGGGCATTCCATATAATAACTGGTAAACAAATAAATATACATAGAATTTTCTCTGCATAGCAGAAGAGTTAGAAGAAATGGAAGAAATTATGGTGGGTCCATGAGATATTTATATAAAAGGTAACAGGAAACATTTGAAATAAAGTATGCTTAGTGCATTCTCATGAAATATAGAAATACAAAATTGGAATGCAAAATTATTGCAAGGATTTAGATACAAGTCTAACATAATTTGTGTTAATTACATCCCTCCATACTCACTACACAAAACATCTTACCATGTTTTATACAAATGATGACCAGTATTATTATAGAATACATCTTATTGTTAGGCAAAATATGAAATAGAATCTTAAAATTATCTAGATAATTTAATACTAATAGACTCTGAATTAAAATATATCAAGCCAATTACACTTCAGAGTTTTCATTTAGAGGAAGACATATCATCTTTTTAATTATGTCTCAGTCTTACCTGCACCCTCTGATGACATTAACTTAAAACCATCACTTCTGAGTTTCATTTCTAGCCTTTTGAGAGAAATAACTGAATCAAAAAGGAAATTGTTTGGGTGCCTGAGTGCCTCAGTGGGTTAAGCCTCTGTCTTCAGCTCAGGTCATGATCTCAGGGTCCTGGGATTGAGTCCTGTGTTCGGGCTCTCTTCTCAGCAGGGAGCCTGCTTCCCTCTATCTCTCTCTTTCTCTCTGTCTGCCTCTCTGCTTACTTGTGATTTCTCTCTGTCAAATAAACAAATAAAATCTTTAAAAAAAGAAAAGTGTTTTACTAGATTCAAGTAAGTAATGTAAAAGATTATTCTGATTTCTCACACGTTCTCAAACACTTAGAATATGCAGTGACATGTGAGAATAGATATAAAATGCTCAGTCCTACACTAATGCAAGGCAACTGTGCAATATATGTCTGAAAACATTATCATTATTAGTTTTAAGTGGACCTATCCTTCCCTGAAAATTAGAATTCTTAATCATTCCATTCCTAGGGCTTAAAAATTAGAGATCAACTTCCCTCCTGTCTTTACAAAAACATCACCAGATCTGCTGGAAAGGGTTTTCTGATATACTAACACCTTCTGTATACTGACGACCCACAGAATATCATCAATATATTCATTTTCTTTTCTGTCTTTTTAATACAGAGACTATTTTCTAAAATAGATTTTAAGTTTTAGATTGACCAGTAAATGTAATTTTAGTTAGAATCTTGCCTTAGCATAGAGAAAACTAGTCCAACAATCTTCCCAACTTAAAATATTTTCCATTTTTATAGGTACTGACTGAGATATGTTGCTACTTTTTTCTCATAATTGTAGCTTGAAATCTCATAGAATTCATAATTTCTTTTGGCAGCTTCTAAGAGATATTTGTATTTTCAATTAGTTTTAACTGATGATAGACTTTAACACAAATTAATGATATCACCAGAACTATCTACAAATATTGAAGATATTATTTCTTTTTTAAAAAGAATCTTATTTCAGTACAAGGGGAATCACAATTATGCTGGCTTGCATAAATGAAAGATTACATGTGTGTGTGTCTGTGTGTGAGGCTATCCTTACAGTACTAATTCCATGTGTCTGTGAGAAAAATCACTGTACCCAAATATTCATGTCAAAGACAGTGCTTTCCTCCTGTAGCTGAGATTTGGTAGCGCCATTTGGTTTGGTTTGGTTTCCTATTTTACCCACCCATATTATGATTTTTGTGAGGAGGGAAGGAACTGATGTGGAAGTTTACACATATTCTGTTACAAGATTTTATCTTGCTCTAAATGCACAGCTCTTCCACTCTCTAACCCTTATGTTGGAACTGCATTACTGGAAAGGACATTTTTTCCTCTTCTTGCCTAATAGGCTTGGGGATTAAAGGTATGCAATTCCAAGAAAAGGATAAGGGGAGAAAGGAAGTATTTTTGAGCTGAAGGCTATCATTAACTGAGACACTGCTGAGATTGCAGCAGCTCAACACTACCATGTCAACCAAAAAAAAAAAAAAAAAAGTCCGGGAATTGTGAAAAGAATCAGTCTTTAAAGGGAAGATGAGCAATGTCAGAAAAAATCCTGAAAAATGATATAACTATTCTGGTTGATAGTACAAATCATGAATAAATCATGCAATGCAAGGGAAGCATGAAAATAGGTTGGTATCTAGGACATTGGATGCTGAATTCATAGGAAAAATAATATACACATATTGTCCCTTGCATTGCCCACAGTAGTAAAAAGGAACTGTTCTATTAAAATTGTTGACTTCTGCTGGACTGTACTAGGAATAGCTTGTTTTCTGAAGTCTAGATTGGTTTGTCTATGTTTTAGAAATTTATTTAGCATGTCTTTAATCAATGTCTTCCTTTTTATCCCAAAATGATTATCTAACAACCTCAGGGCAACCTCAGTCCACAGAACTGTTGTGTGATATACTCAAACCAAGAATTCTCTCAATTAATTATTGAATATTAATTTCTAATACTGACATTCTCTACTTTCTAAATGATTACATAACCAATTCTAAGGGATGGAATTAATTTTTTATGATCCTAAAAGTATCGATTTCAACTTAGAAATTTTGGAGAAAGAGTGTAGAAAATTCTCCTTGAGATTGTGATTTGCATCAGCCTAAGAGCTGATACTTTTCCTATCCACGGAGGAGTAAGATATGGGCAAGAGTTTACTAGGAAAGTGAGGTGAAGATGCTCTCCTGTTTTTTATATCCTACAATCAGTAAACACACATAATTCCTTAATTCTATTTGTAATTAGGCTAATTCCTATTACTGCATAAATTTTGATACCTGTATATATACAAATCTATTTAAACAAGTCCAAATTATGAAATTCTTACACCATCTGTATAAACATATTTCTGTTGATGTTACTTTCTCTTCTTCACTCTTTAATTTGAAGCTCTTCTATGCCTTCCCTTGACCCTCTTTTTAAAGCACCTTATAAAGCCACCAATTTTCAATAGACTGTATGTTCATGTCGAATAAAATGAAGGTGAGGGTTGTAATCATTCCTATGACTGCTATAGCTCATACTAGAATTGTGATGATGTAGGGCTGTCTTCATTTGTTTTGTTTGAGGATGTAGATTTTTGACATAATAGATGAAAGTTGAATAAATGCTAAGGCTTGGTTTGAAGCCATGCCTTCTTTCATTGTTTCATATTCTGGCTTGGGTAACTCCAAAAATTAAGCTTCTACATCTTGTTCTTAAACACTCAATTCAGTGCTCTTAATTCAAAGACAATGAAATGAAACCCATGTGTCTGCTTGATTTGTAGATTCTTTAGGTACTAACTTGGAGTCAGATTGGTGATCATTTTGTAGGAGAAGATGACAACATCAATTCACACTTTGGGGTTGGACGTTCAGTTAATAAATGATCTAAACCATAAAATCATTAGTAATGTAATGTTATTCTGGAGAAAAACTTTCCTGTGTATCCTTGGTGTTACTTCTCTGAGTTTGAAAGGCAGAATTGGACTTCATCATTTTTTATATCATATATATTAGATTTTAATTCCAGTATAGTTAACATACAGTGTTAAATTAGCTTCAGGTGTAAAATATAGTGATTCAACAATTCTGTACGTTACTCAGTGCTCATCAAGGTAAGTATACTCTTAATCCACTTTACCTAATTCACCCCCCCAACTTCCTCCACCCCACCTCCCCTCTAATAACCATTAATTTGTTCTCTGTAGTTAATAGTCTATTTTTTGCTTGTTTCTTTTTTATTCTTTTTTCATTTGTATTGTTTTTTTTTTAAATTCCCATATGAATGAAATCATATGGTATGTGTCTTTCCCTGACTGACTTATTTCATTTAGCATTATAATTTCTGGATCCATCCATGTTGTTGAAACAGCAAGATTTAATTTTTTATGGTTGAGTAGTATTCCATTGTGTGTGTGTACACTTTGTGTGTGTACCACATCTTCTTTATTCATTCATCTATCAATGGACATTGGGCTGTTTCCATAATTTGGCTATTGCAAATAATGCTTCAATAAACATAGGGGTGCATATATCCTTTCTAGTTAGTGTCCTCATAGTCTTTGGATAAATTCCCAGTAGTGTAATTACTGATCATATGACAATTCTATTTTTTATTCTTTGAAAAACTGTTTTCCACAGAGCACCAGTTTTTATTTCTGCTACCAGTGCACAAGGGTTCCTTTTTCTCTACATTCTCATCAACCCTTGTTGTTCCTTGTGTTTTTGATTTTAGCCATTCTGAAAGGTATAAGGTGATATCTCATTACAGTTTTGCCTCACTTCTCCCTGATGATAAGCAATGTTGAACATTTTTTCATGTCTCTTGGCCATCTGTATGTCTTCTTTGGAGGAATGTTTGTTCATGTCTTCTTCCCATTTTTAATTGGATTATTTGTTATTTTGATGTTGAGTTGTATATTTTCTTTATATATTTTGGATACTAAGCCTTTACCAGATAAGTCATTTGCAAATATCATCCCATTCAGTAGGTCATCTTTTAGTTTTGTTGATTGTTTCCTTTGCTGGCAGAGCGTCTCTATTTTGATGTAGTCTCAATAGTTTATTTTTGCTTTTGTTTTATCTTCATATGGCCTTCCTTCATGGAGGGATAATAACATAGAATAGAATGAGGTGTTAAACATAGTTTTCATTGCCTATTTATAGAGAACATTTTTAGCAAGCTAGCATTAAACTTAATCATGAAAGACTGAAAGTTTGCCTCCTAACACATCAGGAACAAGATAAAGATGTCCATTATCATCAGTTTTATTTAAGGTACTGGAGCTTTTGCCAAGAAAATTACACAAGTGAGAAGAGGTATGGTTATAGGATATAATATCAATATGAAATCAGTAGTAATTTATACATTTAAAATAAGCAATCCCCAAATAATAATAACAAAAAAATAAATTTCATTTCCAATGTGGAGCAGTTGGTATTCCCATAAATTGCTGGTAGGGATGAATAATGGTCGGGCCACTTTGGAAACAGTGACAGTTCTTCAGAAGTTGAAGCATAGTTAGTACGTGATTCAGTGATACAACTCTTAGATATATATATCCAAGAGAGTTGAAACATTTGTCCAGACAGACTTGGACTTATTCATTTGTGAATATTTACAACAGCATTATTTTTTATTACCAAAACTAAAACAAAACTGGGAAACTCTTCAGAGGAGCAAATGCATACAATGGAATTCTACTCAGTTGTGAAAAGGAATGTAGTTATGACACATGTAAAAACATGGAAGAGTCTTGGAAATTTTTATTCTACTTGAAAGAAGCCAGATACAAAGGCTATTATATGATTCCATTTATTTTGTATATTTCAATTAGGCACATCCATAGAGACAGAAAATTAATAGTGGGATACCTTTTTGAGTGAAGAATCTGTTTGAAATCAGATGATAGTTGAATGTACAATTCTGTGAATATTCTAAAAAATCACTGAATCATACAATTTAAAATTGTCAATTTTATAGTATTGAAATTATGATCCAATAAGACTATGAAAATGATAAAAATGAAAATATATCATCAGTATACAACTCAACATATGTTGTGGGAAGTGCACATTATCACCTATGAAGTACCCCTGACAAATTTATTTACTCTGAATTTAATCTAACTTTTAGGATTATTTACTATGGTTTAAAGAAAATGTAGAGGACAGAGGAATAAGCTAAACTACCTCTCAAGAAAACAAACAGAAAATCTCAATACAGAACATTCTTACGGGTAACTGGTCTGATTTGTTCAAAAAGTTATTGCCATGGGAGTAAAACCTGATGGCAAGTATTGTAAAGTTCTAGGTTAAGGAACTAGAGACACAATGACCAAACTGCCATGTGTGAACTTTTATTGCTACCTGGTTCAAAAATTAACCTAAAAATTATATCTTGGAAAGAAGTAGGAGAATGTGAGTATGAACTAGAAAACATATTGTATTAAAGAACTATTACTATTTTAAGTACTACAATGCTTTGTGGTTCAGTAGGGGGGTGGCTTTTTTCCTAGGTAGTGCATGCTGAAGTATTTGGGTATAGATAACGTGTTATCAGCATTATTTACAAATGGTTTAGCAAGATGATTTGATACATGGATAGATGGGGGGGTGGATGGGTTATGGGTGGATTGATGCAGAGAGAACAATATAAAAGACACATACAATTGTCGAATCTAGCAATGGGTACTTGGATTATGGCATAATTCTTTCCAATTTACAGCATGTTTGAAAATTTTCAAATTTGTAAAGCAAATATAAAGAAAAAGAAAGATGTTTTAAATTGGCCTTCTTTGTAGCAACGCCCAAGACAGGGATTTTTGAGCAAGTGATATATTAAGGAAGTGTCCTCATGCGAAATCTATGAGAGAGTGAAGGAAGTACAATAGGAATATGAAAACAACAACAGCAACAACCCTAAGGAAGGATTTGGTTTCAGGTGGATTCTGTCCTCATCCTGATACTTCCAAGCATAAGTTGCAACAGTCATCCCCACCTTGAAGCAGGGGAACAGCAAGTAGCACATTTAAACCCCTCTCACCCGTTCTTGGCTGTGGTCTGCCAGACCTGGGGAAGAGCATAATTCTCCAGGCTAATGGGTTCTCTTTGCCCAGTGGTACTTCTCCAGGGAAATTTACAGGTGGAAGCTGTTATGAACGGCACCTGCAACAGTTTCTGAATGTATTATGCTTCCAGCCAAGGTGTGTATTCCATAGTAAACAATCAAAAAATGGACAAAAAATATAAAACTAGGTATTTCATTAATTAAACAGGCAGTGGAGAACTATAATTCCTGAGAGAAGGAAAACCAATAAAGTGATCACTACATATGCATAGCCTACGGTATGGAGACAGTTTCTAGTCAGAAGGACCGAGGTGAGGGACTCAGAGCTGAGCATCTGAGTATAAAGACCAAGAATGGAGTTTTAACACTATTAGGGATTGCTAATGGAGATTCAACATGTGTCTACTGAGAATCTCCTATATGGAGTCTGCTATATGCTGCAAAAACACAAGATATTAAAAAAACCACTCTCTTTAACCTACATTTTTTTAAAAGATTTTATTTATTTATTTGACAGACAGAGATCACAAGTAGGCAGAGAGGCAGGCAGAGAGAGAGAGAGAGAAGGGGAAGCAGACTCCCCGCTGAGCAGAGAGCCGGATGCGGGGCTCGATCTCAGGACCCTGAGATCATGACCTGAGCTGAAGGCAGAGGCTTTAACCCACTGAGTCACCCAGGTGCCCCTTTAACCTACATTTTTAAAAATTACTAGAATATTTGTATCCCCTTCTCATTAATCGAAGAGAACTTTAACATGTGCCCACATCAAGATCTCAGTTGTTGTTTATATCAACCATGGCTTCACATTCAGATCAGTTTAATTAGATTACTGGTTTTAGGTTGTTTTCTTTCCAGAATGTATTTTGATGTCCAGTTACAGAAACCTTTCCCAACCTCCCCTGCTCCGTCTCAGAATGTTTTGATTAGAGGCTGTAAAGTAACTTCCCCGGAGTAGGAGATGGAAGGTGGGAGGACCCAGAAAATAAACGTTTTCTTACTTTTAACGAAGTTGAATAAGACTTATTCAACTAGTACTATCAAAGGTACGGCATCAACACAAAAGACTTTAAGGGGTTTAGAGTTGGTGTATATAGCACACAAGTATACGGCAGGATGAGTGATAATAAATGGACTGTTACAAGAACAGGCGCAGTAATCTGACAACCTTAACAATACCAAAATTTTTGTATGTGGCAAAAATTGCATGTGGATTAATGTGAGGGGAGCTTGAGAAGGCATCTCCATCAAAGACACAGAGCTAGTTCTTTGCAACTACAAATAGAGCTGAAAATATGAAAAAACAATGTGTGTACGTATGTGTGTATGTGTGTGTAAGCTTGGGTGTGTCTGTGCACGTGTGTAAAAGCACAGTTGACTTTGTGAAAGTAATTGATGAACAACTGGGAAACAATATGATGAAGCATAAAATATTTTCCATCTTCTGAGAAATTTAATGATTTCACAGCAACATGAATTTAACTATAAAAGAAAGCCTCTACCAATTTAAACATAGAAATATTTGATTTCATAGCTTCTGTCTCATCACTGTGTTAATTAGAAAACTCTACCTTTTGGCCATCAAACTTAAAAGTATATATATATATATATGTATGTATATGTATGTATATGTATGTATATACATACATATATATATATATAATGATACTAATAGGCTTAAAAGGCAAATGATTTTATTTTCTTAGGTGGTTTTTTTTTTTTTTTTAAGATTTTATTTACTTATTTGACATAAAGAAACAGTGAAAGAGGGAACAGAAGCAGGGGGAGTGGGAGAAGCAGAAGCAGGCTTCCGGCTGAGCAGGGAGCCTGATGTGGAGCTCCATCCTAGGACCCTGGGATCATGACCTGAGCCAAAGGCAGATGCTTAACCCATTGAGCCACCTCGGTGTACCAAGGCTAATGATTTTAAAGTGGCTATTTAGGGGTGCCTGGGTAGCTCAGTGGGTTAAGCCTCTGCCTTTAGCTCAGATCATGATCTCAGGGTCCTGGGATCGAGCCCCACATCAGGCTTTCTGCTCAGCAGGGAGCCTGCTTCCCCCCTTTCTCTCTGCCTGCCTCTCTGCCTACTTGTGATCTCTCTCTCTCTCTCTCTGTTAAATAAATAAATAAAATCTTAAAAAAATAAAGTGGCTATTTGCTTTTCCTATAAGAAAGCATGGATGTAGAAAGACAAATACAATATGATTTCACTCATATGTGGAGTCTAAAAAACAAAACAAGTGAATAAACAACAACAACAAAAAAACCCAGAATCATACCTCTAAATACTGGAACAAACTCATGGTTGCCAGAGGCATTGGAGTTGGGGACTGGCAAAATGAAAGAAAGGGAGTAGGAGGTACAGGCTTCCAGTTACGGCGTGAATACAGGGATGAAAAGCGCAGCATAGGGAATATAGTTAATGATATTATAATAGTGTTATATGGTGACAGATGGTAGTTATACTTGTGGTGAGTATAGCATAAAATATAGAGATGTTGAAACACTATGTTGTACACCTGAAACTAATGTAACGTTGTGTGTCAACTGTATTCAAATAAATAAATATTTTAAAAAGAGACTCTAGGTAGTAATGAGTTAATAACATAAACTTTTACTAAAATTTCCAGATGAAACATTGCTTTTTACACTTTAAGTAATCATTACTTTTAGTAATCATTCTTCTAGAGAAATTGTAATTTTTCAAAGAGAATCCCCCCTCTTCAAATGATATCATATTATATCCAAATAAGATTGGTGTTAAATGTTTGCTGCAACAGGCAAAGCTCACATATTGATAAAACAATACTAATTTCCTATTTCCGTGTATCATATAGAACACACAGATTGCATAATTCAGAACCTGCATGAAGCTTGTGACTGAGTAGAGTATGGCATTTTTCAAGATGGAATTATTAGATCATCTAGTAATAGTGGTTTTTGAAAACATAGTCTCAGAGATTAAATTACTTGCTTAAAATCTCATTCGTAATCAAGTCAGAGTTCAAGTTTAGACCTTGGGACTGAAGATCTTATCTACTTCTACTCTTCCCACCTTCTTCCCCAAAGTAGTTTGGGTGTGTCTGTCCCTAGAATTAATACAATTCTCCCTAGATATTTCCCTCTCCCAGTCGTGAGAAATTAATTTGAGCTACTGGAGATGGCAGGGACAAATCTCATGCCTTCCAATTAAAAGAAGAGGAAATTAATATTATATTTCTGGGCCTTAAAGAAATGTAATAATATAATAATTATCAAGTTGAAAACAATGTTCTATTTAAATGATTGAATTTCACTAAGCTAGAAAGCTAAAAAATAATTGTTGCCAAATCCCAAATCCTACAACTTCTCTCAGAATCCTGAATATTTAGATATAAATTTACTACTCAACCTGAAACAGTGTTCTTTTTCTTCATTGATAATGTACAAACTACTCAAGCCATTATCTGAACAGGTTAGTTTTAAAGGGGCATCTTAAGGGGCACTCTTCACATTGAAAACCTGCAAAATGATTATTTGCAAAAACATATAAAAACCAAGTGCATTTGTTGTGATTTAGGGAATACTGTACCTATCCTTGAACAAACTACTTCTGTAAACATTTTGATTTATTTGTCTGCTTGTTTGTTTATAAGCTGGATAGAGTTGCATGTGGCACAAACATGTTAAATAATTATTTTGATAGCTAAATCACCACTTTAAACACATCTAAAGTCATATTAATTAAAACTTGGCTATTCAAGATGCTGTTGATTTCACAAAGTGTAGGTTTAATTCACTATCAACAGATTTGGTTCATTCATATCCAAATGAGAACATTTATGAAAAGTACTATTACATAAGATTCTAGGTTCTTTGTTACAGAATGTATGCATAAACAGGACTTATTTCTTTCTCCATTTTAGAAAATGTAATTATTTCTAGCCTTCCTTTTTGAAAGTTTGTTGTCTTTATATTGTATTTATGTTACCAGTAGGGAAGATGTAGATGCACGTTTAGCTTTGGGGTAGAGTGGAAGGGGTAACAGCTGGTTCTAAAGGCTTACTGTAGCCTCAGGGTGTCCTGAGGCTTTCAGCCGTGGTCCATTCACCTTATAACATAGATTCAATAAATTATTAGGAGCATACCTATAGCAGACTCAAGATCAAAAAACTCTGGTTCAGGAATAAATACCTGACCAAGCATTGCACCTGTTGGACAGGATTGTTTATTAAGTATTAAGAACAAACATGGACAAAATAGTTGCCCAGAGGATGGGGCAAGTCTTCTGTGTTAAGGGCACATCATGCACACCTGTGAGAATAGATGACTAATTAGATTTAAACATTAAAGGGACTCCTGAGCTCTGAGCTGGAATTGTTGACACAGGCTCAGTTCATTTTTCATGACCAAGCACATCCCAAATTCCCAATGACTTGAGCATTAAAAGATGGGCCTAGGATTCAGATGATTCCTGTTGTGATGTTTCAAGATGTGCTAGGGTGTTTTCTATCCTCCATTCATCCTTATATAAGTAAATATATTTTTTGCTCAGTGTAGCCTATTGTACCTTATCAATGAGATTGTAAACCTGAAACCAGACCATGCTACTAATAAAGCGGAGTTAGTATTTCAGGAAAACTGATTTTTCCCTCTGTATGAAAATAATCACCTGAGACCTTCTTACCTTACTGAAAATTCTGTTCATACTGTGACTCTATGTGGTATTCTCCTCACTTGCTCTTCTGTCAAAACATTAATGTAAAATCACATACACATATGTGCATGCTCTGATACATGTCTAGAACTTGGAGTCAACTAAAAAAGAATGTATCTGGAATCTTATTCAGAATGTTGTTGGGAAGCAAAAGAACAATTAGTTACCTGTTCAGTGTTTTGTCATCAGTACCTCTGGAAAGAGTAGTGGTTTTCAAACCTCAGCGATCCTCACACTGAGCAGAAGGGTATTTTTCAGCTACGTGGCCACATCCTACCTTAGTCAGTGGATTATTACTTAGTGGATTATGGATGAAGACAGTTAAGTGCTTTTCTAAAAAGCTCTTTCTGTGATTCTGATGAAAAAAAATCTCAAAACACATGAAGTTTCTTAATTTTATTTTCTAGTTTACTCTTTTTATGTGGAACACCTTAAGCTTTTTGGGGAAAAAAAAAGAAAAACACATGAGACGATGTCCAAGTACATTCCTATTTTCTAAGAGGTATATCAGGATTCCTTAATGCAACCTAAGATGGCTTTTACAGGGGTGCTTTGATGGTGCAGTCGGTTGAGCGCCCAACTCATGGTTTCAGCTCAGATCATGATCTCAGGGTCCTGGGATCAGGCCTCACATTTGGCCCTGACTCACTTAAGAGTCTTCTTGACTTTTTGCCCTGCCCTCTGCCCCTCCACATGTGCTCTCTCTTTCTCTCTAAAGTAAAATAAATAAATTCTTTTTAAAAAAGTTGGCTCTTACATATGTAGGTTCATTATTCTTCCTTTGATCTTGGAGTGAAAGGTGGCTGCTAATAACTGTTGTCTGTAAAGATAAATCATTGTCCAAATAATTGCATGTCCTAGAAATCAACATGGCTTCAAAAAGAAGTACCTAAATGTCCTGTTTCATGGGAAATATTAAGGATCATATTACTCCACAAAATGGATGAGAAAGAGATTCCAATGGTATGTTTTTTTTGTTTCTTGCTTTTTGTTTTTCAAAAGAAGCAACAAGTAAAATCCTCAGCATAAGGTAAGATCCGTGGGCGGAAACTACAGCATACAGAAAACCATTGCAGTGGCCATGGAGATACCATCCCTCCAAATAAGTTATCAGTGGCCATCTCACTCCACATTTAGCATCATGACTAAAATTATAAATTAGTTTTGTTTAATCCAAATATTATTTAAAGCTTAGAGAGAATCTTTTTCTTAAATTTTAGACATACAATGAGAAAAATAATCCAGAATGACTATGAACAATGGATTCAATGAAATATAATACATGTCATAAACCTATAATACATATAATAAACACAATAAATTCATATTTAGTGTTTCTGAAGTGAATTGTGGTAGCTCTTGACTTTCTTTTTTATAAGTGTGTTGATTTGGTCCTTTGTGTTTAGAATCTGTTTGCATCATATCTGTCCCTGTTTCTCTTGCTCTCATATCTGTCCATGAGATTCAGAGTGGGAAATGTCGGGAAGCAAAAGAACAATTAGGTGCCTGAAGAAAGAAAAGAAGAATATCCAAATACTTGGTCAGACATAAAGTGTATTCCATCTCCAGCAATAGAAAATAATTACATTAAAATAAACCACTTTTAAAAGAAAAGTATCCCTTCTTTCTTTTCCTGCAGACAACAATGTATTATTTTCTATAAAATCTATTGAATTACTGGAAATCCCCACAATTGGGAATCACTGAGGACAAGATGAGGGGCCACTGCTGATAATTGTTTGAAAAAGCATATAATATACACACACACAACTCCACATATATCCAACTCTCCAAACTACCAGTGGCGAGAGGCATTCCTAATCATCATTTTATGGGTGAGAAACCTGGAGTTCAGAGTACCTAAGTAACTTGCTTGTAGTTGCAGGGCTAGTTAATGCTGGCACTGATTTAAAAAAAAAAAAAAAAAACAGATCTGCATGGCTCCACATCGATTCTTCAACATTATGATATGCTATGCCTAGAGAGAAATGGATAATCTCAGTCTCATTACTGACAGAGAAATTAAAACAACAACAACAATAACAGCAAAAACCAGTACCAGACAGAGAACTAGATCATTGTGTACGGACCCAAATGGTATCTTAAAATAAAATCACTTTAGCTGAGATAACTGCAATTAGTTTCTCTTCTTTCAGACAAGGAAAGTACATAAAATAACTAAAATAAGGTGTACAAGTGGAAAATATTTTTCCATTAATGCCTTGTAAAATTGAGACATGTGTGAACAATTTCAATGCTGCAGTGTACATAACAGAAATAAGTATTTGGAGGGTAGAAGGAAAAGGAAAAAATCTAAAAAGCTACCTGTGGCTGTCAAGAAATATTTGCCAAAGGAAGTACCATTTCAGATAGGTATCCAAGGAGAGGTAGGACTCTAGTTTTAGGAAGGGGCGGGGAGTCATTTCCTTGCTTCTGCAAGAAACGTGACATGCTCTATTGATATAATTAAGTATAAAAATTGTGCATGATTAAAGGACACATACACCTTTACAAATCATTTAAGTGACTCTACATTTCTAGGGGCTTCTGTAACTTTTGAACCATGAAATCAAAGTGATTAACAGTTTGCAAGCAATGATTTACATCTCCAAAGTGAGGGAGAGGTTATTTTTCATTTATCAGCTTCCTTCATCAACACGGACCCTTGCCTTTCAGAGACCACTGCATGGTTTTGTCCTTTCTCCTGCTGATCTATGTTGCCTGACACTGAATTTAAGGAGACTCAAGATAGATTAATTAAATTAGCTGAAGCCCTTTACAAAGCCACATTGGGGGCAATTTAATTTTTCCTGTTTAGCTGGTTGAGAAAAGAAATCCAGGCACAACTCTATAAAATACGGTTTTAATTAGATCCAAAGAGGAATGTAGCCTTGGTTTCTTACTCAAGTTCCCTAATTATGAAAATTAATTTTAAAAACCATAGTAACTTTGTTTTATGAAAGCGAAAATGATTGTAAAGTGATTTTGCATTGTCTGTAAGAAAAAATATCACAAGTTAAATTTTGTTTCTTTATTACTTTCGATTAGTATCAGTATCAAAACAAAATCAAGTCATTTTCAGGAACTCCTCCCATTAAAAAAAAAAAAATCAGAAATAAATTCACATCTCAAAGTGTTACTTTCCAAAGCAAGAAAGAGGAGCTACCTGATGGCTACATAACCAAATGAATTTCTGAAGAAATACATGAGAGCATATTTTTGCAAATACTATAGTTTGGCCTATCATTTTTTTCTAGTGTATATCTGTTTTTAGTTAAGTTTTAGTAACACAAATCAATAATGGACAAATGCAGTGATAAATTTGTAAACATCTCTCATGTCTCTTCATATGTCTAAGTAAATTATCATTGAAATTGTCTTTTCTTAGTGAGATAGGTGAGTGAGTTCTGTCATACGTCTGATAAGTTGCAAAACCAACTAGTTTTATGGTTTCTATCTGTAAAATTACTTAACATTATAGTCACGAATTTAGAACATCTTCAGCATACCAGTGCTCTGTGATGGAATCAAAATATTGCCTTTAATACATCTATATGCTCTATAACCAGACTAATTGAACAAACTCAGTACCTCTTGCCATTCACTGAAACATCAGATATGATGTCCAATCAGTATATTACAAAAATAAAATAGAGATACATAGATGAGAGAGAGAGATTTCAGAGAAAATTTACACACATGTACTCACATTTTCTCTCTTTTTCACACACACATGCATATATAACAAGTAGGTATATACCCATACTCTATTTTCACCTCATATACTCCAGTTTGCATTGCAGGAATAGTGTATGAGTCTATTCCTGAATTAGGTATAATTATGAAATCCATTGGAGATAAAGATACATAGTTATCTAGCTAGATATAGGTATAGATACAGAGATGTAGATTTTTCACCACCTGCTTGAACTTGCTGATATAGATACCATTTGAAATAATAGGTTTTTATTATTTCCCAGATATGAATTTCTCATACTTTTAATAAATTTACCCACTCTTTCATATTTATAGTTATAATAAAGCCCTATCAAAATAAAGGATAATTAAAATGTGTTTCATTTTAACTTTCTGTTAAATGTTGGAAATCAGAGTTTGGCATATACTTTTAACAGCCAATTCAGTAGGAAAAGAACATGGAATTTGGAGCCATATCTAGACTGAACATTTGCTTCCTTACTTAGAGTTCATGTAACCTAGAGAAAGTTACTTAACAAAGATGTAATATCCATATCTCTAAAAGTGATAACACACTTACCTCACACTCTATAACTATTAGCTATCGTTTGACTCCTTAGAACTACACTGGTGTTTTATATTTAATTCTTATAATGAATATATATTTATATCTACAGGTATACATTTATATCTATTTAGGGAGAAAATCATTTTTTTCCAAGAGTTTATTACACTTTTTTAAAATTGAGGTAAATTTGGTATACAACATTTTATTAATTTCTGGTATACAACATAGTAGTTTGATATTTGTCTATACAACATAATGATCACCTCAAGTCTAGCTACATCCATCACAATGCAGTTGACCCCTTTTACCATTTTTTGCCACACCCAGCACCTCTCGCCTCTGATAACTGTCAATCTGTTCTCTGTATCTTCGAGTTTTATTTTGTTTTTTTCTTGTTTTGTAGATTCCACATATAGGTGAAAGCTTAGTATTTATCTTTCTCTGTCTGACTTATTTTATTTAGCATAATATCCTCTAGGTCCATCCACATTGTCTCAGATCACAACTTCCCATTCTTTTTCATGGCTGAATGGTATTCTGTTGTGTGTGTATGCCACAACTTTATCCATTCATCCATCAGTGGACATTTAAGTTGTTTCCATCTCTTGGCTCCTGTAGAAAATGCTGCATTTAACAAATGGTGCATTTATCTTTTCAAATTAGTGTTTTCATTTTCTACAGGTAAATTCCCAAAAGTAGAATAGCTGGATCACATGGTAGTTCTATTTTTAATTTTTTGCGGAAGCTCCATACTGTTTTCTATAGTAGTAGCAGCAATTTATATTCCTACCAACAGTGCACAGGGGTTCCCTTTTCTCCACTATCTCTCTGACACTTGCTGTTTCTTATCTTTGGATAATAAGCATCCTAGGAGGTGTGAAGTGATGTCTCACTTTGGTTTTGATTTGCATTTCTCTGATGATAAGTGATGATGGACATCTTTTCCTGTGTCTGTTAGCTACCTCTAAGTCTTCTTTAGAAAAAAAAATTCTATTCAAGTCATCTGCTTATTTTTTAATTAGATTATTTTTTGTTATTGAATTATATGAATTCTTCACATATTTAGGATAATAACCCCTCCTTGAATACACGATTTGCATACATCTTCTATTCAGTAAGTTGCCTTATTATTTTGTTGATGGTTTCCTTTGCTGTGCAGAAGCGTTTTAAAAATCTATCTATCTGTTCATCTGTCTATCATCTCTATCTATATCTATATATATTTAAGTTTCTGCTTAAATTCCAGTTAGTTAACATACAGTGTAATATTAGCTTCAGGTATACAGTATAGTGAGTCAACACTTCCATATGTCACCTGTTGCTGTGCAGAAGCTTTTTAGTTGATGTATTCCTATTTGCTTACTTCTCCTTTTGTTGCTATTGTCTTTGGAGTCAGATCCAAAATATTGGATTACCAAGTGTGATGTCAAGGAGCTTATCATCCATGTTTTCTTCTAGGAGTTTTATAGTTTCTAGTCATACATTCAAGTATTTAATCCATATTTTCCTTTTTTTTTTTAAGACTTTATTTATTTATTTGACAGAGAGAGCAAGAGGGGAGACAGAAACAGGGGCCGTGGGAGAGGGAGAGGCAGGCTTCCCACTGAGCAGGAAGCGCCATGCAGTACTTGATCCCAGCATCCTGGGATCATGTTCTGAGCCAAAAGCAGATGGTTAACCTAACTTTTGTATGTGGTTTTCGATAATGGTTGAGTTTCTTTTATTGGCATGTGGCCGTCTAGTTTTTCCAGCACCATTTATTGAAGAGACTGGTCTTTCTCCATTGTATATTCTTGCTTCCTTTGTCATAAATTAATTGACCATATATGTGTGAGATTATTTCTGACTTTCTCTTCTGTTTTATTGATCTTTATGTCTGTTTTATGTCAGTATCATACTGTTTTGATTATTATAGCTTTGTAGTATACTTTGAAATTAAGGAACATGATATCTCCAAATTTGTCCCTTTTTCTCAAAAAAATTTTTTTGGCTCTTCAGAGTCTTTTGTGGTTCAGTACAACTTTTAGGATTGGTCTAGTTACATAGAAAATACTATCAGAACATTGATATCAAAGATTGCATTGAATTTGTAGATTGCTTTGGGGTAATATGGATATTTAATAATATTAATGCTTCAATCCATGAGCATGGAATATCTTTCCATTTATTTATTATTTTCTTCAATTTCTTTCACCAGTGTCTTAAAGTTTTCAGTGCACAGATCTCTCACTTCCTTGGTTAAATATATTTCTAAGTATTTTATTCTTTTTAAAAAACATTGTAAATGGAATGGGATTTTTAAAAAATTTCTCATTTTGATGTTTTGTTATTAGTGTAGAAAGCCATAACTCATTTACATTTATTGATATTGTATCCTACAACTTTACTGAATTCATTTGTTAATCCAAAGAATGAATGACTTAATTAATTTATTTGGTGGAATCTTTAGAGTTTTTTATATATGGAATTATGTCATCTGCAAGTGACAGCTTTACTTCTTTTCCTCCAATTTGCGTGTTTTTATTTATTTTTATTTCCTAATTTCTCTGGCTAGGACTTCTAATACTATGTAGAAGAGAATAGGCATCCTTTTCTTGTTTTGGATCTCAGAGAAAAGTTTTTCAGGTTTTCACCATTGAGAGTGATGTTTGTCATATATGGCCTGTATTATGTTGAGGTATATTTTCTCTATCCCTACTTTGTTGAGTATTTTTTTTTATCATAAGGGATGTTGAATTTTGTCAGATTCATTTTCTGCATCTATTGAAATGATCATATAATTTTTATCCTTCATTTTGTTAATGCAGTTTATCACATTGTCTTATTTGCAGATGTGGAACCATCTTTGCATCCCTGAAATAAATCCCACTTGACATGATGTATGATACTTTTAATGTATTGTTGAATTTGGTTTGCCAATATTTTGTTGAGGATTTTGCACTTATGTTTATCAGGGATATTGACCTATAAATTTCTTTCCTTGTGGCATTTTTATCTGGTTTTGATATTGAGGTAATGTTGGACTCATAAAATGAGTTTGGAAGGCTTCCCTGGTCTTCTGTCTTTCAGAAGACTTTGAGAAGGATTGATATTAATTCTTTGAATATTTGGTAGAATTCACCAGTGAAGTTGTCTTTTCCTGAATTTTTGTTTGTTGAGAGGATTTTTTTTTTAAGATTTTATTTAGTGAGAGAGAGAATAAGAGATAGCATGAGAATGGAGTGAGGGGCAAAGACAGAAGCAGACTCCCTGCTGAGCAGGGAGCCTGATGCGGGGATTAATCCTGTGACTCCAGGATCATGACCTGAGCCAAAGGCAGCTGCTTAACCAACTGAGCCACTCAGACACCCCCTGTTGAGAGATTTTGATTACTGATTCAATCTCTGTACTAATAATCAGATTTTCTGTTTCTTCATGATTTAGTCTTGGGGTGGGGGTGCCTGGGTGGCTCAGTGGTTTAAGCCCCTGCCTTCAGCTCAGGTCATGATCTCAGGGTCCTGGGATCCAGCCCCATATCAGGCTCTCTGCTCAGAAGGGAGCCTGCTTCCCCCTCTCTCTCTCTGCCTGCTTCTCTGCCTACTTATGATCTCTCTCTGTCAAATAAATAAATAAAATCTTTTAAAAAAAATTAGTCTTGGGATTTTATGTTTCTAGAAAATTACCCATTTCTTCTGTTGTCCATTTTGCTGGTATATCATTGCTCCTGTTAGTTTCTTATGCTCTTTTGTATTTCTATAGTATCAGTTGTAATTTTTCTTTCATTTCTGATTTTACTTATTTGAGTCTTTTCTCTCTTTCTCATTTATTTATTTATTTACTTACTTACTTACTGGGAAACCTAACTAAAGTTTTGTCAAGTTTGTTTATACTTTCAAAGAACCTGTTCTTAGTTTCATTGATCTTTTCTATTTTTATTGTAGCCCCTGTTTCATTTATTTCTGCTTTGGTCTTTATTATTTCATTCCCTCTGCTAACTTTGTTCTTCTCTTCCTATTTCTTTTCAGTGTAAAGTTAGGTTATTTATTTGAGATTTTTCTTCCTTCTTGAAGTAGATCTGTATTAGAGAATTCATTTCCAATTCATTAAATACTAAACTTCATTAGTGTATGAAGAAATTGAAAGTGTCATATCAAAACAGAGATAGATGGTTAGATAAATAAAATCACTGAGCTGACCCTTATGAATTTTAAGTATTATTTTGATGTTTATATTTATTTCACTGTTGGGGAGTGAAACATTACCTAAGGGATATGGTCTGAGGAAGGATCAGTAGTATGCCATAATGACAAATATTTAAGTTTCTACCTTATTTATATTATTAGAAAGGAGCAGTGACCAAAAGCAGTTCTTAAAAATAGTTTTAATCTTTTGCACTACATCACACTTTAAAATCTCCTCTAAGATTTAGTATATTATTTTACCATCGTGGATTAAATTTGCCTTGATATGTCTCCATTTTTCTATCTGTGTTACTGCCTTACCACTTGTAGCTCAGGGGACTTTATCTTCATGAGGAGACTTTACCTCACTATCACTGGAAAGTTGTGGAACTTTATTCAGGCAAGATGAGAAATAAGCTCCATAATTATGTATTAAATTCTAATATTTTTCACACAGAATAACTTCTTAAGTATTCATAATTATTATATTCTTATTACTGCTATTGGCTATAAGAGACTATCTGATATATGAACTCAGTAAAAGCAATCATAGCTGTTTCTTTCCTGAAGTGTACATACAGGTTAAAAATGATTTATTTTTCTCATGCAATAAAGTTGTGATAAAGCTCAAAATAAGACCTGTCTACACATTTTAGATAATTTTCTTTTACCCAAATAATTTTCTATTTATATCAGGAAGTTAAAGTTACTAGTTAATGTATATAAACCCACAGACATCCACACACAGACACACACACCTTGCATAAGCCAAAAAAGAATTAAGTGATTAAGTAATATTTTCCTTATGAATCAAAATAAATGTCATAAGTCAGTCTGTGAAAGTAATTAAAATC
This sequence comes from Mustela nivalis, assembly GCF_964662115.1. Lineage (NCBI taxonomy): Eukaryota > Metazoa > Chordata > Mammalia > Carnivora > Mustelidae > Mustela > Mustela nivalis. The sequence continues at coordinate 31,271,155 of NC_139033.1, read as the reverse complement.
AGAACCAACATAGACCTTTTTTCCCTCACATTCTAAAAGATTTCCACTAAAAACTAGGCACGTCTGCCTATGGTAAGACATATTGATATATCTACAGAGAATATTTTGAACAGTAGCTTATAGGCATTCTGCTAGAAAATAGCATTGATGCCATTGATCTAATGAAAAACATTTCATCTCATTTTCATAAATTCTTACACATTTATTTCTTTATGTAGTAATATCTAATGATATAAATATAATCAAGTATAAATAATTTAATTTTGATATAGAGAATTATGTCATCTGCAAAAGTGACAGTTTTACTTCTTTTCCTCCATTTGCATGCTTTTATTTATTTTTCTTGCCTAATTTCTCTGGCAAGGACTTCTAACACTATGTAGTGAACAATATGTTTTGACATTTGTGAACACTTCCCTTTAGAACTAGAATTTTGTGGGTAAAGTTAGCAAGAGACAGAATCTTATTTTTTTCGGAGTTATAATTCCATATAATATAAATATATAAATTTGAAACAATAAGAGGCTGGAACTTTTGGAATATTTTTGAGTGTAAGCTTATATAATGTCTCAATGTCTCTACTCTGAGGACATGTGAGCTGCTTTAAAAACATTTCATATTCAATTTCAGAAAGACAATTTCTGAGGAAGTATGAATGTTTTTACCATTTTCCTTATGCTAAGTGTTTAAGAGAACAGATAGTCTATGTGAGCTGTTATGTGCTCAATATTCATAATTAATTTAAGATGCATTTTAACTTTGAGAAATAAAAAAAGAGATAGCTATATCTCTAATATATTACTTAACCATTTAAGTAGTATGCATTTCCGATGCTAGAGAGAAGACCCTGGAAAATCACCACTAGTATATTATTTATGCTTAAGTATTAATTGCTTGGGGATATAAAATGTCATTATTTATCTTTATACTAGCTAACTGAAGTGGAAAATGGAGATAATTCCCACAAGCAGAATTCACATTCGCTTCAATTATGTGGATACGTCAGATGAAAATAACTTTTATGTTATAATTACTACACCCTTCAACTTTATATCCTGATGCAACTTTAATATGCCAGTTCCAATGCCAGGAACTTTCTGTTTGTTTGTTTTTTTCTAAGCACAATATGTTTCACTTTTATGGAGATGTGTGTTGTAAAATTGAGTCTGGAAATCTTAGTTATCAAAGATATTTAAAGAAATAGGGTAATAGTTTCAAAGTTATCACAAGAAGGTATAAACCAGTGGTGACAAATACAAATAAGCATATTAAAGATAGTCTTTTAAAAAATGGATTCTTTCAAAGGTCATCCTTTAATGTATCTAATACAACCAGATCGAATTTTGGAAATAAACATCAGCAGTTACTTGGCAGAACATGTGGTTTAAAGATTTCTTACACAAGGCAACAATGTTGCACAGCTTTACAAGGGCATAAATATAATTTAACACACAGTGATATAAACCTTAACTTGATTTGTGACTGCTGACAGTGTCTAAACAGAAGAAATAAAGGCAACAAGGTTTCCCCAGTGTTGGAATAGAAGAAATAAAGGCAACAAGGTTTCCCCAGTGTTGGAATGCTTGGTGTTAAAATGTGTGTAATTTTTTTTTTTTTTTTTTTTACCTGTATCCTCCATTACTTCCAGTTTTCTCTGTCTCATATTTCAAGGGCATTAATATTTGAGACATACTTTTGCTAATTTTCCTTCTCCATGGTGGGCTTTATTTGGGATAAAGAATAAATTTTCTCCCAAATCTTGGGAGACTAGTTTATCCTGATGTCCAGTGTTCTTATGTAAAATAAGATAAATGGATTAGCACTGCTGTTCTTTCTCATTTAGAACTTTAAAAATTGAGAGAACTGTTTAAAAACAAAATTGTCGTAAATAACTGAATATATATACTTGAATATTAAGTATTCATTCAATAAGTGTCCCTCAATTAATGGACTGCAGTACACAAAAAAATGTTAGTGTTTCAATTAGGTCACCAAAGAGAATTGCATTATTAACATTCATTAACTTTGTAACAGATAACTTAATTGTACAAATAACCCAAAGCTATGTAATTAGGATGTGATTATATTCCCATTTCTTTATGACAAAATGAACTTAGAGTTCAAGCAACTGATGCAAGTATAAAGGAAAATGTGAAATGAGGTTATAAATCAACTATTAAATACTTATTCTCCTTTGCTACTGACTAAGTATAAAGGGATGCTTTAATTCTCTGTGTTTTATAACAATTTCCTAGTAAATGACTTTGTGGAATTGAGCCCAATAATAGTCCCTCTTTTCTCATTACAGTCAAAATGTTCTTTCTTTTTTCATCATTTGGGACTGTTGAAACTGTTTCCTTATTGCTTTAGCTGTGTTTATATTCATAGGCTAAAATAAATAAAATTTAAGCCTGAGTATGTATTACCTCTTTTTTTTCTGCCTTCATTGGAAATTTTCATTTCCTGGTGGGGAGAGAAGTAATCATTTCTGAAGGACTAATTAGTCTAAAGTCCTTCCTTGGACAAAGAAATGTTAAAGATATCAACATCTGATAAAGATTAATGAAAGCTTAACACTCTTTTCAGAAGCCCTTGTGCTTAGGTAGTGTCTACACCTACACCTCAACATTCTGGGAAGGGGTATCTATATCAACAAAGTCAGGTTACTGGAAATACAGTAATTGATTTTCCCTTTCTCTCTTGCTCTATTTAGCTAGTGTGGCAAATAATTTTTTTCCACTCCATATGATATAGAACTGAGAATTTTTATACTTCAATTTGAATAAAGAACTACTTTGACAAATACAATTGAAGTAAAATAAATATATCTTAACTTAGACTTATTGAATATAATATAATAAGAAATGATGAGTAAAACTTTCTGACTCCTAAATCATGGAGTGAGATCAGCACAGATTAGGAGTACAATCTGATTCTTAACAGATCTTTTTTGTAGTCCACAACTTTGCTTAAAATAGTTTAACTTTCCTCTCTTTCTGATACTCATTTGAGTATGGTTTAAATTTTAAATCTACCCGGAGAGTCAGCCTGACTTTTATGCCTATCCACCAGGTCTGCCTCAGATGAGGTAATGTGTACTCACGTCTCCAACATGCCTGTCCCCAGGCTACCATTCATCATTTTTCCTTCTCTTTAAACATATTTTGCCAATGTATTTGGTTCATTAATGTCAGGCTTATTCATTTTTAACAAAGAGCTGGAAGTTTGGAAAGGCTATGAAGATATATGTGTTTTAACTCTCTCTAGGAGCTCCAAAGACAGAAACTCTAAAGGTTGGAAAATGTAATTTTAGTCATAGTGTCAGGTGAAGTTATTTAGAGTATTTTACTATAGTAACAGATCTTTTTTTTTTTAAACAATTTTAACATTCTAAGTGAAGAATAGTATATACACAGAGAAGCATGGATGCTATAAGTGTGCAAATAAAATTTTTGCAAACTGAACCCAATAGTTTAACCAGATGTAAATCAAGGATTGAAACAATATCAACATCCCAGAAGCCCTTTCCGTTCACTACTGACTCAAGGATAGCCAAGATTCTGACCTCTAACAGTATAGATATGTTTTTGCCCGTTTTTTCTTCTTTATATAAATCATATCACAGATACTTTTATCAGTGGCTTCTTTTATTCCATACTGTAACTGTATGGGGCTTATTTAAATATTTGCAAATAGTTGTAATCCTTCCTTCTCTTTGTTAAATAGTATATCATTATGTGAGTAAACCACCGTTTACATATCTACTATATTATTGATGAATATCTGGGTAAATATTGTAAATTGTATGTTTTTGGAAATTAGTGTAAACATTACTCTTGGGTGCAGACTTATGAGTAGATTTATGTTCTATATTGTTTAGATGTCTAATTGTTTTTCAGAAATGACTTCACAGTGTACAGAAAGAGTGTGAGCAGTGTATGGAAATCCTTGTTAACTCCAGATATATGCTAAAACTTTTTTTTTCTATCATTATTCAGTTTAACCATTCCGGTGTTTGTACTAGTACGTTTACAATTAAATGCAAAAAGTACATTTAATTGGCATTCCCATATGACAAATGAGGTTGAGCACATTTTCAGGTCAGTGTTCCCTGAAATTTGAATAAATCAGTCCACCAAATCAACTTAGAGGCCTTATCCTGGCTACTTGTTTTTGGAAAACTTATTTCCTAAGATTATTGAACTATTCTAATTCACTTCAAAAGCTATTAAAATCCTAACCTATTCATGTCAATTGCATCCATGTCCAAAGATTTTGGCAAAGTTTGGTCTGCAGACATTTTATCTTTTTAGATGAAAGATTTTCTACTAAAGCAATTCTTTGTTGCATTTTAGCACTTTTTGGTAACAGAAGCACATCATTTATAAGCAAGATCCATGGATCCTATGGGTTATGTCTGGTGGGCCCTGACAGACCCTGTGACTGGGCAAAGGGATGTTCTGTGATGGATGGTCACATGAAATCGACCGCAATATCTGAAAACTGATGAAAAAAATATGGTAATAATAATGGGGGTCTTAAAAAGCAAATGAAAGCATTGCAGATTGAAAACAGCACTGCAGGGGTGCCTGAGTGGCTCAGTCAGTTAAGCATTTGACTCTTCATTTTGGCTCAGGTCATGATATCGGGGTTGTGAAGAATGAGCCCCATGTGGGGCTTCGTGCTGGGCAAGGAGCCTGCTTAGGAGTCTCTCTCTGCTTCCCTACCCCACAAGCTCTCTCTCTCTCTCTCAAAACAAAAACAAAAAACAAAAGAAAACAATAAAGTTTATTTCAATAAAGAAAGAATAACTTTTATTTAAAAGTTTATTTTAAATAAAGTTTATTTCAATAAAGAAAGAATAACTTAGTATTTCAATGTGAAGTATTACTTGACTCATTATTATATCTAGTACTCTTTAATAAATAGTAACAGCATGACCTTAAGATCTATTGAATGGAGAATCAGAATTATAAAAGGCTATCAAATCTCAATTCATTGATGATAAAAGTACAATGTGTCTTTTAAGTGGATTTATTTATTTATTATTATTATTATTTTTGCTCTTGAATGGCAATTAAGGACTACTTCTTGGCAGGTAAGACAGCAGGTCTACTTATTTTCATGGAGTGCATAACCATTACTTTCTGTTCTAAATTTCATTGTGTTTGAGTCTGTGCACAAAATGAAAAAAACACAGACCTTTATTTTATTTACTAGAATTTATTTAAATAAAATATTAAGTTATTTGAAAGCTTCAGAATGGAGAAATGGTTTGAGAAGTCTATTAATTTCATATTAATTTATTTGTTTCATTTGGGGTTTTTCTACTTCTAGTTTGTGTTTTTTGAGGGCAAACAACAACCCAGTTTTCATTACACCAAGTCCTTGGACAAGGGAAACCATCATTGCTTCTTTTTCTTCTATTTCTTAATTTCAAATCTATCTGCATTCATGGTCAGTGGAGCCCAGTTGTAGGTGATACAAAGATTTTTACAGGTATTTAAAACATATATATTGTGCATTGTTTTTTTTTTCCACAATATTATCCTATTTCAGTTCATTAATTTTCATATTGATTTACTAAAACACTTTACTACCTCAAGCTTTGTTTCCAGTTTTTCCAGCTACTAATGTGTTTTCTGCATTGCTTCTATATGGCTATATTGTGTCTTTGTCAATTTAGTTTGAACCATTGAGTCAGAGAGATGTGTCATAAGTGTGGTGCACAAACATATTCCTCCTACTTTAACACACACCTTGTGGTTGGTTACTTTATCAGAAGTAGTTTTGGGGATGCTGGAATTTGTGTGATATGCTTATAAAAGCTATAAAAATCACTGCAGTCAACCCCAGTGGGAGCAGCCCATTATGTCTAGAGTGCTTTGGTTTTGCCTAATTTCCTTTCACATGGCTTCTGTTCCTCAGTATGACTATGAGTTTTCCAGTTCTGCCAGAAGAATGACTTTTCTGATTGGGGGCATTTCTTTCATTCAGGCTTTTCTGGTTTTGTTTGTTTGTTTGTTTGTTTCAGGAATATTCATTCGTAAAAAGGGATTCTTTCTAACTTACTTTTATTACTAAGCACGACCTGTCTTTGAGGACAGGGATGGAGAAAAACAGCACCTTCACCTTGTCATCTCATTTCCTACTTGCTTACAAAGAGTTTAGACTCTTGATATGCACCAAAAACCTGACTTTTGTGAAATTATCACACCGGTTCACATACGCCAACAACACGGGTTTAGCTTCCTGAAAAACAACTCTGAGCACATGTTAGTGACCTCAGAAAATTTCAAGACTCATTTTGTTTTCTCAACCTGAATTCAGTAGAATCTCCTCTATTTAGAGTCTGTTCTGGTATCATCTATAAGGATTCCTTCTCACATGCTGAGTAAGCTTCCACAGATAAAACCTCTCACCATCTCTTAAGTATCCTTTCTATTTTTATGCCTCCAAATCTTTGCTCCAATTTGATGTTGGCTTCTGTTTCCTCACCTTCTCCACTTATCCAATTCTGTCTCTTCCAACTTCAGATGAACTGACCTCCTGTGGAAGTGTGCATCAGTCTCCCCAGCTTCAAGGGCTATCCTCTTTGAATTCCTTAAGCACATTTTCCCCACCATATCGTACTTTATACGTTCTCAAAGAAGATTCAATTACAAGTCTTGACCAACCTGTACATACCTTAGCATAGTTTCTAGCATGTAGTGAAATTCAGTAAATACCACAGCATGTTGTCTCTTAAGACTTTTTCCCCCATTGTGCCATCTCTGAAATGTGGATCATTACTTTGCAATCAATGGTGTTTTGCAATCCATGGCATCTTACAATCACCATACCTCAGAGATACATGTTAACCAGTTGTCCTTGTTTGTGCATGTGACAACTTGGTCAAACCTGGTGGTATTATCATCACTTTGATAAAGTTGTGTGCACTGTTGTCACTTTATGTGTTGATTTTATTGCCATTTAAATCTTCCAAAGATTACAAAATGTTTCACCACTGAAACAAAAATTTATTGTGCTCACGAAAGAGAAAGAAAGAGAGCAGTGGGGCATCACATTGATAATCATGACACAAGTAATCTTCACAGGGAAAATGATAGCTATTCCATATTGTCTTGCAAAACCACATCCAAATGCTGTATGGCGACCACGAAAGGAAAATACACGCAGTAGATAATGTCAAACTATCAATATACATGGAGAGTGATTGCCAGTCCCATGCCACAGAAAGCAAACTGGATGCAGTTAAAAATTCCAAAATTCTTTGAAATAGATGAAAGAAAACTTGGTGTATGAAAGTTGTGTGTAACTGATTCATGTATTACACAGGACTATTGTTAACTTCTCCCAGACTTGAATTCACAATTTTTTTTTCTGTATTAATGATTCACAAAATGATGACATAATTGATGGCTTATTAAAGTCAAACGTGAAGGAGTTTATGCTAAAAGATTGAAGGAAGAGATGAAGGGGTAAATGATAAAATCTCTTCTTGATAATGCAGCTCTGAAATTATGTATATAATGCCCTCATACGGGGAAAAAAAAAACCTGTTCTTTTGTGATCTAGTCACACACATATAGTAACATGCACATATTTTACAAATACATGTATGTGTGTATCCACATGAAGTATGAATGTGCGTATATTTTATCTATCCTGGATTGTGCTTTTGCTTTACAACCTGAAATAGAGATGAACAGAAAGAATTTTTCTTTTTAATGGGAACATTTCGAGATCAGTTATTTCTCTATGAAATATGTCTATTTTCGTAGTTTCCCAATACATAGAAAATGTTCTAACTTTCCAAATTCCAGTTCAGGGTGTTATCCAAAGACATGGTAATGCAAAACACTGCTGATAACTCTCACAACCACAATTAAATGTTCCACATGAAGAAATAAGGGACATAAATGAAATTTACAAGCACATGTTTATTTGATTCATTTACAATTCAATATATTTGTTGAGGGCTATCTCTGTGTCTAAAGGGGCCACTTTAACCATGAAACCAGATGCAGCTTTACCCAAGACCTGCAGCCCCACTGAGAGTTTCTTGATTGTATTTCCTTTCTACATGCATTTTAGAGATTAACCTTTCTCAGATTCCTTTCCCCTGTTTAATGCTGATATTTATCTGTTTTCCCTCAGAATTTAATATTCTCTTCAAATTTGTGGGAAAGCAATGAATCATGTATCCCTTTATACTTGCAACCAAAACCAAAATTCTTTTAAGATGTCACTCTTAAGATGACCTCTTGACATGGCACTAAGATTTAGCTTAGTGAATGAGATAAAAAATAAAAAATAAAACACTAAAATGTGAATAGTTTAAGGAAAAAAGCTAAATATTTCTGCATTCAAAATTAGGAGAAATAGAGAGGAAGGAGGGAAGAGAGAGGACCAGTTCACCCGGTGGGTGCCTTAAAGACTATCAACAACAGAGGTGTCTAACAAGGACTTCATTATGCTTCTGTGGAATGTCCCCTGCTCCATAAGTACTCAGTCTTCCTTCCCAGCCCTGTACTTCCACTTCCCAAATGGTCACACTCCATCTCAGCTGCCTTGATGATCCTCAGAAAATACTGTGACAGAGAATTATCTTCAGAGAAAATTGAAGGATTGTGTATGTGTGTCTGAAAATAGAGAGATGTGACTAGTTTCTTATCTGGGCATAAGAAGAGGGACTTTACACGCAAGGAACAGACAATCCATAAACTAACCTGATTGGGTAGTGGTAGAAAGAGTGCTCCAGAAGTCATGGTGAGAATGTTAAGTCCACCTGTAAAAATCTTAAGACAGGCACTGAATTTTTGAGTTGGTGTAGAATTCTAGTGGTTCAAGATGAGGCCAACAGATGGGAGCTGAGCTTATTGGGATCTTCAAGACAAAGCAACAGCAAAAGATATCTTAGTTATATTTACATGACAAATGCAAGAAATCAGGCTAACCTGGCCTGCCAAGACCACCAATTTGTCCTTATCTATGACAGTTGCTTAGAAGATTGTTCCTGGAGAGATTAAGTAGACCAATTACATAACATGCCCAAAATTCTGATGACTGCTTTTGATAACTTGCAGTACAAGATTAATATTTGGATTATAGGCAATAATTGAAGACAGCATTAAAATTATAATCCTTTCTCTATTTCTGAAAATCTTGACTGAATATCTGTCTTACTTTTAACTGATTTGGGTGGTAACTGATTTAAGGATCATAAGTATGCAGTTTTGAGGTTAAGGATTAGATACCAATCAAATCCAAACCATCTCCATTTTTAAACATAAATTATCTTCTCTCTTTTCAATCCTGTCACTTTCTGTTTTGCTGCAAGCTTTAAATATTAAGGAATAAACTATAATTTTATTTCATAAGTTATCTATGGTCTTGATTTTTAAGTATAAGGAAGAGAAACAAACTGTATTTGGTTCTAATTAAACATGTGTCAGTGTAAAAGCATTTTTAGGGTGCAGTGAAAAATGTCCAATGAGATTGACATGTTAAAATGAATGAATTCTCCCCATGGAAGCAATTTATTCAGAATATCTTAATTGATTTGAGATTGACTGACAGTATGGAGAAGCATCTGCTTGCTGGTGACTTGGAGGTTAGTTTTAGAGTTCCATTATTCATGTAATCTCTAGGTATCATCACGTAACTTTGTCACAATTCTTGTGTTTGACTTCATATATGAAATTAGTGTCTTTGTTGGTAGTAGAGCACAGATGGTAAATTTTCTATTGTCCCCATAGTCCTTTGACTAATTTAGATTTAGTATGCAGTAACTAATTTTCTAGTTTTTGAAAAATTGAATTAATTGAGCAATTGGCCTTTTTCAGAACTCTGTGCTATTTAAAGTAACTTCTTTCTGATTTTAAAACCAAATTCTTATTAAAAATTAAAGATGACCACTATTCATAGGAAACTATTAATATTATTTGGAATGAAATTTAATGTCATAAGATTTCATTAAGGAGCCAACTTACATATTCTGGTTTCTTTTAAATACTACACAATCAGACTAAATATGTTTGCATATTTCTTTCCCATACTAATATCTGACTCTTGCCAAGTGGCCATGAGTTAACCTATAACCATTTACTCCTTTGTGTTTATTATATACATACCCACTCTATTGCAGCTTACTCTGCAATCATCCCTGTAAGCATGTTGAGATTTTGTGTTTTTTCCTTCTTTCCTCTGTATGTAGGTTAGGATAATTATAGTTTGATCAAAGGGAAAATCATATGAGAACTAGCAATACACTGACTGCAACACAGAAACATGCAAAGTGTTGGCAACTTTCATTAGATCAGACTTTTTTTTTTTTAAGATTTTACTTATTTGACAGAGATCACAAGTAGGCGGGGGGGGGGGGGGGAAGCAGGCTCCATGCTGAGCAGAGAGCCTGATGCGGGGCTAGATCCCATGACCTGAGCTGAAGGCAGAGGCTCTAACCCACTGAGCCACCCAGGTGCCCCTAGATCAGACTTTTAACTGAGCTATTCATTCCAGGGAACCAAAAAGTATAAAATATCTATTTTTCTCTGTGAAAGACATAGCAAGTAATTACCTAAATCAGCAGCAAATGTAATGTTTTAATAGCTCTGATATAGTTTTTTGTGATAACTTATCAGCATGTTGTTGCAATTTAGGTTTAAAAATAAATAGTCATGAAACTCATGATTGGAAAGAGATGATATTATTCAGAATATGTTGAAATGGGATGTATAATTATTTCCAGGTAGTGTTATTGTGCTGTGAATATAAGAGTAGAAAAATAGGTCTAGAAACTTAATACACATTTTTAAAAGAACTCTATGTTAACATGTTGATTTAAAAGGTGATACCAAACATGTCTGCATGGATGTAGTGAGGGATAAAACAAGATATAGAAGCATGTAATACTTGGAAATAGTATATTTAGTGTCTTTATTCAATGTGGAAAAATTTCCATCTGTTTTCTACATAATTTAACATAGAGAAGTTTTGTTCTAGATGCTCTTTAATTTTGTCTTCCTTAAATAGTTACTTCCGTGGAGAAGTATTATTAGCATATACACAAAAAATAAAGAAATAAAGCCAATAGTATTATGTGTAATGTATTTTCAGTTTGCAGATTCGGTATACAGATTACACATATATAAAGCATTGTTGGGACGCCTGCGTTGCTCAGTGGTTTAAAACCTCTGCCTTCAGCTCAGGATATGATCCCAGGGTACTGGAATTGAGCCCCGCATCAGGCTCTCTTCCCCCCCCTCTCTGGCTGCCTCTCTACCTACTTGTGATCTCTGTCTGTTCTGTCAAATAAATAAAATCTTAAAAAAAAAAAAAAAAGTAAAGCATTGTTGGTCTCTGACATACCATGTAAAAATATTTTAATTTTATTTGCACATATAAAGACTCCTTTAAAAGTTATTTATTTAGCCCTTTTGATTGATTTTTACTTATATGAATATCCTTCTGAAAATATATGAATAAATTAATTATTTTAAAGAAATTTAAGATAATCCAGTGTGCTTATTTCATGTTAACACTTTTATTTATTAATAAATAATTTTTAAATATTTTATTTATTTATTTGACAGACAGAGATCACAAGTAGGCAGAGAGGCAGGCAGAGAGAGAGGAAGGGAAGCAGGCTCCCTGCTGAGCAGAGAGTCTGATGCGGGGCTGGAACCAGGACCCTGGGATCAGGATCCAAGCTGAAGGCAGAGGCTTTAACCCACTGAACCATGCAGACGCCCAATTTGAAAGTTTTTAAAGAACTTACTATATCCAAATAACAGCTAATTCTTTATGCTCTTTTTATATTTTTGGCACCTTATACTTTTACACTAACTGTCTTTTCCTCACAATACCACTTTATGATAGGTACAAGATTTATTCTCTTTTATAGGGAACAACTTGAATTTGGAGATTTAAAGGGCTAACCCATGGCTACCTAGCTGGCAAGCCAAATAGCTAGACTTAAACCCCAACTGTTGGGAGTTTTACTAAGTCTACTTAGTTTACTAAGTAAACTTAGTTTACAACAGTAAACTGTTGGGAGTTTACTTAGTTTACTGAGTTAGACGATGGTATTATAACTATATGGGTGTCTGAATAGATCAAAGTATCATTAATGGTTAAATAAGTACCATTAATGGCACATCAGTTATACAACTATGTGTGTAGGCATACATGTATTTGTCATTGTTGATAAATGACCGTTAACAACAAATATACATTCCACAGGGAGAAAAGGGTAAAAAAGCAAGATTCTCAGGAAAACATAAAATGAACATATGTCAGAATGTTATTCAACTCATTAATTAATAAGGGAACCACTAAGATCGATGTTAAAATCAGTTCAAAATGCATTTGAGGAGCTGAATATTTATAAGTAATTAGTAAAGAAATGTTAACTTTGATGAGTTAGATGCAACACTGGCTAATGTCCGACAGAGTTGTAATAGCAAACTTTGAGATTATTTTGGGAGTAAAAAAAATTTGCCTTTTTCATTAGATAGAATCTGTAAGTTACATCTCTCTTTACAGAATTATATAATAGCCTAGTCAGTAGCAAGAAGTGCAGTCCAAAACTGCATCTAAAGGACCCCCAGTAATCCCTTTTGTCTCTTTCCAAGTTTCTTGTAATTTCTACAAATAGATTTTTTTCTTCTTAATACTTATGACATAAAATACTTGAATTCATAATTTGAAGCATTTGCTATACAACAAAAATAATTTTGAATAGACTCAACATAATTCTTAACAGTTGTATTTTACTAAAATTTTGTCTAGTTCATATCTCAGAAAACAACATGCCTTTAGGGCATAAAACAAGAAAAATATATTTTATAGTCCTGATCAAGAACTTTTAAGTATAAAGTATATTGATAGGACCTATGTAAATAATACCTTATATTTATTTGTATTTAGATGAAAAAATTCTTCCCTGTGCTTTATTTTCTTATATTACATAAATTAGTTAATTATATTTCATTTGCTTTCCACTAATTACCTAAATATTAATAATTAGCTCATTTCCTTAGTCAATATATAAGTTAGCTACATTTTCTCATATTAATGTAATATGGCCTATATTCTATTGAAACTCAATATAAATGTGTTTGCTTTCATTGTCTAGAAGTCATCTGTGTATAACATTTAAAAATATAGTTATGTGATAAATTACTTTTTATCCTCAAATGAAATGTTTTTACAGTATGTGAAAATTTTATTACCTCCAGTTTTCATATGCTTCATTAATTAAAAAACATATAATTATGCATGGATGAAGAGGGGCTTAAAATAAATTTGTGTATTAATGTTAATTAAGTCAAAGTCTTGACCTCAAATTATCTTTGAATATTTATTGGGTTACACGATTTGTTCACTCACTTAAGAGATCTTTATGTGATGTGAACTATGTGCCTGGCATCATTAGAGGCTAAGATGTAGCAGTGAACAGAAGAGACCAAAGTTCCTTCAAGTCTACATTCCAAACGTGCAGACATATTATAAATCAATAAACTAGTAATTATATCATATGCCAGATGGTCCCAAGTATAAAAAGGTGGGAGGAAAGCTAGGGGAAATATTAGAGAGTTCAGAATAGATAGTTATAATTTTAAATAGGGTTGTTAGGGAAAGTCTCTCTGAGGAGGTGTCATATTGTGATTTATAATAAGAAATATAGGGGTGCCTGGGTGGCTCAGTCATTAAGTGTCTGCCTTTGGTTCAGGTCATGATCCCAGGGTCCTGGGATTGAGCCCCACATAAGGCTCCCTGCTCAGTGGGAAGCCTGCTTTTCCTTCTCCCACTCCCCCCTGCTTGTGTTACCTCTCTCGCTCTCTCTCTCAAATAAATAAATAAATTATATATATATATATATATATATATATATATATATATATATAGTCTTTGTCACTCTTTCTGGCACAGAGCTTCCAAAACCCCTTGACATTTCTTAAGTGATAAATACTATAAAAGCATCATTTATTACATTAATGAGGTGAATTCTGGAACTCACCTTAAGATGAGGGGTAGTTAGCAGTGGAGCTAACTATGTGATTAAGGGTTGGAATTTTTAATCCTATCCTCCTGACAGTTGGGGAAGGGAGAAGGACTAGAGATTGAATTCAATCTCCAATGGCCAATGTATGATTTAATCAGTCAGGCCCATGTAATGAAGGAAGCCTCCATATAACTCCACATTCCATATGGAGAAAGTTTGGAGCTTTTGGGTTGTGGACTTGTGGAGATTCAGAGAGTAGCAGGACAAAAGAGCATGGAAGCTCCACGCCCTTTCCCCATGTTTTGCCCTATGAATGTCTTCCATCTGGCTGTTCCTGAGTTATATCCGTTAATAATAAGACAATGATCTACTAAGTAAAACACTTCTGTAAGTTCTGTGAGCCATTCTAACAAATTAATTGACTTTAAGGATGGGGTTGTGGAAACCTCCTGAACCTCTTTTCTATAGCCATTTGGTCAGAAGCATAGTTGACAACCAGAACTTATGACTGGCCTCTGAAGTGGAGTGGGGAATGCCTTGTGAGACAACTTTTAACCTGTGGAATTTGATGCTATCTCCAGTAGATAGTGTTAGTTGAATTGTAGGACTCCCAACAGGTGTCTAGAGAATAATTGGACTTTCAGAGAAAGTGCCCCATCCCCCTTCCTAGACTGGAATTGGCCGGTTGGGCTCTTTAGTCCTAAATTTAGGAAAAGACCTTAAGGAAAGGAATGAGCTCCAAGAAAATGCAGGAAAAGAGTACAGGAAAGGGCTAGTTCAAAAGCCATAGTAGTTAGGAACAGGACCTGATGACTGATGAGTGGATAAATCAAGTCTTTGTTTATAAGTTTTCATATCTTTAAACTCAGGGCATAATCGTTGAATTTTGCTTTTTGTTTGTTTGTTGGTCTATTTTGTTTATTTTTTATTGGTAAAAAGACAATTCAAGAAAAGAGGATTTGGATTTCATCCTATAAAATATTTTATTTTTCTAACCAGAAGCAATGCTAAACATAACCATAATAGATATCAAAACAATCTCACATTCAACATGTTGAACAGTTCCTAGATGTGACATTAATTCAGCTTTGGGAATGAAAAGCCTAATTCTCATTCATTTGTGCTGTTAATCACTACTTTTCTCTATTCTGATAAACAACTTCAGGAGGACATCTAAGGATAGAGAGGGATTCATACTCTTTCTACTTGAAAAACATCAAGTTTTTATGATGTGATGATTGTTTGGTGATGATTTCATGGTGTAGGTGTTGTATGGATATGTATGGATTACTTCATTTTTGAAAACATACCCTTGAAAACACTCGTTTAGATAGATTTTAGGCCAAATGAATGGATGGTAGAGATTTATATCCAGTTCATCTTTGATCATGTTATCCAGCACTGTTCTGTTGACATGGTACCAAAATTCAATTAACATTTTTGATTAAATGAGTGAAGGAAGTGAAAATCAAAGAGGAACCATGTCATATACTTCTTTTGAAGGTATTATTCTATTAAGCTGAATGAAAATATATAAAATAATAAAGACACAGAAATTCTGTATCAATGTCAAATATCAATGAAATCTGTTCATTTTTTAAATGAAGTTTTAGTTTTCATTTGGTCTTTCTTTGTAAATATTTTAAAGCATAAAATGACTTTCGTGTCTCTTTGCCAAATTTTTAGTGTTTCATGGCATTAGAAAACACTATGATTACTTTTAAATTGTCTTTTTTTAAACAGTTATTTATTTATTTGAAAGAAAGGGAAAGAGAGATAGAGCGTGTGTATGCACCTATTAGTAGGGGTGGGGGGTCAAAGAAGGGAGAGTCTTCAGGAGACTCTGCACTGAGCCTGATGTTGGGGCTCAATTTCACCACCTTGAGATCACGACCTGAACTCCAAACAAAGAGCTGAGGCTCAACCGACTGCTACCCAGGCATCCCTACTTACTCATTTTTAAATGGAAGTTTTATTTTTTTATCAAAAAATTAACATAAGAAAACTTGGACTTATCTTCAGACTATGTATGAGGAAAATTAAGAGGCATGAAGACCAGTCAGTTAACTGGTACCACCAAATAATCACCATCTCCTGTTTTTTTTAAGTGATAAATTACATGTTTGTCTTAGTATATCTTAATTATTGGGAACTTTCATGAATTGTTATAAACTCTAATTGTATCTTTTAAATCATTTTTTAATTAATACAAGACTGTAAACTTTCTTTTTCACCATGAACAAAACACTATATGGGAAGGTTATTTGTCTCTAAGGAAACAACACCTGATTTTACACAAATAATTTTTGCAATTAACAAAACTTTGGAAACGAACGTACTGAATAACCAAAAATGTAAGCCAGTTCTCACTTGAGACCTGACATTCAATGTGAAAAGTAGTCTGACCAATGGAAACCTAACAAAGAGTGACATTTCCATGGTGAGAAGACTGATTAATTCTTGTGGTCCTGGTATTAACCTCTCCTTTTATATTAGATAGTTGTGTGATCCTTGGCACAATATTAAACCTCTCTGGGCATTAAAAAAGCAAATTAGGAAAACTTTTCTGTTCTCTAGTAAAACCAGAGCACTCACATGACTTTCAGTACAAAACTTCAATATCATGACTTTTTGAAAAAAAATCAAATTAAAGTCATATAAACCTAACACAAATTTGCATTTGTTTAGCCCATCTATTACTTCATTAGATTTAATATTCAGAATAATGAATTTAGAACAATTAGAATTCTCACAAACTGCATTGTATTTACTCTGTTATCACTAGAGAATATATATATAATATACATATATATGCTTATATGTATATAAAATATATTTGCAGTTATAAAATAAACATTTAAATAAACTTTGAATAAAATCAGTAAGTGCCTCTTATTCAAATTATTTTAATAATAAAGGACTTACTGTATTATTATAACATATCTCTAAGCACCTACACTTTTCTGAAGTGAAGCGAAAGGAAAAAAAAAAAGGATTTCAAGTCCCCCTCAGTAACATCTTCAATGAAAAGGGCCACAAGAAGTCAGCATGTTTCTTCTGGTGGCAAAACTAATGACCATATATGAGTAAGAAGTAGAAGCATAAAAGGGAGTAAGGACTTCTTTCTCCCCAAAAGCCAGAGATATTTCAGACACCATGAGGCATAACTTTGGTTATCTTACACTATTATTTTCGCCACCCCCCCCCGATTTTATTTATTTATTTATTTGACAGAGAGAGAGAGAGATCACAAGTAGGCAGAGAGGCAGGCAGAGAGAGAGGGAGAAGCAGGCTCCCTGCTGAGCACAGAGCCCAAGATGCAGGGCTCCATCGCAAGACCTGAGCCAAAGGCAAAGGCTTAACCCACTGAGCCACCCAGACATCTCAATTCTCTTTCATTCTTATATCTAATATGTCCTTTCATCTAATGTTTCTATGTTTAATTACTGTTTCTTTTTCTAGTTTCCTAAGACAGATGCTTAAATCACTAGTTGTAAATACTTCACTTACTTAACAGAAATATTTAAAGGAATACATTTCCTTTTTAAGGACTGTTTTTAGTTGCATCCCAAACATAGGTTGATTTCAATTTTAATTTTCTTGTGACAAGACAACATACTGTAAATGAAGTCAGTCTTTTAAAATGTATTGAGGCTTTCTTTGTAGTTCAGCATGTGGCCTGTCTTAGTGAATGCTCTGTCTGTGTTTGTTTGTTTGTTTTCTCTGTAGATTCCTGAAGCATTCTGCATTCTCCAGTTTTTAGGTGCAGTGTTTTTAACAATGTTGGTTTAGGAAAAAAAAAAAAAAGAATGGCAGTTTGGTCATGTCAGATGAGAATGTTATACTTCTGCTTCCTTATGGACATTTTAATCGATATGTTTCCTCAATTAGTAATATGTGGCTGTTAAAACAGCAAGTATGATTATGGATTATGGATTTGTCTATTTCTTCTTATAGTTTTGTCAATTTTCAGTTCATGTATTTTGAAATTCCATAATTATGGGCATACACATTTAAGTTCTTGGTTAATTTACACTTTTATCATTAAAAATATTTTTATCTTTTTTAATGTTCCTTGCCTTGAAGTCTATTTTGTCTTATATTAATCTACCACACCAGTTTTCTTGTGCTGTGTTTAGATACTCTGCATTTTACATTATTTTACTTTCAAACTGTGCCATTATATTTAAATTAGTCTTTTATAAGCAAAATTTAACTGGTTCTTGCTTCTATATGTGGTCTTAAAAGCTCTATCTTTAATTTAGTCTATTTACATTTAGTGTATTAGATAATGTTGTAGGTTTATATTTGCTATTTGACTCTTTGTTTTCTTTTTTCTCCACGGCCCCATTATTTTTTCACTCTTTCCTTTTTTGGGGGTTAGTCAAATATATATATTTTTATATATCTAAATGTATATTACACACATACAAACACACACACACAGAGTACTGTATTCTATATTTTCAATTGGATTATATACTATATCTGTATTTTTAAAAATATTTTATTTATTTATTTGACAGACAGAGATCACAAGTAGTCAGAGAGAGGAGGAAGCAGGCTCCCTCCTGAGCAGAGAGCCCAAGATGCAGGGTTTGATCTCAGGACCCTGGGATCATGACCTGAGCTGAAGGCAGAGGCTTAACCTACTGTGCCACCCAGGCACCCCTCTGTATTTTTAAAGGTCCTCCTTAAGATTAAGATTAATATATTCTTATTAATTCATCTCTATCTATCTTAATTTTGAGGTACTTCATGTAATAAAGATAACCTTACCATAATGTAATTCTCTTTATCTGCTTACTGTCTTTTGTGCTATTATTGCCATATATTTTATTGGTACATATATAGTAATCCCAAAACACTTATTACTTTTTTTTACTATTGTCTCTTAAAAAAATGTAGCAATCAAATGAAAATAATCTTCTAAATTTACCAATGTATTTGGCTTTACAGTGTTCTTTATTTCTTCCTAAGACTGCTTTTGGAGAGAATCCATTGTCAATGAAACTGTTCAGATATTGCTTTCCTGAATGTGTATTTATTTCATCTTTTTTTTTTTTTTTGTACTTTAAAAATGTTCGTTTATCTTTTTTCTGATCTCAATTACTTGTGTTAATCATGAGCTGACACTCTTAGTTTTACTCCTTCTTATAAAATAGTCCCTGCCCCCCAGATACTTTCCAGATACTTATCTTTACCTTCATTTTTCACATTTTTAATAAGATGGCCTAAGTGTAGTTTTGTATTTATTTTTCCTGCCATAGTTTTGTTAAACTTTTGGGAACTACATGTTGTTGTTAACCAAATTTGGAATAATTTCAGTCAATATTTCTTCAAATATTTGTCTGTCCTTTTCTGCTTTTATGCTAACCTTTTCTAACATGTATAAGTTAAATGACTTTATTTATTTATTTTTTCTTGCTACAGATTATTGAGGTTGTGTTTATTTGGACTCATTCTCTCTCTCTCTCTCTCTCTCTCTCTCTCTGTTTTTTTATTTTTCTATTTGGTTTTTAGGTTGAATAATTGCTGTCTACTTCATTGAACCTTTATTCTGTATTGATTAATCAGTTACCTATTCATTTTACACAATGTAGTTTTAATTACAGGTATCTTATTTTGTTTGGTTCTATTTCCCATAGCTTGCCTGAAATTCCCACCTCTTATTTCATTATATACATCATTTCCTATAGTTTCTATAGCATGATTTTATGGTCATTTAAAAATCTTTATCTCTAACATAAGAATCATCTGTGGTTCTGCATTTCTATTACTTGTTTCATGTTTGATTATTTTTAATTGTATAATGGAGACTGTAGATGTTACTTTGCAAAGAACTTGATACTTTGCCTTACTCTTAAAAGAGTATTGATTTCTTTTCTAGAAGAATTTCCTTACTGACAGATGACCTTGATAATGTGGAAGCTTAGTTTTAGGCTTTGTTCACTTACCATATTTCATTGGAAGGGACGGGTGAGGTTGGTTTTTGTGTTTTTGTTTGTTTGTTTAATTTGTTAGTACTGTGATATAACTGTTAATTCTAAAGCATGGCTCTTTAATGTTTTCCGTAGAAATCCCAAAGTCTTTATTCAAATCATTTGTGCTTGAACTTCAAAATGTACCATTACTAGAACTGAGAAGATGTTGAAATCTCTGCTCTGTTTTTTAAGACTTGTATTTATTACTTTACTCAGGACTTCTTGGATTCTTGTCCTTCTGTGTAGTTGAGGAGTCAGTCAAGATTTTGAGTGAATTTTGTACTTTGGAACTTTGGGCTTCCCTCCTGTGGCACTGTTTATTTGGGGATTTCTTGCCTAAATTTGCAGCCATTCTACATGGCCTGAATCTTTTTCTCTGTTTTTCAATATAATAATATTCTTTCTGCATGAACTGTATCACTTGAGTTCATACAGATCAAGGAACAATTAGTTAAAAATTGAATCTTAAACACTGAATTCCACCCTTTAAGGGCCTTCAGTTTCTACCCTTGGTGCTGTCTAGTACTTTCAGATAGTTGATTTTTTTTTTCAGACATAATTTGTAATTGTTATTGGCAAGACAATAGTTAGTCATTATCAAAAGTAGGGATTTAATGTACACACTTAAAGGAAGGAGAAACATGATATATATGTAGGCCTGTACAACCCTCACTAAATGGCTAACAGTTTATTATCCTGTTGAGCAAAGTTTTCACATTCGATTGATTGATGGATTGTTTTAGACATGTGAGGACTGGGCAAAGAATTTTATTTAAATCATGCCTTTCCTAATTTTGGAATGATGTGTGCAGAAAAGACAAGATAATGATCTTCCCCTTATCCAATCACAATCTCATTTTCACATAATGGCTTAAGCATGTTTTGTAAAAAGTCAGGAGGGAGTTACACAAATATTTAGGGCTTTTGCAAATAAAATCTTATTCAAAATAGATGCTTATCTCTGATTTAAAAATCAGTTTTTGTTTAAGTTTTTGTTAACAGAAATTGGAAAAAAAGCCATTTTATCTTTTATAACTACCCTTTCATAGTCTAATATCAACAGTGAGTAGTTCATTAGTTCTCAAATGTAGTCTAATTGTAAGAGCTGGTTAAATATGCAAATATATGTGGAGTCTGGGAATTTGAATTTATAAATTCTTAGGTGATTCCCAAGTACAAAATTTGAAGACAATTGGTGTAAAAAATAGAATATTTTTCAATATTTTCCACAAAATTTTGATTAATTTTCAAATGACTTCTTTTCTGAAGAAGTTCCAAAAATTTTTTCATATCATATCAATAACATGCTAGGAAACAACCACACATAAGAAAACATAAGGAGGAATTGACCACAGTTGTCTTGTGTAATTCTAACATAATGGCTTAGTAGCAGATAAAAAAAATAGTGTCAAACACAATAAACTACATACACTACAGCTCTTGCTTTATGTTATGTGTTGTTGCTCATTATTATAACACAAAAGGACAACATTGGCCCTCACATCATCAAGATTAATGAGACAGTCAATAATATTTTAATCACTAGCCAAAACAAATAATAATGAAAAACCAAAAACCACACAATATAGTACCAAACAATATAAATGCATTCAAAGAAAACTTAGGACAGCAAGAACCTGGGCCGTGCATGCATGAAAAGAAGGGTAGCCAAACTCCAAGGACTGATGTGGCTGGCCATATTAGTGTAAAAAATGTTCCACAAAATCTATATCTTCATGTCAGCTTATTAGGAGGACATTAGATGGGGTCTGATGGTGTGTAAACAATAGTGAGGGATACAGAGCATTTTCTTCTATAACAGACCTTAAGGTTTTATCATCTTTGTCACTTGAGGCAATACTCACTATCTGGACAAAGATCCATGTGCCCACATGAGGAGGCTCAAATTCAGAAGAACAGGCTTAAATATTATCTTTTTTTTTTTCTCTTTTGTGAAATTCTGAATAATATTCACTGGTAGACAGGAGTAGAGTCTTTTAGTGAAATGAGTAAGATTTAATTTTTTTTTAAAGATTTTATTTATTTATTTGACAGAGAGAGATCACAAGTAGGCAGAGAGGCAGGCAGAGAGAAAGAGAGGAGGAAACAGGCTCCCTGCTGAGCAGAGAGCCCCATGCGGGACTCGATCCCAGGACCCCGAGATCATGACCTGAGCCGAAGGCAGTGGCTTAACCCACTGAGCCACCCAGGCGCCCAGTAAGATTTAATTTTTGATAAAATTTTTATTGCCTCTTCCTTGTTTAAAGGTAAAAATGCTTTATTATAGATTTGATAACTTCACAATATTTGCAAGTGAGATACACAAGTCTCTTGCTCCAGAGTGTGATACAAATGATAATTTCTTAGTGTTTATATTCATTCGTATGCCATCTGCTGTCATCCTCAAGGATATGTGGGTTGTTCTTAGTGTCTATTCTGTGGGGTGTACTTCTCCCACTTATTAAATAGAAACAAGAAAACGATAGTGTAAAACTTTATGAAATCCATATAAAATTTCTAGCTCATTTAATAGTATTATGCTAAAGTTAATTTCTTTTTTTTTAAAGATTTTATTTATTTATTTTACAGAGAGAGATCATAAGTAGACAGAGACGCAGGCAGAGAGAGAGAGAGAGAGAGAGAGGGAAGCAGGCTCTCCGCCGAACAGAGAGCCCGATGTGGGACTCGATCCCAGGACCCTGGGATCATGACCTGAGCCTAAGGCAGTGGCTCAACCCACTGAGCCACCCAGGCGCCCCGCTAAAGTTAATTTCTTGATTTTAACAAATGTTCATGGTTATGTAAGATGTTAATGTTAGGTAAGTTGGTGAAGGTATATGGAACCTTGCTAGACTATCTTTGAAACTTTTCTAAAAATCTAAAATTATTTCAATATAGAAAAGCTTAAAAATGCATCAGTGACACTAAAGAAAATTTAGTTGGATATCTTCTGGTAATTTTCTTCAAAAAAAAAAAGGAACAAATTTTCACAGTTGTTCTTCACTTCATTCTTCCCCTCTTTAGGGCCCTTTAAATCAGTGATTACCCCCTGTTCCTATTGATGCTCATGAAATAGGCAGTGGATAAACGCTTGCTGAATGAATCAGTCCCTTTGATGTATTTAAAGAACCTTTTATTATTGGGATTTGTATTGCCTTGAAAGGCGCTCCTAAAATTTTCTTTTGACTCACTTAAGCTTGAATTGCCCCTGACCTGCCACATTGTGTGCTTTTTGGTTCTCTTCATAAAAGATACCTAGGATGATTTAAAAAGGTACATACTGTACTCACCCCTCTCCCCTTCAGCTGGTATAATGGACTCTTTGAACTCCGCTAGTTATCTATCCCTACATGGGTTTTATTTTACTATATGGTCTTTGATAAGAAATGATAAAAACTGAGGCAGTCATTATTTAAGTTAGTATATATCAATACAGATCAAAATAGTGTAAATTGGGTCACCAACTAGAGAAAATAAAAGGGCCTATTGGGTGTAGTACCTGATCTGAAAATTCTTACTGAAAGGCTTCCTGGGCTTTCCCAGGGTTTTCCCTGCATTCTTCATCATCATCGAGGTGAGTGCTATTTGGTGTGCTTAATTTGCATGTTTATTGTACACATGTAAACCTTCTCTTTCTCTTCCTGGTGTTTCCCTGTGTGTTCTTGATCCATTCACTTACTTTCATGCTTTTTGATATCTTAATCCTTCAATTATTTTCTTTTGCTCTCATCTTTAAAAACACTTCCTCTCCTTTCAGTATTTTCATTCAGCTATTACTGAGACCTCACTGATTCTGGAAAACACACAATGCCTCCCTGTGTTTCCCATATCAAATTAAAAAAAAAAATCTCAAAAGCAGTGTATACTCATTATCTTGTATACTATTTATTTTGAAACTACTGATTCTTTAATTCTCTAACATTTCCATCACCATTATTGTACTGAAGGTCTTCTTTAAAAGTCCCAATTACGTGCTGGTAACCCAATTCCTTAGTGCCCATGCTCATTGATGTTTCTAGACGGTTGGACACTATGGAAACCCAGTTTCCTAGAAACCCTTCACTGCTGACTTCTGTGACATTCAGATCTCCTGCAACTATTCTCACCTGAACTGCACCATTTATTTCCTGAGTCTGCTTTCTTCCAACTTTTCATGGATTCTGACTTTGACCTTCTTTTTACTCCTGACCTGTACTCTTTTCCTTGCCTATACAAACTATGTATTTTGGCTTTACTAATCACTTTACTAAGCCACATAATAACTCTGGTATCTATCCTTGTCCTTGACACTGTTCCTGAGCAGCATCCCACCTTACTGAAAACAGCTGCTCTACGTTTCTACCACGACCTTACACAAAGATTTCAAACTCAAGTTATCCAAAGTTAAATACATGTTCTTCATTCTATGAACTACCCTCTTCCATGTATTTGTCACTGTCAATGATGTAAAAATATGTCTTTTCACAGTTTCAATCCTTCTTTTCAGCATACCTTAAATGGTTGTTCTGTATTCAAGATCTTTCAGATTTCCCTGTATTTTCGCTGCCCTCCGCATTTCCACCTCTGCTACCCTTTGCTGAGCACTCAGTACCTCTAATAGATTCCAGTAGCCATTTTATTAGAGGGTGGTCTCCTTGAGACTTTATCCGTGAACTAATAGGTCCAATAAGCCAACTGGCCCTTAAAACTCTGCCTTAAGATCTGAAAGTAGCGTTAATACCCTTAGACTCTTTCTTATCTCAGCAGACATTATTTGGTTTTGAGAGCCTCCTTTTTTTTATTTTTTAAGATTTTATTTATTTATTTGACAGACAGAGATCACAAGTAGACAGAGAAGCAGGCAGGGTGTGGGGGGGGGCAGGCTCCCTGCTGAGCAGAGAGCCTGATGTGGGGCTCCAACCCAGGACCCTGAGATCATGACCCAAGCCAAAGGCAGAGGCTTAACCCACTGAGCCACCCAGGTGCCCCAGTGAGCCTCCTTTTTAAAATCAGTTCTGTAAGGTCTTACTTTGATGTTCAGCGGTCTGACCAATAGCCCTAAACTACAGATGCCACTTCACTGTAGTGTAGGAATGTTTAACATGAAGGTCCATAGCTTTAGCAGCCCTGTAGACTCTGAAATTGTTTTCTTTTCTGCATGTCTGTGCAAATGTACACATTTCTGGGTGTCAGCTAAAATACTTTAACAAATTCTTTTTTTTTAGATTTTATTTATTTGACAGAGAGAGAGAGATCACAATTAGAGAGGCAGGCAAAGAGAGAGGGGGGAAGCAGGCTCCCCGCTGAGCAGAGAGCCCAATATGGGGCTTGAACCCAGGACCCTGGGATCATGACCCAAGCTGAAGGCAGAGGCTTTAACCCACTGAGCGATCCAGGTACCCCTATTTTAACAGATTTTCAAAGACACAGGAGATCCAAAGAAAGTTGCTGTCCCTGAGTTTTATCGATGTGAGTTAGATAGGAGAAATCCTCTAAACATTAATTTGATCATGCAAGCCTCTATTTTATAACCTTCATGTTCAGCGGTCTGTGTCCTCCTTGCCTCTTAGAATGAAAACCAAATTCATGGTACTTGAGAGGTAAGTCCATTGTGAAATCTCAGGACTGGGTTTGCATTGCTTTCCCTCTGGACCTGTGGCTTGAAAACATGACCACATTTCAATCCCTTTAACAAGCTACCCTTCTCTCATCTCAGGGTTCTGCACATTCCTTTTTTTTACTGGCAGAACGGTCCCCATTATCATTCCACAAGCTGTCCCCCCAACCCTTTCGCTCAGTTACCTTCTATCTCACTCTTCATCTCAGCTCAAAGATTGCTTTCTTAGTTCGATCCCTCCTGACTGTTCAGACACTATCGGGTTCTACTCTTTCATGTGTTTATAAGGGCCTTCCCCTTTTATGCCTTGACATGTATCACTGACGCAATTATAAATTTGAGTCACAGTTTCATTTATATCTATTTCTCTTGTAGGCCCAGGGTAGGGGGGTAGATGTTGATGGGTTAATTTTCATTCTCTTATTTGTATCGCCTAGGGCAGAGTCTGACACTCAGTACATGTGCAGTAGATTTGTTGAATGAACACATGATTTGCTTTAATATTCTGGAGCTTCTAATCTGAGTGTGTAGCTACATTCACACACCTCACAGCATCCTCCACAGAATTTTAGTACATAGTAAAGCATAATTCAATAATTGCTGACAAATGATGGGATGTTTTCATAAGAAGGAAATGCTGCTTTCCCGGAGACAGTTATCCTAATTTTATATTCTTGTTTTTATTTTCCATATGTAA
This sequence comes from Mustela nivalis, assembly GCF_964662115.1. Taxonomy (NCBI): domain Eukaryota; kingdom Metazoa; phylum Chordata; class Mammalia; order Carnivora; family Mustelidae; genus Mustela; species Mustela nivalis. Next base: position 31,244,867 of record NC_139033.1, on the reverse strand, counting down.
AAATGCTAAATGATCTAATTTCTGGGTCAGTTGTTTTAAAAAAGTATTTCCAAAAAGAGGAATGCTAACGATCATGTTTAAGGCTTTAGAAATTTCATACATTTTTCCTATCTCCCTAAGGTGTTTGTGCACATGAAATATGAGAAAAGCTTATCATTTGATTTTTCATATCCCTTAGCCAATGTGAGTTGATATGTAGAGTATAATGAGACCATATACCTTTCTGCTCATTTAAAAGAATTATATGCATGTGCCTCATTGTATGTTAACTGAAATATGGAAGCAGTAAATACAGACAGAGAGCACTTAATTGCTTAAACCATCAGCTTGGCACAGTGAGCCTTTCATAATTCTTGATAATATGTTTTTGATTATTTGTTGCCTGAGTGCCATGTCATAATAACTTATGTGAATGTAAGCATCCTTACATATGGTTATATGCTGCTTTATATAAATGAGCTATAAACTGATAAGATTACACTGGAGCTAAATAATAAAAAGTGATACATAACCATAGAGAAATGAACATTTTCTCAGTTACGCTTCTCCAACACTGGGAGGCATAGTATTTTCTGTCAATAGATGCCTTTACACATAAGGCTAAGATGGTCTTAAGTACTTGTAACCTTGCAGTGTTTGAACAATTCCATTTTGTCTTATAGAAATTACTTTAAGAATAGGTGTTATTGTATGTTGGTAGGTTAGAGTGTAAGAAATTAAAGCCCACAATAATGTTTTATCTATAGCAAAAAAAATGATTTGTAGTTTGACAAAACCTTTTGGCTACACTCGGTATTTTGGAATTTACTGAACAAGAGAGAAAATGGAGTGTTAGAAGCCACATTATCATCACAGTAAGAGGGCTAGCTATCAGGATGCTGGAATCTTGTTTTGATTTTGGTTTGATGAAAGTTGCCCATGAAGGTGTGTAGCTTTACTGAAGATCTTCACATGTGCAGAACCACTTAACAGAGCTAGGAATCAAGCAGTGTGACCCTTGGACTTTCGAAAGTAAGCACCCTGTCATTGGCTGCCTCTCACCCACCCTCCAGGTGGCAATGGAGCTGAAGCCCCTTTCCATATGCAGGCCTTGATGGTGGACATTGAGAGCAAAGATGAAAGACTGAATATGAGTGTTGAAAAAGAGGGGGTAGACATGCTTTTTCATGATGAGATAGTAACTGAATATAATGAGAGCTTCTTATGAGTTACAAATTGTGCTGTTGATTCTACATGGACTGTCTTAGCCAGTAACAATGACCTTAGCCCAGTAACAATGACAATTTAACAATAACAATTGTTATTAGTCAATATTAGTATCAAATTTGATAAAATGAGGTTCAGAGAAGAGTGAAAGTGGTCTTGGGTCACACAGATGATGTGGTAGAATGTGGGCTAGCACCTAACTAAAAGAACTAAAAAGGCCAGGCTTCTAATCACAGCCCAAGGAAATGAGGGAATACCAAGTTGGCCCTTCATGAAGAGCTGCCACTGGTTATGCAGGAAATCTGTTTTTGAAACTAAGTGGTTTAAACTATATCTATCTATTTATTTATTTACTTATTTATTTAATAAGTAGGACCCAGAGCTATGCTATCAAAGCTGGGGCTTGGAGAATGAAGATAGAATAGGAGCCAGTAAATCTTCTTAGCATTCTTATCCTTCTTCTCCTCCCATTCTCTCTCTTACCAGTCGACACATACAAAAATGAATGAACCCAACTCATAAATCCCATAAAAGCGATCCTTAATCTGTCCCTCTTTTAGTGTGCTTATAAAAAAAGACCAATAGCTTTCAATGAAATATGATATGGACTGAAGCAGAGAGCTATGTACAATTTTTAGGATTTGGCTTGGCAAAATCTGTTTTTTTCTGAGGAGCAGAAAATACATACAATGAAGTAAATTTATCCAGTGTGTAAATAATTCACAGAGTGCAAGTTTTTCTGGAAAATTGACCGGTACTGCTTTACCACCAATTTACTTTATTATAACAATGGTCAAATGGCTATTTTTTTCCTTAATTTCCAGAATCAAATAGAAACACTGTTTGATGTATTTTTGATGCTGTGATTTAAAAAAAATATATTATACATTTTAACTTTTAATTTTTTTAAAAAAGTGAAAACATTACTAAAATTTTTCTTACCTATTTTAAATTTATCACATTTAGAAAAGTCTGTTACATTTTATATTTTTAAATGTACTATTAGAACCTAGAAATTCACTCTTGAGGTCTATGATCTATGATCAAAGAGTTATTACAAATTTACCTCACTATTCTCGGGTTTTTCCCTGTGCTTGGGGTATGTTAAACACTGAGAAGTATTTAAAATAATGAATTATATCTTGCATCAAGTACATTTGTGGCATAAAGGACACAACAGTCTTTCTTATTGAACTAGAGCTTGACCTTATCATTTAAAAACTGCATTCTGGGCAGATACTACATAATTATTGACAGTAGTGGGGGATATGAAACTTAATTTTGTTATGTGTTAAATCAGTATCCCACTGAATAGCTATGCCATGAAAATCTAGAAAACCAAAAGGAAGCAAAAATAGCATGAGTACACAAATGGCAAATCACTCCAAAATGTACTATACATTCGCACATGAGATTTTCCACCCCCCAGCCTCAATTTAGTAAAAAGTAGTAGAGAAAGTAATATGATTCATGGGGTTAATTCAAGTTGAATGAAAAGATATTCAAGATGCTGATTCGGCAAGGCCAATATTAATCAACTAATGCAGATTTATTTGAAGGAGCATAAATAGCAGGGAAATCTTCCATTTAAAATGTATAATCTTGGGGCACCTGGGTGGCTCAGTGGGTTAAGTCTCTGCCTTTGGCTCATGTCATGATCTCAGGGTTCTGGAATCAAACCCCACATCGGGCTCTCTACTCAGCGGGGAGCCTGCTTCCTCCTCTCTCTCTGCCTGCCTCTCTGCCTACCTATGATCTCTCTCTCTGTCAAATAAAAATAAAATAAAATGTATAATCTTTTTTTAAAAAGATTTTATTTATTTATTCGACAGAGATCACAAGTAGGCAGAAAGGCAGTCAGAGAAAGGAGGAAGCAGGCTCCCCGCTGAGCAGAGAGCCCAATGCGGGGCTCAATCCTAGGACCCTGAGATCATGACCTGAGCTGAAGGCAGAGGCTATAACCCACTGAGCACCCCAATAAAATGTATAATCTTAAGACTATTCAAGTATATATCAACTGCAAAAACGTTTTTAGAATTCACAAAACACGTGCGTGTATATTTTGAAGTGATGTTTAGAGGATCTCAAAATTCAAGTCTAGACAATAAAAAGTAGTGCAACTCCATATTTAGTAATACTCTTTTTTTTTTTTTTAATTCTATTTATTTGAGAGAGAGAGAAAAAAAAAAAAACATAAGTTCAGGTTAGGGGGAGAGGGAGAAGCAGACGTTCTGCTGAGCAGGGATCCCAACACAGGGTTAGATTCTAAGACCCTGGGATCATGACTTGAGTGGAAGCCAGAGGCTTAACCAACTGAGCCACCCAGGCCCACCCCCAGTATTTAGCAATATTCAGTCAGTAAGCTTAGGAATTCTAACTTTATAGGTAGGCTAATGATAGTAAATATATCTTTCCCAATGCAAGACAGGTAGAAAACCCTACTCTTAATATTAAGAACATTGTCTTTGTACTTAACTCCATTTGTAGCATATTATTGCCATGCTAATAAGTTTCTGTGGTATAGATATTGGAGATTTAAAGTTCCTCCTAGGATGTGAACTGTCGATAAAACTTTAAAAAAAAGAAAAAAAAGAAAAAAGAAAGGAAAACAAAACACTCCAAACTGCTTAAGCTACTCAGTGCTAATAATTAAAATGTGTAAAGAACAATCTACTTGAAAATTTTATTTCATCTTAGATTTCCAACTTTTAAACACAATTGTGACATTATATACAGAAACTTAGTTACTAGTTTAGTAATGTTAATGTTAACTAGATATGTCTGAGTCATATTAATTCTCAATAGGATAGGATTCTCTGCAAAATAATTCCACTGAGGAAAGGAAGTTTCACTTTTCAAATGTGGAGAGAAAACTAAAAGAAATAACCAATTTATTATATTTAAAATAATTTATCGTATTTAAAATAAAATAATTGAATCATTTAGCCTTATTCCATAACTTTCTGTTGAAAGCCCAATAAATAAAAAGATTAAATACACAACACATAGACACAAATAGATTTATTTAAAATAATTTACAATGTATATTATTTACATTGTTTTAAAAAACAATTGAGCAGTAGCCAGAATAAGGAAATTTCGTTACATATTCTATGGTGACTGAAAGAAAAAGAAAAAACTTGCTGGTTATGGGAAGTATAAACAATTATTTGAAGTAAGATATATTACAAATGAGCCATCTAATTCCTGTTTCATTGATATATCGGGGCAAAAGTGTTTAAATGGCAAAATTTAATATACCACAGCGATGGAAAAAAATGTATTGGTAACATTCACAATTATTTAAACGGAATAGACACATGAGTATTTGCAGAACATTAAGTGAAATCTAGATTTCAGAACAGATTCCTTTAATAAGCAAAAATTCACATACGCAATCACGTACACACACATTTAGAAACTCTTCAGCTGTATTTCATTCTCTGAGTTCCTGCTTTAAAGGTAGAATTAAATTTAGCAAAATGTGTTATACTCTTTAAATCATTTTAGCCAAATTTACCCTAAATAGTTTGTCTACATTATTTTGAAAACAGAAAACACCTACTTGAATAGTTACAACCTGTTCGTTGTGTACCACGCTCAGCTTCCTGTTTTTGCTCTTCTTGAGGGCATAAGTACAGAGTTCTTTTTTTGCTTCATTTTTGTTCACTTGCATAACAAAGACAGTAATGTGGTACTTGAGCATGTGGTTCTCTCCCTGTGGGTATGTTGTCTCCAGAACTGTTCTATATCTTCTTATTACTGTATCAGTTTTCCCAGACAGATTGTAAATTCCCGAAGCTAGGGTTTTTGTTTTATTATGAAAAATTTTCTCTGATACCATCTATCATAACCTGAGATCCCTATCTGTGTATCAGGTACTCAATACATTCTATATCCAAGACTTAAAAAGTGTCAGGGGGCATAAAATGTAGAAGCCAATTTAAACTGATAGCCAAAACTACTTTTTCAAAATTCTCTTTTGAAGTTTTAAGATCTTGCCAAATACATGACTTGAGTACCTCTTTTTTCCCCCTGGTGCTTCTGTTCATTTTGGTATCAGCTCAATGGGAGACAAATGCCCTGCATAATCTACAAACTACATAATAGAATTATGCATAGCTTGAATTTTAATTTAGCTAGGTTCTTTGTAGCCCTTACCCACAGCACATATTTAGGAAAAGTTACTAAGATGGAATCACTGAGAGTTAGACATAATTTAAATCCATGTGATAAGTATCTCTTAAATATTAAGAACATCTCAAATACAAAGGGATTCCCAATCTTTACAATCTTCAAGTTAAAATTTTACATAATTAGATTTCAAAAGATTTATCAGGCATTGTTTATAAAACAGAACTGGATAATTATTCATGTAGTATTTTCTGATTTTTTTTTTTTTGGTGACTTTCTCACCATTTTCCTGCATTACATTTAAGTTTTAAAAAATTAAAGAAAAGGCAGACTTTGTGTCTGTAGGGCTTTTCTGTTCTTTTTGTTTTTATATTTTAAGTAATTATGTTCAAGACAGGAGCAAACTTCTCGATTTCTTGTTCCTACTCCTGTGCCATGACCTAGAAATGAAAAGTTCTAAAACTCCCTTACATTAATTTAGGAAGCAATAAGTAACTTATGAAAAAAATCCAGTTCATGCTAAAGAACTGAGAATCACTGAGCAACTAATTACAAAATCAGTTTCTTCCCTAAAATTTTTAACTTTGGAAGAACAAGACGGATTTATTGGTCTATTGTGGCTCTTCTTGTTTTGATTTGAACCAATATGATGGTGTAATTTGAGCACTTGACCTTGGTTCTAGATATTGAGGAGCTGTGCTTTGAAAACTGGGTTGAGATGAAACTAAAAACTATAGTTTAAAATATAAGGTAAGTAAAATTACTCTATTATTTCTTTTAGTAACTAGAGAGAAAAACAATGTTTTCTCCTAAAACTATTTCTTTGCCACTTAAGAGAGAAAGAAAATTTAGGGGGTTAGAATTATGAGTTAATACCTTATCTTATTAATATCTGACATTGTTGAATCCATACTTTGGCATTAGTAGTTCTACATATTTCTTCCTGACCTACACCCTTAGCATTGCAGGTATAATACTTAATCTGAGTATAATGACTACAATTTAACATTAAAGAGTAGAATTCTCTAATCAATAGGACATAATTAAAATTCCAAATTGAGGAATAAAAAAAAAAAAAGCAGAATTCTTTACTGAGAATATTATGCCCAGTTTGTTTCCAGAAGCTCTAGATTCTTTAAGAAATATATTGGACCTAATCTTTGTTCCTAATGATTTTATTCTTTAATTAATGAAAAGAGAGAAACATGAATTAGTTTATAAACAGTTGGAGATGTCAAATGTTACAAATCACTTAAGTAAGAACAGGATGGTAGGAGATCGTGGTTTTTTTGTTTGTTTGTTTGTTTATTTTATATGTATTAGAGGGACAAGACATATGCCTTTTAGGTCTCATAGTGGGGTATCTCTGTTGGCCTCACAGGGTATAATTACCTTAAAAACCAGGGACTACCAAAAAAAAAAAAAAAATCTTTGGTAACAATGAGTTTGAGAAACAATAGCTTAAATGATGTTAGGAGTTTTAGTAAGACATTTGAAAAATACTACTTTACATTGGGATATTTGAGAAGTAGACATAGTATATTTTGAACTTTTTTTTTTTTTTTTTGCACCTGGACTTGCACAGAATTCATTTTAAGAAATGCTATCTTACTGTGTTTTCCATGGTTCATGTTGGAACTCAATCTTGATGCTTAGGGATTGAATTTTGCCATTAAGCAGAAACTGGAACTCTCTCTCAATAATAGATTTGAATTAACCAATCTCGTAAGACTGATCTATGAAATCAGAATGCCAATAATGTAATTAAGAATGAGAAAGAAAACCACAAGGGAGACCAAATATGGTCCTCTGAGTAGTATTCTGTCTCCCCATAGGCACATGGGAAAATAAATGACAATTACACAACTAGCTGGTGAACATGAAAATGAAACAAAGTAAGGTAAAAACATCTAGTTTCAAATGTGTAATACCACTGTACTGAAATAACCCAAGGTTGCCATGTCCACTAAAAAGATATGCCCATCATTAATACCCTAAAGTTACACCGACGACTCATGGCACACTTCCTCTTGGACACTGTTTGTTTGTAAATCCAGGTTTAGTAATCAGTCATTTCACTGGATTTTTCTGGTCTAGCAGAGGTTGTTTTTGTTGTTGTTGGTGGTGGTGGTGGTGTATGTGTGTGTGTTTCTTACACCAACAGACTGGGGGAAATTGGTTGAAGGAACTAGAGGTAGAAGTCTACATAGAAGTCAGGGAGCCTCTTTGAAAGATATAGGATCAATATTGCCCCTTTTTTGATTCAATAATATTGAAAATTCTGTGGAAATTTGGTATGTTTCTAATGGAGAACAGTTGGGGGAAAATATGATGCTGTGTTTTCAAAGAAAACACATCCTAAAGGCATCTAGATCCAAATTTAATCTAAGGACATAGAGGTTCTTGGAGTTACCCCATATCTGCTGCCCCATCAAAGTGCTTGAGCTTTGGGAACAACAGAGAAGCAGTGTGGGTGATCTAAAGATGTTCAAACTGTCAGTAAAAAGATTATGATAGGATGAGATTGAAACTGTAGTATGATGAGCATACATTCTACGTTTTTCTGGTTGATGTTTGAAAGCAAGACCATACCCAAAGCCACTGGGCTACATGAGAAGTCTTTGGGGATGACAGCAAAACCTGAGAGACACACTTAACTACACACAACTGAGAATTAAGTAATCACTTGGAGAAATGAGAAAATGATGTCTATATCTGTTCCATAAATTGTGGAAGAGACTCATATGTCATAACAGGGCTATGTTATGAAAGCAAGAGAGGAGAACACTTTAACAAGGAAGGCATATTCACTAAAGCAATTTTTGTAGAATAGTCAGGAAAATGAGACCTGAAGAAGATAACTGTCATTTGAACACTTGAAAGTTAATGGTGTATTAAAAAGCTTATTAGAATGATGGCAACAGACTTCTAGATGGTCAGAGATTAAGCAATTAGAATTTTGGAAAGAACCCAGATGTCCATCAACAGATGAATGGATAAAGAAGATGTGATACACACACACACACACACACACACACACACAGAGAGACACACACACAGGAATATTACAAAGCCATCAAAAAAGAAATCTTGGCATTTGCAATGACTATGGATGGACTTAGAAGATATGCTAAGCGAAATGAACCAATCAGAGAAAGACAATTATCAATGATCTCACTGATATGCAGAATTTAAGAAACAAGGCAGAAGAAGATAGGGGAAGGGAGAAAGTAATGAAACAAGATGAAACCAGAGAGGAAGACAAACCATAAGAGACTCTTAATCAAGGGAAACAAACTGAGGGTCACTAGAGAGAAGGGTTGGGGGTGGGTGGTGTAGTTGGGTGATGGACACTGGGGAGGATATGTATTGTGGTGAGTGTTGTGAATTATGTAAGACTAATGAATCACAGACCTGCACCCCTGAAACAAATAATTCATTATATGTTAGTTTAAAAAAAAAGAGAGAGACAAACCAAAAAAAAAAAAAAGAATTTTGGGAAAAAAAAAGACCTCTATCAAACAGAGACCACTCTTTGGGCAAGTTTTTTTTTTCTTTTTTTGAAAGATATATATATCTCAAGATATAGATAGATAGATAGATAGATAAGGATATAGATATGTATATAGATAGTTCTATTATAGGTATATAGATATATAGAGAGAGATATAGATATATAGATATAAATTGATATAGATATAAATAGATATATACATATCTCAAACATATATATAATACATATATTATTACAATCATTATTGCCCTTTAAAATACAGTATAGGCAATGGGAAATAACTGTATTTTTTTCCTAATAAATTCTACAATGAATTATTGAGTTTTTAGTATGCACTTAGCACTGTGCTATTTGCTATATGGAAGTGTTAAGAGAAATAACATGCATAAAAAATGTCTGATGAGAGGATCCTGGGTGGCTCAGTGGGTTAAGCCTCTGCCTTCAGCTCAGGTCATGATCTCAGGGTCCTGGATCCTGGGATCTAGACCTGCATCAGGCTCTCTGCTCAGCAGGGAGCCCACTTCCCCCTCCCTCTCTGCCTGTCTCTCTGCCTTGTTGTGATCTTTCTCTCTCTCTGTCAAATAAATAAATAGAATCTTTAAAAAAAAAATGTCTGATGAAACCGGTTCCTAAAAAGGCAAGATGGAATGAAATCAAGTTCACATTCGAAGAATTTCTAGATAGCCATGAAGTCCAACCTAATTTAGAAATTGGAAGCATTACAATAAATGGTAATAACATGGGCTTCAAAATCAGATTTATCTGAATACTGCTTTGGTAGGTTTTTATAATAGAGTGGGGATTTTACAGGGGAGAGTTGGACTCCTTGGACCAAGATAAAGGGAGAGTGATATAAATTTCATCTAGCTGATGATGAAAGTCTTACTTTTCTAGTAGCTATGAGAATGATGGAGCAAAATGCCTCCATTTAAGAAAGGTATCAAACAATCAATTTTCGAAATTTGTAAAGAAGTATTAAATTTATATTCAAGAATTTGTAGGTAGAATTGTGAGTTTTGCTTGCTTTGATAGACCAATGTATAGAAAACATCACCATCTCATTATTGAATTACATGACTTTATAACTTAGTAACATCATCATTACAAGATTAAAATGGGCTCTAAGCAATTTGTTCAGCTGCCCTTCATAAATACAAAAAGTGAAGCCCTAAAACATGGACTAATTTCCTCTATTCAGTTTGAGAGAATCTGTGGCAAACTTAGATTGATAATTCTAGCCCACCCTGTCTTAGTGAACTGAACTTCAGGTTTTGAATGAGTGTAACTGTTTTACTTTAATGTATGACATTAAATTAAAATTAAAGTAAATTATTATTTTCTACAATTTCTGGAGGCAGTTTTAAACTATATATAAGGGAGAGTCATTATGTTCTGTTTGTGTGGACTATTTTGTTTGTGTTGATTTTGATACTTCCATATGTGAAACACATTTTTTTTTTCAGAATGCATAATAACATGCAAATTGTGGTTATTTTTTTTCCATGACCAGTTTTCATATATGATCATAGTATTTTTTTTCAAAATTCTGGAACTGCATTTGAATCCTGTCAGAAATAAATGAACAACCTCGATTGAATACTTCAGTCTCCTTCAAGCTCTTTGAATTAGATTATCACTCTCTGCAACTTTTAATTCAAATGGAAAAAAACACAGGAGATGTGATTCAATTGTTAATAGTAGAAGTGTGTGATTTTTTTACAGTTGTACAACTGTACAACAACAAAATTTTTTACAGGTCTGTACAACTGCACAAACCCTGCTCATGTTATACTTAAAATATTGACTTTGCAAGATAATATGACAATTTTTAAGATATATATTTGTGCAAGTTTCCAATGAAGCACGAATAAGAGGGAAGAGTTCATTTAAAGTCAGACATTCTTTAAAAAGGGACAAGTCTATATTTACAACCATGATTGCATAATGAATTAATAATGTAAGATGGAATTTTCCTGCAGTAGTTTTATTCTTATGTTTCTTCTCTGAATAAATATAGGAATGAGGAAGAATTTTCACTTTAGTCATTGTCTGTGGTATGTAAAGAATATCAAACGATTTAGGTGAATATTTCAGTAAGACTTAAAATCATGGTGCTCATTTGTTTACAGTCGGAGACATGATGATGGCATTGCCTTTCCAGTTCTGAGTGCATCAGGAGGTTCTGACCATTTCAACATGCACACTGTGACTGATAACTAGTATGTTGCCCAAAGCTGTATTTAGACTACTAAAAATAAGGAATTGTGAAACCCAGTTTTATTTATTTATTTATTTATTTATTTATTTATTTATAAAGATTTTATTTATTTATTTGACAGACAGAGATCACAAGTAGGCAGAGAGACAGGCAGAGTGAGAGGAGGAAGCAGGCTCCCTGCCAAGCAGAGATCCCGATGGGGGGCTCATACCCAGGACCCTGGGACCATGACCTGAGCTAAAGGCAGAGGCTTTAACCCACTGAGCCACCCATGCGCCCCTATTTATTTATTTATTTTTAAAGATTTTATTTATTTATTTGACAGACAGAGATCACAAGTAGGCAGAGAGGCAGGCAGAGAGAGAGGAAGGGAAGCAGACAGCCTGATGCAGGGCTAGATTTCAGCACCCTGGGGTCAGGACCTGAGCTGAAGGCGGAGGTTTTAACCCACTGAGCCACCCAGGCACCCCTGAAACCCAGTTTTAGAGTTCACATAGTTATCTTTCTGTTTCAGTTTTCATTATATAAACATATATTTTTCTTATTGACTGTTTCTTTCTAGAGTTTACATCTAATTGGATCACTAATTTAAATGTCACTTTATGAAAGCCCCTGAATAAATATACATACTTTTTTTTTCTGATATCTGTATCCCATTTACTTTTAAGGAGCATGTGTGTGTGTGTGTGTGTGAGAGAGAGAGAGAGAGACAGACAGACAGACAGACAGAGAGATTTTCATAGGCACCTACCTTAGCCTGCATGAAATAGACTATCCCAAATATAGGAACGAGTATGATACAACAAAATTTATGGCTATTTTTACCTATTTAAAGATATTTTTATGATAACATACTATACATAAGGGCTGTGAAACGGATTGACTTGGTGTTAGAGAACCAACTGCAACAAAACCTTTTTTGTTCAAACACTTATGGGTAGAATCAAAATTGTAGCAATCATTGGACACCTACTGTGGCCCAAATCCACTTACCAGCTATTTCACATATATCATGCCATTTAATCCTCACAGCTATAGTAAGTCGGCTTTACTTCCACATTTTAAAAACGCAGGTCTTAGGATTAGATAAGTAAACTAACTTGCTTTGAGATGTCAAAATGAGTGATGCGAACTCCAATCCAAGCACACGTCTGTTTGCCTAATGGATCACTCCAATATATTTAAGTTATTCTATATGCTGACACTTGATTCAGTGTGGGGAGTCTATCTCCTTCTATTCTTTATCTTTTATACTTTTCTGGTGAAGTGGTTCCCTCGTTATTTCTGCAAACACCTTAAAACTCCTTAAAATTTGAAACATTCCCAAGATTAGTTATACTCTCTTCACTTTGGTGGGCAAAAAGATTAGAGATACAAATGAGACTCAGAATGAATGATTATGAATGGGAATAGAGAAGAACAAGAATAAGACAATAAGAATAGCGGAAAAGTGTCAAGGCAAAGAGAAAAGTAAAAGCAGTAATGTTTATTTACAGGCAGTTCTGGCAGAAGGGTTCAGAAGCTTGGGGCTGGATACCACTCTGCTTCAGCCGTACTGTTTCTTTTCTGGGTTGGATCTGCAAGTCTGAATGCTTCGGGCCAGGTTACATCCACTGGGCATACCTCCTCGCCTTGTTTGAAAGGGACAGATGGAGAGGTCTGACTTTTGAGGACAACGAAAGAAGGAAGATCATATTAAATCCTGCACAGCAGTGCAAAGCTCAAGGCTTTATAAAAGTTTTCTTACTCAAGAAGCTATTCAGTACTTCCGCAGGGAAACAAAAAATCCGGCAAAAATCACACACACACACACACACACACACACACACAAAGAAAAGCTGTCATTATCAAAAGACACTTTAATTTAAAGTATATTAATAAATGCACCATGAACTCCCAATAAAGGAAAGGTGTCAGGCAGTCACCTGAAGCCTGTTATTCTTTTCCTACTTGAGGCTCCTGTGCCACTTTTCACGTGGTTGTGAAATTTTCGTTGTTGATGACAGTTATTGCTCACCTTCCTAAAATTGGTCTTTAAAATGACTTTGTGCTTTAATGCAGACGGAAAAATCCTTCATTCTGGTGATCAGTTCCAAAGCCTCAGAAACAGTGCAATCAATCACACGTAGTGCCTGATGGATGTGTCAGGCGATAAGCGCAGCTGTAGCTGTTTCAAGGCCACTGACTCGGAATCTGCAATCTGACTTGATTCCTTTAAAGCCTCTGGCTTTGGGGTAAACTAAGGGTCAGTGAGTGTCCTCTTCTGTATGGATCATTTGAAACACCAAAAAAATCAAGTTAAGAAGATGGAATATTGATTTAGAAAGCACTTTTAAGTTATTAATGATCCCAATAATTCCAATAATGAAAAAATGAAATTTCATTTAATGAAAGCATTTGAACTTTACACATTTTTTCCAAATACCTTTATAATGATAAATTTGGCAACTTACCTAAAATCAACAAATTCCCTGAAGAACATTGCCCCAACCTTCAGAAACTCTAGTGGGTTTTTTTTTGTATATACTTTTAATAAAAATGGTATATATTAAGGTGTAAAATATGATACGATGTACATATATATAATGAAATGACAACTATAGTTAAGCTAATTAACTTATGATCTGCTTACATAGTTACCATTTCTTTTTGTGATGAGTGCATCTGAAACCTATTCTTTAAGCATATTTCTTATAGTCAGTACAGTATTATTAGCAATAGGAATCATGCCTATACATTAGATCTCTAGGCTTATTCATCCTACACAACTTTGACCAATATCTTCCTGTTCCCCATTCCCCGGCCCCTGTTAACCACTCTTCTGCTCTGCTTCTATGAGTTTGACTTTTTTTTTTCTTTTAGATTCCACATATAAGTGAAAATATATAGTTTTTATCTTTTTCTGTCTGGCTTATTTCACATAGCATAATGTCCTCTGGATTCATCCGTGTTGTCACAAATGGAATGACTTCCTTCTTTCTCATGGCTGAATAATATTCTGTTGTGAATAATGTTATATTGTCTGCCATATCTCTTCTTTATCCATTCACCTATGGAAGGACAGCTGTGTTGTTTCCATATCTTGGCCCCTGTGAAAAATGTTACATTGAACATGGGAGTGCAGATACCTCTTAGAGATACTGATTTCATTATTGTTGAAGAGTTTATTACAAAGCATTTCTAAGAAGGACATTGTGTTCCATCTTGATGAGTAGTTTACTGCATTGAATTCTTTATTGTTTCTATCAACAATGGCAGAAAAAAAACCTTGCTTACATGGTCATAGATTTGGGTTTAGAGATAAGTTAAGCTAAGACTAAGGAACAAATTTCAAAATGAAATGAGCAAAAGAAAAAAGTAACAATAAAAAATATTTATGAAAGCAACATTTTGAGCTTGAAAAATCTAAGCAATGGAAATATCAAAATGATAACTTAAATTATCCATTAAATTTTTCGTTTTTTAGTTTTTGGAGACCTCTAACATTTTAAAATGCATTTTCTACATGATAACTCTATTTCTGTTGCTTGATTTTTTTCTGTCTTTAGCTTAGCTTTCACCATTCCATTCAAAAAATATTTATTTCATGACTGGTTGCCTCAGGCATTAAAAATTGCATTTTAACTCCTGAGATCAAATGAGCAAATATTAGATTTTGTGCTTATAAAATATTGCTATTGAGAGATCAGTCAGAATTTAATATTACAGACATATTTTGACAACAAAAAGAATCCAGTCATCGAGCACTGACAATCCCCATTGTTATTCTAAATCCAGGTGAATCAATAAGTTTTACATCCAACTTAGAGACAGAGCGATAGTCTTTAAATTTGTCCTCCACATGAAGAAGTAATTAGGTGCCCACTTTTGAAGAGGTCTTCGAACTGTCACCAATTGTACAAATGCCTTCTTCTGAAGCCATAGTCATTAACGTAGTAATGAGCTGTTGAAATAGCAACGCAGAGCAAATCTACAATGAAGGGAACTAATTGGCTTATGGATACTTTCAGCCATCCTACTGTTATGGAGACACATACTCCTTTGCATAGGATGGGCATTTTGAATTCTCTTACTGGTGAAGCATGATGTTTTGTTCTCAAGTCTTGCAGTCATGGATTTCTGAAATCTTGAAATCTACATCTCCTTAGGTTTTTCAGCATTTTAAACAAAATGTCTCATGGAAATTTCTTAGCATTACCCCAAGAGGTATTTTTGCTAAATAAAACAGGGTCTTCTTGGGTTTCATGCTTACAGTAGACCCTGTTCACAGAATGAACTCATCTGTTTTGTTCTTAGCTGTGAAGTCAGCTAACAGAGCCCACCTGGAGAGTTAGCCCTGCTCCACTGCAGGGCTCTAGACCAGTCCAACAACTCTGACAAGCCATCCTGTGGATACAGGTCATCTAGTAAGAGTTCAAAAAAAAAAAAAAGAACAATAATATTTCTACTTCAGCTGTGGAGATATGCCCAGCTCTGACAGTGACTGAGCACCAGACCCTTTGCATTATCATTGTTATGATAAGTGTTGATAACAAGAAACAGCAGCTTTGTTTCTGGATTCTGTCTTGAAGGACCAAATCTGGTCACATAGATGTAAATTCTTTGAGATGGGCAAGTTTTAATAGCAATTTATTTCCTCGCAGTTGGGCATTTACAAACCAGCCAGCTCGGGGCTACATTGGTGTATGCGTGCCTTCTGGGCTATTTGACTTTACTGTGTCCCTCCCTTCTGAATATAGAGTTCTTTGGACCAGACACCTCTCTGTTAAAGAATCAGGTCATTTGTTCCCTATCATTTATCTCCTATTGCTCCCCCCGCCATACACACAGATTTCCTAGTTTTGAATCAACTTCTTTCCCTTAGTGTCTAGATTGATTTCACAAACATTTACTAACCAATACTTTATGATGTGCCCTGTGCTATAGGTTGAATATCAGTTATACAGAGCAAAATCACAGTGCCTGGGAAGTGCATAGCCTTGTTTTCTAAATGCAAGAATGACATAAACCAGTGGTTATTCTCTAAGAGTTTGTAAATTTGCACATAGGAGGTCATTAATATACATTTTAGTTTAATGGATTAATGCCCTCTGCACTGCCAAGAAGAATGACTTCCTGTATAAACGTTCTCATCTCCAGCTTAACCCTGATAACTGTCTTCCTGAGCTTTGCATATTTGATGCATTTGGCCACTGTCCAATACCTAGATAGGTCATTATGGCTTGTATATAATTGGAATATTTAATACAGATAAAAATGATTAAATAACAACATTATGTTACATGTCACTATTAAACCTTGATGTATCTTCATATTAACACATTTCTTATCATTTTTGCTTTGTGCTCTGTAGCAATAATCTACCATGGTTTATTTTGCTTATTAATTATGCTGTTTGCTGATTTGATGAATGCTGAAATGGATTGAAGATTAGAATAGGAAGAAAATTAAATAATTGGAGAACCAACCACAAAAGACTTCCTTTTGAATTTCACTAATTAGCGAACCTCTATACGCTTTACAATCATGTTTCACAATTCAAATTCATGTTTGTCACAGTATTTTAAACAAGCAGATCTTAGTTAAAAGATGATGAAAGAAGCAACATTAGAAATAATTTCTATGTAGAATTCGTATCTCGACTTTTTTCATCTGTAATCAGTTAAATTCTGATTTGCTGAGATGCATACTGTAGTGAAAACATTGCCATTTTATTTAGATATTTTTCATTTCTTTTTTCATAGTTTTGCTCTGTATTTTTAATTTTTTTGCCCCAGTCTCTGATTCTGAGGGAGACCTTATATTATTTAAAAGTAACTTTTATGAATCAATTGGACTCTTCCTTCATGAAGTGATAATGTATATGCAAGGTACAAGTCAAAGAAAAAGAATTGCATTAGTTGGGAAAGATAAAAGGGGCATGACAATTAATATGTATTGTGATACTTGAGCATGAAGTATGTCAGTGCAAAGAGACACGGATGATGGTATTCTCTTGCACATTGTAGCTAAATACTGATGATCATAATGCAATTATTATTAGTTTTAAATAATACTGATTTTACCTACCTACTTGCCTATCTACTCACCAACTTATCTTACTTACCCATATATAAGGAAAGCCTTGCAAACACTAGCATCAGATTTGTTTTCTCTGATAAGATATACTTTCTTTCTTTGTGCTTTGGAGTATATCGTTAGATGGGTTGAATAATAAAACAATAACAAAAACAATAACAACAGCAATGTTTTTGATTTATTGTTGTGGCATAGAGCTCACTAATTACAGAATACATGATTTCTTTCCCTAAATTATCAATAATAAGCTTAGATTCATTTCTATTTTCAGGCATAAAATGAGTAATATATCAGTCCAAGAGTCTTTTAAAGACAGATTTACATAACAATGGGGTAAAATTAACTTCTCCACAAAAGAAGAACAAGGTTGAATTGACATGAAATGAATTAAAAACTCTGTTTCCTGGCTTTCTTCTGGCAACAGTTTGCCAAAAATATGCACTGAAAACTGTTGTCATATACGTATTTCATAGGCTTATGATGTAAATGTTTTTATACTATGAGGTTTTTGTAAGAAACAAGTATAAGATGATTAATATTGTCCTTACATTTTACTTCCGGACCACAAAGTAACCAGCTGTAATCACCGCCTTTAGTCTCCAAAGTCTATAACTACAAATCTGTAATATCTGCAAATCTGTCCTCATTTATAAACTGAATTCCTGGAACAGAGAGATGATCAAGGCATTCATGATTTTAAGATTGTAAAGATAGAGGTCTAGAGATTCCATCTTGACTTTTGAAATCACATTTTCATTAATTTCTGTAGCCTCCTTTATTTTTTATTTACTTTTTAAAATATTTATTTACTTATTTTAGAGAGAGACACCGGGAGAGTGGGAGGGAGGAGCAGAGGGAGAGGGAGAGAGAGAATCTAAAGCAAACTCCCTGCTGTGCTCAGAGTTTGATGTGGGGCTCCATCTCAAGACCCTGAGATCATGACCTGAACTCAAATCAAGAGTCGGATGTTCAAGCAACTGAGCCTCCCAGGCGCCCTTATCAAGGTATCCCCTTTTAAACACATTGGGTCTTAATGGAATTATATCTTTTATAGAAGAGTATAACAATTTGTTCGTTTCCCCAAAATCTCTCTTCAATGACCAGATAAACTCTTACTTATAACTAGCTAAATTAGTAGTTATTGATAACATTTATAGGACACAAAATCCAGCGTTTTCCATATTGTTTCAGGAAGGAAGTGCATCCTTTTACATTGAGATCTTCCATTCTATAACAGCATCAATTGGATATGACATTATCTTGAAAATTCCATATTACTGATGTCTACTGGGGAGATTCCAAACATCAAATGGAAAACAAAAGACATGTGGCAGATGTTATTATAGAAGACCATATTAATCTATGATTATGAGCTCAAATAAGTGGAATATATTATTTGGATGATGAAACTAGAAAGAATCCAGCCTTTTATATAGGTATATATTTGGGGTCTTTTCTAGAGAGGCAGCTCTACTTTCTGATCTCTGATTTCTTGGATGAGCTTAATCACGGGAATACTGGGACTAAGTAGTGAAGTCAAGGCGGGGAGCAATCTTTCACATAGAAATGAATACTGAACCTACATTTATCATGCATCACTAAACACATCTCTCTTAGTAAAATATCTAATTCACTTTCTTCCATTGTTTTTGCTGTGACTCCTATATTTTAGTTCTATTAAAATATACTTCTCTCAGCACTCTGATTAATTCTGTTATGTTTATAAATGCCATTCTTCATTTAAAATATTCACAATGTTGGCAAGCAAGATATTAAGTCAGAGTTTGAGTTTGAGTTTTCTTGGCTTCGGTGTTAGCTCCCTTACTGCAACTCCTTAGAAGGAAAACATTAGTCATATTTGACAGCACTCATATTGGACCATGATGCCTAATCCAGTATGCCAAGTGGCATGTTCAGTTAAACCTACTTAATCCTACTTCTATCAAATCACTCAAAGCCAAGTTATTGAGTGGACTTAAGTAGGCTAGGATTACATAAGATATCCCTTTACTTCCTAGTTTCTGAATAGAGATGACTCATATAAAATATTTAGAAAACAGAATAGAGTCTGCCGTATCAATGGACTGCATGTATAACCCACAAAACAGGAATAGTTTCAAACCTTTCCAAGGAGATGGAAAGCTGAATAGAATCAGTAGTTCTACAGACTGAGAAGATAAATTTTTCTTTGACCTGGTTTTAGAGAGAATCTCTTCTATAGCTTGGACCTGTGTCTCCTTTGTGAATAACTTATGGAACTCAAGAAGGTAGACTGTGATAAGAGGAATAGAGAATAAGAATCCTCATGAATATTTGCTTTCAGTTTTCACTCTAGGAGTATCAGGGTATTTATAAAATTGTTATTCATGGCAGGATTTACTTTGATGTAGTAGCAAAAATAGTACACATATGTAAATAAATCCCACAGCTACTGCTAAGACATTTAAGGAAACTTCTTGCAGGCATTTTCAATAGTAATATATGTAGATCGATACTTAATACGTGCTGGGCATTCTTCCAAGCAGCTTACAAATATTAAACAGAGTATATATGACAATTCATTAAGGATGGTCTATATTAGATAGTTCATACTATATTTTAATCTGGGCAATAATGGTGATGAGGAAGATGAGGGTGATGATAATTAAATAAAATAATTATTTTTAATAAGAAAAATGTATTAAGTGTGCTTGTATTGCTTAATCTTAATTGCTTACACCTCATCTTAATGCAATGGATTTCAACCTTGGACAACTTCTAGAATCATGAGGGAGTTTTTCTATCTATCTAATTTTTAAAATAATTTTAGATTTTATGGAAGTTGCAAAGATAATACAGATAGTTACCATAGTTCCTTGACAGATATTTCTATAATGTTAATACCTTATCTAATCATGACACAGTGACCAAAATTAAGAATTAAGTTTGGCACAAACCCATTAACTAAACTACAGTATAGACATAATTCAGGTTTTATCAATTATTCCACTAATATGTATTTTTCTGTCTCAGGATCCAATCTAGCCATTTAATTGGTATGTCCTTTTAGTCTCTTCCAAATAACAGCAGTTTCTCACTTTTAATTCTTTCATAACCTTGACTCTTTGAAGAGTATGGTTAAGTATTTTGTAGAAGGTCCCTTAATTTGGGTTTCTGATGTTATGGTCATGATTAAAGTAGGATGGCTAATGTGGGGGAGAGTACTACATAGCTTGAAATGCCCTCATGGTGTCACACCAGCAGGTCATGGTGCCAGCTAGGCTTCTCACAAGGCAGGTTAACTGTGACCCCTGGGTTAAGTAGGATCCCGCTGTCTAGTGACAGTTTTTCACTTTCCATACTCTGTGAGGAGTGAATTCAGCCTTCATTTCAGGAAGGGCATAAGGGAAATTAAACTCCACCTTCTAGAGGAAAGCATAGTAAAGAACTGTGGATAAATCTTAAAATCATCATCATAAAGGTAGGCGCATGCAGTCAGCTGTGGGTAAAGTACGTGGTGTGTGGAAATAACTGCGGGAAAAGAGATGGTTCATAAATTTTAGGGATAAAAAGAAATTTGAACAAACTAGAGAGGTTTATAAAAAAAAGACCATGCCTGTTGGGAAAATTAAATTATAAATTACAAATGTTTAGTAGAGTACTTAGGACACAATAAGTGCCGAGGAAGGGGCCAGTGCACCATGAATACTCAATGCATATTTGTTGCATGATTTATTGAAGAAAAAAATGATGTAAATAATAAGACAAAATCAATATTATTGTAAAAATAATAAGTAAAGTTAGTAAATGAAGCTAACTCTATTGTTTGATCCACAATTACCTGCTATCCTCGCTTTACTTTCTGGGTTTTCCCTCTTGCTTTGGTTGCATCTGATTTAGTTTCCATCCTCAATCTCACTATCCTGCCAGCATCTGAGGTGCTTTAGTGAGGAAGGTTTGCCTTATCACAAAGTTCTTTGAGAGGCAAAATCTGCCTTCGGAAACCTGGCGTCCTCCACTGGACTCATGAAGCACTAGTTTCTATTCAGTAAATAATCTGTACTATTACCTCTTAAGACTTACAATAATTAAATGAAGCAGGCACATGAAAATACTTTATAAACTAAAAAAACCCTCAGAAGCCACAAGTAAATGTCTTCAGTGAGATGAATCTGCATAACAAAAATCTAAATCGCTTCGATTAATTACGTCCCTTAAGTAAGGTAATGTAAACAAAGCATCTTACCTAGTGTTTTGGATGCCTAATTGTTTCTTTTCATTCCACTCTCTGCTTCCTACTTGTCTCACTTTCTCATCTTCTTCTTGAGACTTCTTCTGCAATAGGAACTAGAAATAACTCTGATTTTTTTCTTCTTCAGAATATTGTATAGCATCGGTACTTAGGAATTTATTTATCCTTAAACCTCCACTGCAAGTTTACTTGATTCATCCATCTACATAAACTTAACTGTAATGTTTTTGACCTCATTCAGAAATGAATTTTCCCCTCAAAACTTTTCCTTTTGCAGATTTTAATTCATTTTAATAAGATGGTAATAATTATCCAGTGTTTATAGTCTTTCCTACTATTTGACGGTGCGTCTATAATGGTTTCCATCATAGAAACAGGCTTAGCATAATAAATGCTACATAATGTCCCATATCAAGTTTTACACATTTATTTTACTACCTTAATAAGTCATGCCTACCACCAATGACAGTAATACTAAATCAAATACAAAGAATTTTTGGTGTGCTGTGATATTTTACTTTAACATTTCATAATGAAACATATTCTGTAACTTAAGTATATTTTTCATTACCACCAAAAGCAGATTTTTCATTCTCTTAGCACTTTCTCAAGTATTCTGTTTGCAAATGGCATTTTAGATAAAGTTAGCAAACAATTCCTGTTCTATGAGAACAAGTAGACCAAATAAAAAAGGCATATTCATAACTCAACTGCCATAAAAGCACAATAAAATAAATTAGATCAGAAGACGATATATGAAAAACTGTTTTGATGTAAAAGCCAAGAGACAAAGTTCCTTATTCCAACTTTACTTTTAATTGGCAGTGTGATATTGGGAAGCTCAATTAATGTTCAGTGTAGAGATCCGATCCTGAGTCAAAGAATTTGATTTTTGAATCTTGCCTCCTGTACTTGTTATTGTAGTTACTTTCTTGAGACTCTAGTTTTTCAGCTGTAAAATGGGCAAGGTAACGCCTACCTTCTCACAATATGTATGAATACGAAATGTGACATCTATGCTAAAGAGTTTCATGATTCATTTGTATATGCCACTTTACTTACCTAAAATTATTAATAAATATGAAATGAGGGTTTTAATCAGAAATTTTATATTCTGGTATTATATTTTGGGAACCACTATTACATTAATAAATGGCTGAGTGGTTAAACATGACATTGTAAAAAAATACAATGACTATAGTGTTCATATAAATTTCATGCTGAAAAGTCAAAAGCAAGTGAAATTAAAGAATTTAAATGCATATACGTAAGACACAACTAGTTCTTTGTGATTTAATTATAGTAAAACTGACTACATTAAATTATTTTAATTGAATAAATGTCTTGAATGGTTTTATTAAGCAAGTTTATTTTATTGAAACCAATTGGCTTATTAAACCAATTAATTTTATTAAATAATTTAAATAATAATTGAAATCATGATTTTGGTATTATATGAATTAAATTAATACATTTAATTGATTTTGTAGTTTTAGTTATATTTATTTTTTTAAATACTTTGGTTTTATAATGGCATAAGAGTTGAAGCCATGAATATCTAATGCCAGCTTTTATACAAGGATATTTTAAGTAACATTATAATTCAAATTTTTTCAATTTGACAATGAAGTTTTCCATCAATTTTTCAGATTTTAAGAGAGCTCTAAAATATTATAATTTATTGTCAGTCCTTTATCTGTAGACATTTACGTTTTTAATTCATCCTTAACTATTAAGACAAATCTAGCTCTTGAAGCAGTATTCCTAGTCCTGCCTACAGAAATTGCTTGAAAAATATGCATGAATTCATTTATTCTAAAAACCAGCATTTATTTTACATAAAACTAGATACTGGAAACACAAAAGAAAGGACAGAATTTCCAAACTCAAGTAGTTGCTTGCTAGGTGGTGAAAGGGAAGGACCTTTGAATTTACTGTGGAAGGAAAGGAATAATGATATTTTGCTTCTCTGCTTCAAACTGGGTGTAATATCTAAGGTCTACTAAGATTGTATTTCTAGACTATCAATATGCACAGATATCATCACTTGTATCAACCCCTCTGATCTCAGGCAAGTTAGATCACCAGGATTCAGATATTGAAAGAGTATTTTGTCCTGTTTTTGTTGTGTTGTTTATTTGTTTTAATATTTTTTTTAAGATTTTCAGGCAGTACTGACTGGTATAATGTTTTCCCTTTAGTATTAACTCTCTGTGTTTATGGATGCATTTCTTCTAAATTATTATGTGCAGCAAAAAGGGCAGAGGAAGCAGAGGTTTACTTCATAGGAATTGCATTTTCCAGACCATGTTGACCTCATTGTGTTGCCTACTTAGAACTACAATGGCATTGCCCTGGTGTTCATGCTGCTTAGTATGAAGATAGTATCAATAGCACCCTCGGAAGATCTGCCCTTTGGGTGGTGATGACTTTAGATCTCATAGTCATTCTAAATTTTCCATGGTCACTTAATGCACAAGGCTTGGCAGACATTACAGGGGCCTCTCTATTCTTTTAGGGCTATGAGGTATATTTTAGGCAAGACAGTCACATTTTGTGATCAAAAAGAATAGAAAATGTATGCTCTGATTTTAATGGAAATGGGAGTCATGCACAGTTGAAACTTGTCCTAACCGACCTCAATTTAACTAATTCACTGGATCAACCTATCCACTCCATTCTTCTGTGAAGCATATAGAATGATGCTTTCGGAAACAAACCATAAATGACTCTTAATCTCACAAAACAAACTGAGGGTTGCTGGGGGGAGGGGGTTTGGGAGAAGGGGGTGGGATTATGGACATTGGGGAGGGTATGTGCTTTGGTGAGTGCTGTGAAGTGTGTAAACCTGGTGATTCACAGACCTGTACCCCTTGGGATAAAAATATATGTTTATAAAAAAAATAAAAAATTAGAAATTTAAAAAAAAAAAAAAAAAAAAGAACGATGCTTTCGGCATGCTGTGTTCTCGCGGCTCAGAGACGGCTCTCTGGTGTGTTGGTGGCCTCTGCTCTTACCAGTTGAGCTGTGTGTTTACTGAGCATTAGTCACATTTGTTCCCAAACCAGTTAATGCCTGCTGCTGGTTATTGCGATTCTATAACTTAATTAAATCTTACATGAACCAAATAAAAAGAAGGAGAATAAATGTTTCTATAAAAAATATGGAGTCCTTTGGAATTCTTGATAATTCATGGCACTGAATATAAAATTGTTAAACCAATTTGCTATAGAGCTATGAAAGCATAAAAGTGTACACACACACCACATTAAAGAACCCTGAATTAGAAACTATAGATGGTGAATTATGGGTGATTTATGCTGGAAAGTTGAGTTAGAACCCCCATCAGCATTAATATTACCAAGAAAAGGCCCCCATATTATACAAAGCACTGCCATTTTTTTCAAAATGTACAGAGACATATTTTCAGCTAAAATATTTGAATTCTCTCAGAATTTAATTATTCTCATATTTAACTAAATTTTGGTAAATGATTTATTACCAGTCCACATTTTTGGAACAATGGGTCACATTGGAAACAAGAGGGTGGAAACAGGATCAAAAGAAGAGACAGAGAATGCACAGCTCATTAAAGCTAATTAAGTGAAAAAAATCCTTTTGAAATAATGAAAACAACAGAATTTGGAATAGAATTTTCACCAACATTCACTCAACTGACTACCTACTTAAAGTGGAGAGTATATTTGGAGACTGAACTATATATTCCTGCAGAGATAGGTATTTGGAAACCTAGAACATTCTGGCATTTGAGCCACAGGCATCACACTTTTGATAATACTGTCCTGATACTTTTCTTTTAACTTGGTTTATCTGTGTGTATGTTATATGCACAATACAATAGATATGTGTATATACAATGTATGCATATACATGTTTGTATTGTATGTCCATTTTCTTCATTCTATAGGAAGAGAGGTTTTATTCAGGCTACTTATTGAACCCAATATTTGAATGTAAAATAAATTTAACCAAAAATCTATAAGATACCCAAGAAAGGATTATTTCAATAAAATTCAAGAAAACTTTACAAAAATCTTGCCAAGTAAACTCAATAAAATATTACTTTTAAAAATTATACTTTATAAAAATACTACTCATTAAAATAATAAAACATACATCATGCCAGGAAAAAGATCAATGAGGTTATTAGTAATGAATGAGAAATAATATACAAATTAACAAAATATTAAAATCAATGCACCTTGAAAATATTTGTTTTTTTTATTTTTTTTAAAATATTTTACTTACATATTTGACTGAGAGAGAGAGATCACAAGTAGGCAGAGAAAGAGGGGGAAGCAAGCTCCCTGCTAAGCAGAGAGCCTGATGCGGGGCTCGATCCCAGGACCAGAGATCATGACCTAAGCCAAAGGCAGAGGCTTCGTGTCTAACCCACTTTGCCACTGTGCCCCACTGAGCCCACTGAGCCACCCAGGTGCCCCAAATATTTGTTTTCTAATTAAAATTAGATCAATTTACTCTCTCACAAATCAGTTGAGTGGAACATGAGAAAAACATATCTCATGGTTCGACACACATGTATACAAAAACAAATAATTTTCGTTTTCTTATTTAGAATCAATGAAACAAAATACTTAAACAATTCTTAATTTCTACCCATTTGATTCCATATATATAATCAGATGATTGTATCTTATATTAATAATAAGAAATCTTTTTTCTTATCTAAACAATACCATTGAATTAACATTACTTTTGTTAGTATTATTTCCTTTATTTGTTTTTTTTTTTTTCTTTTTAGAGTTTATTTATTTATTTGACAGGCAGAGATCACAAGTAGGCAGAGAGGCAGGCAGAGAGAGAGGAGGAAGCAGGCTCCCCGCTGAGCAGAGAGCCTGATGCAGGGCTGGATCCCAGGGTCCTGGGATCCTGAACTGAGCAGAAGGCAGAGGCTTTAACCCACTGAACCACCCAGGAGCCCTTCCTTTATTTGTTTTTTAACAAACCACAAGTTTCTAAAAGGCAAAAGATGGAGAGGAGCTTAATGATAGATAAATGTGCATCACTTCTGTTCTTATTTTCTGTATCTTGTCAACATTATTGAAAGTTTAAAAGCTTCCACTTTGTGTTATGCTTTGAAATACATTTCTAAAATATAGAATATATGCTTTGAAGTTTAGAGATCAGAAATGTATGCTTGTATAAACTTTTGCCAAGTGAACACACCCATTAACTTCAGTCAGGTCAAGGAAAACACCATTTCAATGATCCATGTTTCCTACTGCATTAAAGTCACTACCCAGTGAAAGGGAAAGATAGACACTATGCTTACCTCTAACACTAAAAATTAGGTTTGTCTGTTTTTAAAATATATGTAAGTAGAATCATGCAGTTTTTAATCATTGTGGTTGGATTTTCTTGCTTATTGTTTGAAATGGATCTATGTTGTTGTGTTGATGCTAAATCATTAATTCTTTGTGTAGTATGCTACTGTCTACTATTGGGATATATTTTCTTACTTCCAGCTTTTGTCTGTATAAACATTTTAAACATTTTAGTGTGTATTTTTAGTGATGATTTGCATGATATACAAAGATAAATGGAGTGTTAAAACCGGCATATTGATTTGTTCAATGAAAAGTCATGTCTTTGTCAGGAAAATTGACTCACTCATGTGTCTTTGTATTGTCTACAAATATATAAATAATATATTTCTTGTATGCTAAGCTAAAAATACTTTTTGTATTGGGTTAGGCAACCATTCTCCAATATTATTGTTCTGATTAATATTACAATGTTATTATCATGGGAAGAAATATCTGAAAAAAGTCAGGACACATGCCATACCTTATTTACACTAATTAGGGAAGTCTCAGATTTATCTGAGGCCCCTGATAGCTCTCTTAGGGTTTTACATCTATTCCAGATAGTCCTCACCTTACATGAAATATTGATTAGAAAAGATGTTTTACTTCTTTAGTAAGTGAATTAATGTGATTTTTCTGTGGACTTGCATTGTTCCATGGTATTTCTGAATGGTGGTATTAATTGAGCAGCACAAATTTATCTATAACTGACCAATCTGAAATTATGCCTTCCTTACTATATTATGAAGGTCATAAAAAAAGGAAGTGAACTGACACTGAAATATTTCAATTTCATTTTCACTCTGGAAGGAATTAAGAAGTTAAGATTCCTAATAGGTAGTATGCACTCATGGTAAGGAGGTGGGGGAGGGGTGAGCATTGTGCATGTACGCAACTAGGCATAGTAAAGAAATGGAGCTGCTGCTAATAGTAGTGTCCACAGGCAAAAACACAGTGCAACCAAGCTTATGAAGTGTAACTCTTATATTTTGGGGGCATCTCAATCCATAGGAAATAGAGCTAATTAGAGGAGCCATGCTAAAAAGTGTTTCTTATTTACAAAATCATTAGGCTTTCCATTATTCAATTAAGGTTTCCTTTTCCTTGTCCCTCTCTTAAACTCATTAACATTTACAGTTTTGTCAAGGTTATAAAAGATTATTATTTGGATCAGTTGAAATAGCTAAAAAAGAGATGATTAATTAGTCTTTTTTTTTTTTTTTTTTAAGTAAACTTGTTCAGGAAATTATCATTTGCTGTACTGGAAAATGTATCCAGGGTACACCCTTAGGGAATAGAAAGGGTAATTTCTTTATATTTGTAAGGAAGTTAAATATAAGGAAGTTAAATACAAACTAGTGAAAGAAATAATACTTTCTATAATAATGAACATTTCATCATAAACTTGAAAAATAGCATTTTGTCACAGAAAGGTATCTCTGTTAAGAAATTCAAATTACACACCCCACCCTTACACACGTTAAACTCATCACTTATCCTGAGGGCTAATTTCTGTTAACTTCATCCAACTAGTCACTTACTTATCAATTTAAAAAGTAGATTGACTACTTACTACATGGAAGTCACTCTATTATGTGCTAAGGATCCAAAAAGGGAAAATACATGTTTCTCTTACTCTCAAGACTCCAAATTGTCATTCAAAAAAGATAGTTCATAATCAGATAATTATAGTTCAGTTTCTAATGATGCAGTCCTATAATAGGGTTATGGACAAAGGTTTCAGGATTCAAGAACACAGCACATCAGAAAGAGTTTTCTAAAAGCAATATCCTAAAGCTGAGTGATAGGTAGAGGGATAGTAGAGAGGTTAAAAGTACAAGTTTTTATACATTTTTTTTTTTTCTATTTGGATTTTGTTCTCATTGAAGTATAGCTGACACACAGTGTTACATTAATTTCAGGCTTACAATATAGTGATTCAACAACTCTATACATTAGGCTAGGCTTGCCACCGTGTAACTCCCATCTGTCACAGAACAACACCATTACAATAAAAGGTACAGGTTTTGGTGTTAGAATCTGAGTTCATAACCTGGCTCTATGATGTAGTCCCTATAATACCTTCTTCAAAATCCTAAACTTCCATTTCTTCTTCTGCAAAGGTTGACAGATCACATATCTAGAGTGAGGATCAAAATGGATAAAGCATGCAAAGCACTTAGTTAAAAAAAAAAATTGGTAGCTACTTAAGATGGTCATGTACCCTTCTAAGCTTGTTATATAGTTAATTTAAATAATTCATTCCACACTTCTAAAAATAGGAGGTGTAATTAGTCTCATATGACAAATCAAGAAGGTAGAGGTACTAAAGAAGTAGGTACTAAAGATAGAGGTACTAAAGAAGATATTTAGATGGCAAATAAGCATATAAAAAGATATTCCACCTGATAGTCATCAGGGAAATCAAATTAAAGCAACAATGACATATCACTATGCGCCTACTAAAATGGCTAAAATCTGGAACAGTGACAACACCAAATGCTGGCAAGGGTGTGAAGCAACAGGAACTCTCATTGCATTGCTTTTGAGAATACAAAATGGCACCGCACTCTGGAGGACTTTTGCACTTTCTTATAAAAATAAATATACTCTTGCCATATGATCCAGCAATCATGCTCCTCATTATTTACCCAAAAGGGTTAAAAACTTGTATTCATACAAAAATCTGCAAATAGATATTGATAGCAGCTCTGTTCATAATTGCCAAAACTTGGAAGCAACCAAGATGTCCTTCAGTAGGCAAATGGGTAAACTGTGGTACTTCCAAACAATGAAATATTATTCAGTGCTAAAAATAAGTGAAGTATCAAGCCATGACAATACATGAAGGAATATTAAATGCATTACTAAATGAAAGAAACCAACTTGGGAAAGCTACATACTGAATGTTTCTAAGTATGTAACTTCTGCAAAAAGCAAAACAAAACACAAAAACTATGGGGATAGTAAAAGATGCTTCTCAGTGATTGGGGTTTGGGAGGAAGATGAAAAGTTGGAGCAGAGGGTTCTTAATGCAGTGAATATACTTTTATGATACTATAATGTTGGGTCCCTGTCATTATATTGGTTGTCTGAACCTATAGAATGTACAACATGAAAAGTGAACCCTAAGGTAAACTATAGATATTACCCTAAGGTTAGCCTAGGGTAAACATTCGGTGATTAAGATGTGTCATTGTAGGTTTGTCAATTGTAACAAATATACCACTCTGTTGGAGGGTGTTGACAGTGGGGGAGGTCATGTATCTATGCGGGCAAGGGTGTAAATGGCAAATCTTTGTACTTCACTGTCAATTTTGCTATAAAACCAAAGCTTCTCTATTAAAAAGAAAAGAACAAGTACGTTATCCATCTATTGCCTTAAAAGATTGGCATTAAATTTAGGAATACATACTAAGAAAAAAGAAATAAAAGCAATTTATGTAAGGTAGATTTGCATTTAGAGCAAAAGAAAGTCTGAATCTAGAGCCTGCTTTTAAATCGAATCACTCCATCTTTAGAACTTGTCACATAACTAAGGTATATATTATTGATGGTGGTGATGATGATGATGATGATGATGATAGATGAGTAGGGACTAATTCTATCAAGGAAATGGGTGGGGACAGAGATAGTGAAGTGTTTTCCTAACAGGAGAATAATAGCAGAGGCAGATAGGAGCAGAGGCATTTACCTAAAAGTGGTATGTGTCAAGCATCCCTGGAGGGTGGAATGGTCCTGTGGGAGAGGCATATACCACAAGCTCATATAAGCTCTTATGGAAATGTTGAGGAGTTGAGGTTTACTGTGAGTCACAGAGGAAGTTTATATATATATATATATATTTTATTTATAAATAAATATTTATTTATAAATAAAATATATACACACACAATTATATAATATATTCTAAATATATAATTTAATATATATTCTGTATAGAATGTATATAATAAATATATTATTTATATATAAATATTATATATATATTTTATATATATATATGGAGACAGAGGGGAGAGAGACAAAAGAGACAAAAGAGAAGAGGGAGAGAGAGGAGAGGACAGAAGAGCCTTTTTAAAGAGTTCAGTCTAGAAAACGGTAGGTGATAAATTTGAGAAAAATAGTGGAAGTAAGATTCCATTTAGCAGACTGTTGAAGAACTCCAAGCAAGAAAAGCAAAATGAATGAACTAGGACTTAACTGGTGGGGAAATATATGTTAAAATTTTTGGAGAGAAAATCTGCATATCTTGATGGAATAATGACACTTGAATAGAGATGGACTTTATACTCTCATATTTTATTGAAATTCACCCCTACCTGAAATCCACCATATATAGATACTTCTATATTCTTGGCATGAAGATGATGTTGATGATTCACTTATACCAGATTTTTTTTCTAGTTTTATGAAAACTGACAATGTAATAACTAACAAAAACATTGAGGAAGATAAAGAAGGATTCACGAAACTTTGAAAACATTAGCAAAAATAATCAGGTTTTGTCCTGCAAAATTTCTTAGATCTTTTACTATGCTAAGCATATGAATCTCTGTATTTTCCAAGCTTTGATAGTATCTCCAATTATGGTGCTGTGTATGCAGACTTTATAGAATTTCACAGAATATTCTTGAGGAAGTGGTGATAAATACTCAGAAATATAATTCACTTTTGTAATTTATCCTCTGTTCTTTTTTTATCTAATTAAGATACTTTTTTCTCAAGTTCCCTTTATTACTGGCTTCTTCTTATTCTCCATTTCCTATATCAAATGTCACCTTCTCAGAGAAAAGTCTATCTTGATCATCCTTTCTGAGTTTGCCTAAGCCATCTTTCCTCCCAGATGTTCTATATAATTTCACCTTATTTACTCTCTTTCCAATCTTGCAATAGTTTTTCTGCTTATTTGCTTGTTGACTGTCTCTTTCCACTACATAGAATATAAGCTTTCTTTTTTTTTTTTTTGAGATTTTATTTATGTATTTATTTGACAGAGAGTCAGAGAGATTGAGAATAAGCAGGGTGAGTAGCAGGCAAAGGGAGAGGGAGAAGCAGGCATCCTGCTAAGAGGTAGAAGTAGGAATCGATCCCAGGACTCTGAGATCATGACCTCAGCTGAAGGCAGACACAACCAACTGAGCCACTCAGGCATTCCTAAAATATAAACTTTCTAAGGGATTGTGTCTTTCTGTCTTATCTTGGTATTGCTAACACTTCAAATGGCAAGGATATAAAAGAAATTCATTAAATATTTGTTAAATGTATTAAATAGTGAAATATATCTCAAACACATACTTCTATGAAATTTTTGAGTTCTCAATCTACAAATTCTTGACTTATTCATTAAATAATCAAGATTCAAGGGAAATGAGAGTTTGTTCAATGCAGTATTTCCTACAAATATTCACTTTAATAAATAAATAATGTTCCAGAGTATTGTTAATTAATGCATCAAAAAACATGTCACATTTTAATGATAGACAAATTTTAACAGATTCACATTTTAAAATGATGATTAATGAAGAGAGACTTTTTTTTTTCTAAGAGTACTGTCTGAACAGCAAAAACTGAATTTAAAATATCTTGTGATGATTGAACTAATCGATGGCAGAATTTATTCTTAACTGAGCTATAGGAACATGTAGTTATGCTATGATTTTCAGTACCCAAGGGCCCTAAAGATTCCTTGCAGTAAGAATACAAATCGACTTGATTTTTATGACATCCAAAGTGCCTATGATTCTCCTCCAAAGTTTTAAAAGGTGTTTGTGATTTGAAAAAGTTGACAACCAACATATAACGATGTAAAACATCTCCGAGTTTCCTTTTTCTCATGCTCTCAACCCTTGGAGCATTGTGGAATTGATGAAACTCCACATCAACTTTTAGAAACATATGCACTAACAGATGAAGCTGCATCTGAGATGTTTTGGGATGGTATTTCCTAGAGATATCACACTAGAGTCTCTCGTCTCTAGGGTCTATACAGATGTCAATTTTAAGAAAAAGAAAAAGAAAAATATTAGAAGTTAATTAAAATTACTAAAACGTCTAAGCTCATCTTCTGGCCACAATTTTTTTGAAAATACATCTTATATATTCTCTACTTTTAGTGAAAAGACAGGATGGTATTGTTGAATGCCTGATAACTCATTAATACACAAAGACCTGAATTCTGACTCCTGTGGATCCATTGAGAAAGCCGTAGAGAATTCTCTGAGTCACTCTGGTCTCCATATGTTCATCTGTAGTTTTGAAGAATGACGATTCCTTATCCATTATAGTCATCTGTGAGTCTTCAGGGTGAATGATGATGACTGGTGTTCATCTACTCAAAGTATTTTCTTACAAGTTACTGTAGTCAAGGCATTTTGCTTCTCTGTAATAGATAACCAGAAGCACTCAAATATTCACCATGTCCTTATTGAGCCCTGTGATGTGCTGTGTGTTAGGCTTTATATGAATTAGTTAAGACGTGAAACAGGTCTCAGGAAAAGATGATTTCAAAACCTAACAGGAGAGGATACAAGGTTAGATTTTCTCCTCTTTCTTTCTCCTTCCCTCCCTCCCTCTTTTCGTTCTTCCTATATCTCATCTATTCTCTCTTTATTATTTACTATGACTTCAGAGCAGTGGATATAAAATTATGGCATTTGGAAGCATAGGAGTTATTTTATGTCTGGGGTAACATAGGTGTGGGAGAAGGCAGGTGTTCAAAGTAGATTCCATGGAGAATGTGGCCTTTTATCTGGATTTCAATAGGCAAACACACATCTGTTCTATTAATCTGGGTCTCCTAAGATGTAGATGTACCATAGGCATTCTCAAAAAACTAATTTCCCAATAAAGGAAACAATGATGGCTCAGTAGTTTGTAAAATTGTTTTCCCCATATTTTGCATTAATATGGCTTATTAAAGAGTAAAATTCTGAAGAGTTCAAAATTGGGGGTTACTGCCTGACACAAATGAGCAGCTTGTAGCTACGTGGAAAAGGGAAAAATGCAAATTATTAATTGCTCACTGGTGATTATAATTTACCATGTTTTTATTTTATTTTTTCTCACCTTGAAGAAGGTGAAGAACATATCCCATAATAAGTGAAGAAATAGACAACATCCGTTCTTACATTCTTTCATTTGGTCGGACTTATTCTACATAAAAAGGAAAAATTGTTCTGAATATGCATAAAAGGAAATTAGAATTCCTCTTATCCAGCAATCAGAACTTATACAAATTATAAGGACAACTTGATTGTAGTGAAGAATAAATGGCCTATAATTTGTATATTGTGAAAGTGTGAAATAAATAAATTTGTGGGTTGGCATGAATGTATCTGTGTTAATGAGTTTGTGCCATCCTGAATGTATTTATGCATTCCAGCTTTATGATTATCTCATTTTGTTGTAGTTGCTTACCTAATAGTTCAGTATTCTACACTAAATGTCTCATTGTGGAACCCAAACATGTCATTCTATGAGAACTAAAATCATCAATTGGGAAGCTCTGGGCAAATGATCTTGCTGCCTTAATTATTAGTTTCCTGGTGGAAATTTCATAAAACAATTTTATTTATTCTGTTTCTATAAATACTACACATTTGTACAAAGAGCGCTTGGAAAGTTAAACTTATTACCTTACTATTCACCAGTATTTCGTAGAAAAGCAAGGAAGAAACATTATTAATGGCATAGGTAAGAGTAAGATGGTTTGATGGAGTGAAAAGAGAGCTACCTGGATTCAAATATTGGCTCTGCCATTTTGGTTGTGTAATTCGGCAAAAAAAAGTTGGGAACTGGCACCTATGTGGATAGTAATTGTATGAACCTGGCCTTAATCAAAACCACTAGCTTCAAATATATGTCCAGTACTTTGTTGAACTGCTTGTAGATGAGAGCTGCTGTCTATGGTTGAGAAGTATATCAGGGCACCATGTCTAAGAAGACATCTTCTACATTATGGCTACTATGTAATTGTTTATTCCAAAATTTTCTCTTAGATGCCCTCAGGCCTTCTTGTTTAAAGATGACAAGAAATACATGAGATGGAGAATGGCCTTCTGAAGATACCCATGCCCTAATTCCTGGAAAATGTAAACATGTTATGTTACATGGCAAAGGGACTTTACAGATGTAATCAAGACTACAAACCTTAAGACTGGGAGATTTCTTGGATTATCCTGGTGGACAATCCAGTGTAGTCACAGGAACCCTTAGAATCAGAGTTTTTCTCTGATTCTAGTCAGAGAAATGTGTTAAAAGAGACAGGCAAGAGAGACACAACAGCAGAGTAAGTCAGCTTTCAAACATGAGAAGGATTCAAAGTGCTGTTGCTGGCTCTGAGATGGACCAGTCCATATGCAGGGACCAGGACACACCCCTAGGAGATAAGGGCTCTCCCAGCTGATAGCCATCATGAAAATGTGGACCTCAGTTCTACAAGTGTAAAAAATTTGATTTGGCAACAACTTCAACGAGTTTGGAAATAGATTCTTTCCAGAGCCTCCAGAGAAGAGCTCTACTGGCCAGCTCCTTGTTATCAGCCCTATTAAACCTGGAACAGAGAGACCTGCCAACCCCCCCTGCACATGGCCTTGTGAACAGCAGAATGTGAAATTATACATTTAAGTTTTTAAATTGCTGAGTGTGTGGTAATTTTTTAGAGCAATGAGAGACTAATACAGTGATTTATGTCAATTTTCTAACACATGGAAATACAGCATCTTGAGTAACTAAGTTCATATTTTTTCCTAATTTACACTATGGTGCTGTATGGTCTAGCAACAGCTCTGCTAAATGTAGGAAATTATCATGACTAGCCAAATTCCAAAATGCATCCCAAGAATCATCCATGCCATGCCTAATGGAATATATCTTTCTCATTTGCAGGTATCTTGGTTTCCATCCTTTTTCAATTCAAACTTCAATAAATCTAGTGGTGCTCATCCAAAAACCACTCCCAGTCTTTGCAAAAAGAATACAGTCTGCTTTGCCTCATAATTGAGATATTTGGGCATCTATAAAATTTTCTAAGTGTAGGAAAAAACCTGTATGACTAATTGAAACCTCCCATGGCAGAGCTGTGTTTATAGTAGCAAGGATAATATTTTTTTTGGATAATGAGTGTAGGCCTCTATACCTATGTGCTCACTGATACCTCCTTAACAGGTGTTTGATAACCCTTGTAAGGCTTAAGTTATAAAACAGAGGTGTGCCCATGCTATTGTAAACTCTTCTGTCTTTCTTATTCATGAGCAGGCATATGATACTATGTCTGAGATCTAGCATTGGAGGATACAAGGAACAGAATGCAGCAGGATGATGGCCTCTGCCTGCCAGCTCTGCCTGTTGGACCAGAGAGAAGGGATCTGAATCCCAAGGCAAGAAAATAACCAGGTGGATAGTTAGGGCCATGTGCAGGAGTGACTAGTAAGTAAAACATCAGGCTGGAGGTCATGATTTGGAAAAGTCAAGCCAAGACTTTGCCAACCTAGAGGTACTGGGAAGAAGGTAGAGAGAGGAAGTAAGGGGTCTGGGAGCAAACAGAGAATGAACACATTATAGGTTTAATAGTCTCGGACTTGGGTTGGGGACAGTTGGGTTGGTAAATATTAATTTCTGGTTTCCAAGATGTTTCTGATGTATGGTTTGGCAGTCGATTGCATTGTATTGTATTGGCCTGGAGGCAGGCTTTTAAACTGGTAGAAAAATGCTGGAAGTAGAAGCAAACTAGATGTGCTGAGGGAGTAGAATGGAGGTGATTTAGTCACAGGTGCAGGTTGTAGATTGGGGTGGAGATTATGAGATGAACTCTAAAGGTCTGAGGCCCTTTCTATTCAGTGCGGACTGTCTTATTGGTGGTTCCTGCTGGGTGTGATGTGGGATGGGGTGGTGAGGCATTTTCCAATTTTCATCAGTTAGAGGTTTATGTTTTAGAAAGGTCACCACAGTGATAATGAGGAATGTTTTTCAAACTTCGATGTTCCTTAGAATCAACTTGGGAGTCTTGCTAAGGTGAAGATGTTCATTCAGTAGGTCTGGGGTGAATACTAAGAATTTACATTTCTAGCAAGCCACCAGGAGCTAACTCCGCTGCTGGTCCAGGGAGCACACTTTGAGTGACAAGGATAAAGGCACTATAATAGTAAGAGAGTCATGCTGCAAAGGGAAACAATTTAGACTGTGCTTGCAATGGTCCAAGATAGAATGCCTATTATAAACCAAAGCAATGGTGGGAGGGGTGCAGAGGTGAGAACAGAATCAAGGGCATATGCAGAAGGGGTGTTCAGCATATAGTGACCAACCAGGCACCTTCAGCCCTTTAAGGAAGAGTAAAACACTTGACTATTCATTGGAAGTTTCACATGCCTCTTCAGGTAGAGACGTTTGCAATAATTCAGTTTGCTGGCTCATTTTTCCTACAATGAGCTCGTTTCTGCAGTGGTTCCTAAATGAGGATAAAAATCTCACTTAGACACTAATATGTCTTTAATGTATCCCTTTAACACTTGCTAATGTTTTAACTGGGCCTGTCACAGTTTTGGACTGTCTGCCGGCAGTAGAAGCTATAGTTAGAAATACTTGTCATGTGTGAATATTTGATACTGAGAATTCTGAAAACAAAATCTATAATGCTCACCACACATTCATTAAACGAGTGGGTGTTAAACAGCTGCTCTCTTTATAGTCTTGTGTTTGCAGATGTGACCAGTGCAGGCCCAGGGAGTGGAAGGCTGGGGGCGGTCCCTGGCCGGGTGAGTCCAGGGCTGCAGTCTACACTGTCTCCTGGGGGGTTTTGTTCTGACAACCGGCACTGCTCCATGCCATGTTGTCCCTCTGGATTTTTTTGTGGCCATCAATGTCTAAAACAATCATTCTAGGGTGTCTATAAATATATGATGGGAAATCCTCACGGTTTGGGATCACTAAAGTGAAATTTCTGAAATGCCATGGCAGCCTTCTTTCAATAAAACAAATTAAAGGTGATTACCAACCTGCAGGAACAAAACATTTAAGTTGAAGAAAGGCTCATTCAGTAATATTAAATTAAGAAGCATCTACTTGTAGTCATTAAATAATTGTGATTTATAAGGTTACCTAACTTTCAGACTAGCTCCAACAGCCATGCCAATCGTCATTTTTACTTTAAAATCATAAGATAAAACATGGAGATACTTATTTCGGACTCACTGACTTTTTCTTCCATTTAACAAACTACCCAAAGTAGCATCATGTCTATCTTCATTTCACACCATTTACATTTGGATTATATGGAGTTTGGGTGAGGCATTAAGGTCTGATTCATTACCATTTCCTGCAGGTGCTGCGAATCCTTTTCAGACACATGTTTAACTCTATTGGTGCATCTCATTTCCAAGTAGTCTGATTATTAGAAGGAAAGTGAGTCAGAAAAGAGGCTTGAGGGTGATTTCAAATGCACTAAACTCAGAAGTAATTAGAAATTCTACCCCCACCTCTCTCTCTCTCTCTCTCTCTCTCTCACACACACACACACACACACACACACCTCTATCTTTATTTCTATCCCTCCCTCTACTCCTCTCTCTCTCCCTATCCCCACCTCTTTGTCCGCTGTTTCTTCTCTCATCTTGCTCTGGAGGAAAGCACAAGGGGATATTGCTTCCAAGCTAGGTACCAAAACATTAGGGCACTAGGGTATAATGGTCTAATTGGTAAAAATCTCTTGTGACTTCTTCATATCGTTTTCTCCAGTAGCAAAATGGAGTTGGAAAATAGATGATTTATTCAATTACACATACACATCCATCCACACACACATCCACAATACATATGAGGAAATGCTGCTCTTGTTTGGATAACTGACAGGCTTTCTTAAGCTGGAATACCTCGGTATTCAGAGTAAGTTAAACTTAGCATTTAAATTTCAAACTCAAACTTTTTCTTATGCCCTTCAGCCACTTTGCATATTAAGTCCTGGGATATATCAAAAACTGCATGCCACCTCTAAGTAGAATATAAGATGGCTATTAGAGACTCGGGTCTTAGTCCATTTAAGGATTTAATGATGTGTCAGAAACTGAAATTGACTTAAATTTGTGAGAGGGAATATATCAGGTAAAAAATCTGTGAATAGGTCAATTCAGAATCAGCCAGAGCTGCAGCGTTTTCTCCTTCCTTGTCCCTTCTATGCACATTAGTTTTGACTATGCCCCCCCACACGTGGTGCCCCCGCTCTTTCTTTTTATCTGTGCCCTAGTCTGGCACAGGGTGCCTACCAAAGGGCCTCCATTGCTGGTTGGTTTTCCCATTTAGTTATTCAATCTCTTCTTAATTCCTGAAGAATACTGGGCGGTTCCTGTAATTGATACATAATGAATTGATTGCTAGTGTCTCCACCAGCTATTGAAAATACAATCTTAAGGAAGGGACTTGAATTCTTTTTTTTTTTTTTTAAAGATTTTATTTATTTATTTGACAGACAGAGATCACAAGTAGGCAGAGAAGCAGGCAGAGAGAGAGGGAGAAGCAGGCTCCCTGCTGAGTAGAGAGTCTGACATGGGGCTCTATCCCAGGACCCTGGAATCATGACCTGAGCTGAAGGCAGAGGCTTTAACCCACTGAGCCACCCAGACACCCAGGACTTGAATTCTTGATGCCTTGGTTTTTGTTTTTGTTTTTGTTTGTGTGCCTATAGAAGTCATGGCCAAACTTGTTCCAATCCAATTTTTCTACCTAATCAGCCTGTAGTTCTTTAAATGAAGCTGCTGGTGAGTTTGATTTTTTTATTTGCTATACATTCTGCAACACACATTGTGTGTGTGTGTGTGTGTGTGTGTGTGTGTGTGTGTGTGTGTGTGTGTTTGTGTGTGTGTGTGAGTGTGTGTGTGTGTGTATGTGATCTCTTAGACTTGACCATTTGCCTGTGATACTTTATTTTCTACCACTGATTTATGTACTCTTTAAGATCTGGAGTATTACTCCCTTCCTCTTATATGAGTGTTATTCTGACACTCCTAGTGGAAGGAAAGTCTGCCTTCTCCCATCCAAGTACTAACCAGGCCCAACCCTGCTTTGCTTCTGAGATTAGATGATATCAGGCATGTTCAGAATCTGAACATGTATCTTGGCATAAATTTGACAGTCATAATATAGTGCTGTATTCTGGAAGATGGATATTCTTTAAAACAATAAAATTACTGTTTTATGTAAATTATACCTCAGCAAAAGAAATTGGAAAAAATAAAATTAATTACTAGAGCCTTTAAGGCATCTAAAGCCCAATTATTTAGAAGTAATGACCAAGTTAACATTAAGAGAATATTATAGATATGTTTCTATACATATGTAATGGAAAAAATAGGATACAGATAAGGATAGATTATAGACACATGCATATATGCATAAATAAGATTTTAGATTATAGACACATGCATATATGCATAAATAAGAGTTTGCTAACCTTTAACAGTAATTATTAATTTTCTATTAATGAGCACAAAGAAATAAAAATGGAATCATACAAATTTCTAAAAATTACAATAAATAGTTCTTCACAAAATAAAGATACTAATTCCTCTAAATTCTTCCTGATTAAAAAGAAAAGTTTACCAAACAATCCAGAACTTGTTATTTTAAAATTAATGTTTTGATTTTAGATTTTGTGGACTGCAAGGTATGAAAAAAGGAGAAAGATTTTCTCCCACACTTTTTTCTACTTGCCCACTCTCAATTTTTGATTTTGCTTCCTAAGTACTATTTTTACATAGTCAAGGTTTATAATATTTACCTAAGTTTCTGTAATAAGTACACTTAAGCTGTATTTCTGATGATAATTTAATAGAAGTTCTGTATTCAAATAGATAATTCATTTTTCATCTATTTCTACTCACTGATTAAAAAATCTATTTAGTCTCATTTGACTAGATTTCATTGTTAAGGAATTTTTTCAGGGAGATTCATAAATATTGTATTCCTTAATGTCTTCTGTGCATCAATGTGTTTATCTGTTGCCTAAAGAGGAAAATGAAAATGACCAATATTCCTACCACGTATTCACATTAAATTGTATGTAATTGCACATAGTTAAAAAAACAGAGATTAAAGAAAGCTATAATCTAAAATGTTAAAGCCTTCTTCTCCACCCTAGTCATTCTCAAAGTTGACATCTGTTAAACGGGTTTTCTGTTTTTCATATTTCCTTGCGTATACAATGGTGTGTATTAATTATATTTGTATATCTCTCCCTTCTTGCTTTCACATAAGAATCATTTTAAACACAGAAGGATCACAATTTACAGTGTCCTCCACCTTTATTTTATAATTTGATAATAGTTTTTTGAAGACTTCCCATATTACCATTAAAAATTCATTTAGTTAAAGGCTTCATGATTACTATGTGTTCATAGTTTATTTATTTAATAATCATTTCTTATTGGTGGACATACTCTCATAAAACAGTGTTGACTTTTCAGTTTCTCTAAGATGGTTCAAAATGATACTCAGTACTTGGCTGTGTCTCTTAACCTTCTGATAGATAGATACTCGTGTCTACAAGATTGATTATTTCCACAAGGTATGCTACACAGAGACCTGCCAAATACACATGTTTGAGAAGGAATCACTGATATTTGTCAAGAGCTTTGCCTCAGGATTACTCCTGTTTGATTCTGGCCAGACCAATAATTTATCATCTGATAATCTTCTTTTGTAAGGGTTACATTTTTCATGATATAGTGAAATTTCACAATGAATGCTTTTCTCAAAATCTTAACATATGATGGCTTATGAGATTTATTGGGAAGCCTCTTTGGGATAAAACTGTTTTAGTTCTTTATTTTCCACTGAATTCTATTTGATAAGAGAAAAAAAGAAATGATAAATATAGATATGTACCTTACAGTAGTTACTGAGCTAAATTCTTATTTATTTGTCTTTTATATATTAAAAATATATAAAATACGTATCTTATATATTTATAAATATATAAATGAATACTTTTATAGGTCTCTCTATATTTTTATTTGTATTTTTTTCTAAGCAGTTATTTAAATATATGAAATGCTGACTGTTTACTCAGATATTTGCTGGGAAAAAAAAAATTCAAATGTTACCAGTTTTTAAAAATGTTTTTAAAAACAACTGAGCATCCCCTGCAAGTATGATGGGTTTTATATTTTCTCCTAAATTTGAACAGTAAATTGATTTTTTTTTTGAGTTCTTTCATTTTCTGAAAACAGAAGATGTTACAGGTCTCCACAAACTAAAGATCACCTCTAGCATTTGTAGACTCACCCCCTTTCCCCCACCCCCCACTGCCAGCACAGCTTGCGCTTGTTGACAGGAAATGGTTTAGAACAGGAAACCACCAATAACCACTAAGCTCATGCTCAGTCTCTGGCCCAGGCACCTGGCTTAATTGTCATTTGGGAATTTCACAAGAATAAACTTTATCTTCTCACAAATCAAGGGGTTAGAAAGGGAAACTACAGGAAGATGACTCTTAAATTGGTGTTTCTAAGGACAGAGGCATCTCTACCCTGACTGGTAACTTACCATGCTTGAGAAAACAGCCCTATTACAACATAGCTTCCACAGAAGAGTGAAATGAGCATGTTTTTAGGCAAGTGTTACAGATTATCAGCATTGCCCGTTTATTCCCTCCAGTACTGTAGAGAGGGGGACATGTTTTCTTTAACATTTGGAGGCACACCTATATCTGTGTGCATTTCTGGTCCAGGGATTTATGAAAACAGGAAACATATTGGAGTGCTGTGGACCAATAAGATGTCAAGGGGCTCTAACGTGGTGTAATAGAAGTTAAGGAAATTCCTATATCATGTGTCACGTTGCAGCTCTGTCTGCTGAGCCAGATGACACTGGTGTCCATGGATCCCAGGGAATTAGTAGAGAGAGCTAGACATCACTAGTTTTTAGGGAAATTAGCAGTAGGAATGGACTGAATTGTTTTTCTAAGTGCGGTATTAGAGGAGCAATAGGTACGCAGATGAATAGAACAGGGCACAAAACTTATAGACCCACACAAATTTGTTAGACTGAATTTTGACAAAAGTGTGTAACAATTCATTATTCCCATCCAAGTACTAACCAGGCCCGACCCTGCTTAGCTTCCGAGATCAGACGAGGTCGAGCGCGTTCAGGGTGGTATGGTCGTAGGCATCACTATTCCCAAGTAGTGTTATAGCAAATGGACATGCTTAGGCAAAAAATACAAACCTCAAACTAATCCTCATGTTTTATACAATGATTAACTCAAAATTGATCATAAACTTATTTTTTTTATTTCTTTTAAGATTTTATTTATTTATTTGAGAGGGCAGAGTAAGAAAGGGAAAGAAAGCACAAGCAGGGGTGAGGGGAAGAGGGAGAGGGACAAGGAGACTCCCTACTGAACAGGGAGCTCCATGAGGGACTTGATTCCAGGACCCTGCGATCACAACCTGAGCTAAAGGCAGATGCTTAACCAACTAAGCCACCCAGGTGTTCCTGGATCATAAATTTAAGTGTACAATACAACTACAAAAGTTTTAGGAAAAAATCTTCAGAACCAAGGGCTCAATGAAGAGGTCTTAGACTTGACAATAAAAATGCAATTTATAAAGAAAAATTGATAAATCAGATCTCATCAAAATGAAAAATTCTGCTCTGCCAAAAACTCTCTCTCTCTCTCTCTCTCTCTTTTTTAAGATTTTATTTATTTATTTGACAGACAGAGATCACAAGTAGGCAGAGAGGCAGGCAGTGAGAAAGGAAGAGAAGCAGACTTCCTGCCAAGCAGAGAGCCCAATGTGGGGCTTGATCCCAGGACCCTGGGATCATGACCTGAGCCAAAGGCAGAGGCTTTAACCCACTGAGCTCCCCAGGTGCCCCCCCCCCCAAACTCTCTTAAGAGCAGGAAAACCAAACTAGAGCTTGGGAGAAAATAATTGCTAACCATGTATCTTATAAAGGACTAGTATCTAGTATATGTAACATCCTCTCTGAATCAGCAATTTAAAAACAACAACTACAACAAATGATTGGGGCATCTGGATGACTCAGTCAGTTAGCTGAGCAGCCAGCTCTTGATATTAGCTCAGGTCATGATCTCAGGGTCCTGGAATTGAGCCAACAGGTTCCATGCTCAGTGCAGAGTCTGCTTGGGGTTCTCTCTCTCCCTCTGCCCCTCCCCCACTCCGTGCACAAGCGCACTCTCTCTCTCTCTCTCTCTTTCTCTCTCAAATAAATAAATAGATCTTTAAGAAAGTGATCAACTTAGAAAATGGACAAAAGGCCTAAGGAACATTTCAACAAAGAGGATATATGGACGGAAAGCAAGTACATGAAAATATGTTCAACATCATTAGCTTTTAGGGACATGTAAATTACAAGGGCAATGAGGTATCACTACATACCTATTTAAATGGCTAAAATTAAGTTTAAAAAATAGTGGCAACATTAAATCTGGCAAGGATTCAGAGTAGCTGGGTTACTCATATGTTACCATTGGAAAAATAAAATAATGCAGCAGCTCAAACCAATTTTTTGCTTTCTTTTGTTTTGTTTTTTAT
The DNA here is from genome assembly GCF_964662115.1 of Mustela nivalis. Lineage (NCBI taxonomy): Eukaryota > Metazoa > Chordata > Mammalia > Carnivora > Mustelidae > Mustela > Mustela nivalis. The sequence goes on along the minus strand of NC_139033.1, from coordinate 31,200,589 downwards.
AAAACTAAAACATGCCATTACCATACAACTCAACAATTCCACTACTGGGCATTTATGCCAGAGAAATGAAAATACATATTTACATATACACAAATATTCATGACAACTTAATTCTTTTTTTTTTTTTTTTTAGAGTATTTTTTTTTTTTAAAGATTTATTTATTTATTTGACAGAGAGAGATTACAAGTAGGCAGAGAGGCAGGCAGAGAGAGAGGAGGAAGCAGGCTCCCTGCTGAGCAGAGAGCCCGATGCGGGACTCGATCCCAGGACCCTGAGATCATGACCTGAGCCGAAGGCAGCGGCTTAACCCACTGAGCCACCCAGGCGCCCGACAACTTAATTCTTAATAGCAATGTATCCTTCAGTAGTTGACTAGTGAAAAACAAAACAAAACAAGAAGAAGACAAACAACAACCTGCTACATCCATACCACAGCTTACTAAAAAATATAAAGATACAAATAATCGAATCATACAACAACTTCCATGAATCTAAGATGAACTATGCTGAGTGATAAAAGCCACTCCTAAGGACTTAGGTGCTGTCTATTCCTTATAAATGATTCCCTTTTTTTTTAATTGGAAAATGATAGATATTGAGAACAAATTAGTGGCAGTCAGTGAATCAACATGGGGAGGTCATAGTTAGGAGGAGGTAGGAAGGTTATGGTTGTGTTTACAAAAGGGTAACACGAGGGTCTTCACGGTGGCAGGGCTGTGATGTTGGATACACCAATCTACACCTCTAAGTATAAAAATACATAGAACTAAGCAAACATATGCACACACACAAACATATAGATGTGTACACAAGTACCTGTAAAACTGAGGAAACCTGAACAAGATGCTCAATGATGATGTCGATACCCTTTCCTGGTTGTGGTTTGATACTATACATTTTCAAGTAGTTACCACTGGGAAAGTGAGTAAAGGGTGCACAAGATCTCTGTTTTATTTCTTACAACTATGTGTTAACCTAGAATTATTCTAAAATAAGAAATTTAAGGGGTGCCTGGGTAGCTGAGTTGGTTAAGCATCCCACTCTTGATTTTGGCTCAGGTCATGATCTCAGGGTCTTAAGATCAAACCTCATCTCGGGCTCCATGCTGGGTGTGGAGCCTGCTTAAGAGTTTTTCTCTCCCTCTTCCTCTGCTTCTCATGCTATCTCTCTCTCTCTCTCTCTTTCATTAAAAAAAAGAAAAAGAAAATAAAAAGGCTTTCATCATGTTGCACTCAGTTCCTAAGTCACCAGTTCCCAAGCTCTTCCTATCAGGACCTCTTTAACTCACAAAAAAACAAACAAACAAACAAAAATAAATAAATATTGAATAAAGGAAGTTGATATTTAAAAAAGGGATCTAGAAAGAAAGGAGCACTTACCTGCTGCATAAGAACTCATTCAACTGAAAGCTTTTGGCCGTTAAGATAATACCTTCAGAATTTCATGAAAAATAACAACCTAGAATTTTGTACGTTGCATTTCAAGGTACAAATGAAGACTTGCATTTCAAGAAAATGTGTGAAATAATTTTTCACACAAACAAATCCTTAGAGGTTTTATCACACACGGCACAATCAAAATTTATAAAAGAATGTCTTTGCAAATAAACAAAATGATCATAAGAATATATGAGTTGTGACATGGAATGATAATCAACGATTCTGAAAAATAAAATACATGAGTAAACCCAAATAAACATTCAGTCAACAGGGAACAACAAAGATAGTGTATATGTGGGTTTAGGATAAAAACTTTGGACAAAATATCATGTAAATTGGGAAAGTTAATCATCGTTAAGCATTCTATGGTCCTTGTATTAATATGTTAAGAAAGATAAAACATACTAACTGTAGACTTTAAATGTGAGTATTAAAATAGCTGGAAAAACATCTGAAGATAGAAAAACTAACTTCAAAAATGTAAAGGAAAAAGGAAAACTGAAAGAAAAAGTATGAATTATTACAGAAGAAAAACCGCACAAATGAAGCTCAAAGGGTGTTGGTAGAAATAAATCTAAATATATAGTAAACCTCGGAATAAATATCTTACTAAAAAGAAAAAGTCTTGATAGCTTTAAAAAAGAATTCATCTATGTTTGTTATAGTGATAGTAAACTAAGAAATAAGAGCACAAAAATATTAACAATAAAATGAAAGCATTACCAGGGTTAAAGTGTAACAGAAAATTCACATGATCTCAGAACATCATCTTAGAGACCACTTACTATTATGAAGGAATATGTAAATGGTTTGCTTTACCTGAATGTAGAGGTCAGAAAGTTGGAAAGTTGCAACCCAGGAGAAAGGATGAAGTACAACATGACTGGGACAATGATGAAGCTACAGTTACACACACTGGGTGACCTCACAAATATGACACCAAGTGAAAAAAAAAAATTGTGTTGGGATGCCTGGGTGGCTCACTGTTTAGGCATCTGCCTTTGGCTCGAGTCATGATCCCAGCGTCCTGGGTTTGAGCCCCACATCCAGCTCACTGTTCTGTGGGAGGCCTGCTTCTCCCTTTCTTGCTTCCTCTGCTTGTGCTGCCTTTCTCACTGTCTCTCTCTCTATCAAATAAATAAATAAAATCTTGAAAACAAAAAAAGAAAAAAATTGTGATACTATTTATATAAAATCCTAAAGCCTGGGAAGGTAAATATACTGTTCGGGGATGCATGCCTGGTGGCAAATCTAGTGAAATGAATGAAGGGCTTCTAGACACAAAATGACTTTCTTCCGAGGAGTAGGATTTTAGGGGGAGGAGACCGGAGGCATGGGAGAACCTCAGAAGCTAGCATAATTTAAGGTACTTAAGCTATGTGGTGATTACAAGAGGATGCACATTATGTTCACACTTTCATATGTATTCTTTGTGCACATTTATTAAACATCCAAGTAGTTTAATGAAAGAGTATTAAATAGAATGAAATAAAAGGAGAATAAGTAAGACTAAGGATTAAATACTGAAATGAAATTATGAGAATAATTGTAGGTAACTGAAACATTTTGAAACCTGGCCAAGTTGCCAACAGGTGAATCACACCTGGAGGGGAAAAGGTAATTATAAAGAGTCCATTAAAGGAGACACAGATTCCCCACCCCCTATACTTCAGTGATAGGCAGTGCCTCACTAAGCCAATTGAACCAGCATTCTAGAACTCTTGCACAAAGGTTCCCTCATTACACAATCCACATGTGGCCCTCCTCCAGGTGAAGGTCAGAGCCCACTGCTTGGGAGAACCCTCTGCTCTCTGGTGATCCCTCTGTCAGAGCAGATCTTCTGTTCTCTCTTAACAACTATGCTGCTCCGTCTTCCATTCAATTCTGAGTTCTCTGATAGCAGGCACCCAAAGCAATACACTCAACATTGTGCAAACTTCATAAATAATTATTAAATAAATTAAGTGAACAAATAAGTGTATAAATAAATGATATAGTGAAGCAATTGTAGCTTCTTTTCTGATGACTCAGTAAAATATATCTATATTTGAAAAATTATCTAAACTAAGGTCACTCTCTCTCTTTCTTTTTACCACTTTTCTCCAGAAAAAGAGCAGTGATTAGGCCTCAAAGATAAGTTGGGGTTTTTTGAGAAATAGCTAATTAATATAGAAGGGTGCATACATGTGTTCTTTATCTCAGTAGCACTTGCAATAATTTATTAAAGCATTTATGCCAGTGGAGGTCTCTTAATTATCCACTGCAGGAATTTCAAAATATCCATCTCTTGCTTAAGGCAGAGTAGTATGTCCTGATCTGCACCCACTTTGAACCAGCTGTATTCCTCTAAATATTGAAGTTATAACGCTGTCAGTAGGCATTACAACTGTATGAAAAGACTAAAGATTTCATTCACTTCTAGGTAAAGCAAGATGATGAAAAGAAAAAATGAAGTGGGATTTCCCAGTACACTTTTGGCAGACGGGAAGCAACAAGCTTCATTTGCAGCTAATGAGTAAGTAGATGTAAAAGTAAGCAGAGAAAGGGTGCACGCAACCGAGATGGAGAGAGCACAGATGGAACAAACAGGTGGCGTGGACGCAGCAGGGGCTGATGATGAATGGGATACTAATGGTGGGGAAATATGACCAGATTCAATAAGAGTCAGATGCATTTCAGCACAGGCTACTAAATTTTAGAGGGCAGAACCAGAAACCCATCTGTGGCGTGACGGTTGTTGCAGGAAAGTGGCCAGCACTTGAAAACAATGCAATGCTTCTGTTGTATTGAACAAAGAATTCGGTGTTAACCACCCAGGCTGGATAAATTATTTCTAAAATTTTATTGTGGCGCTTGAATGGAAAATCTAGTTATTGGGTAGGAATTTTAAAAAGGTATTTGTATGCAGCTAAAGAAATGAATAGTTTCTATGGTCGCATGAAGTATAGGGTAAAGAAAAGGCAAAAGTTCAAGGAAGCATGACCATCTTTAACTTCATCGGGAGTAACCCTTTATGTGCCACCAGAATCTTGATTCAGTTGCTGACATGATAAATACATCAATATGAAAATGTTTCAAACTCACTGTGCAACAAAAACACTAAGACCTTTCATATGCCAGGAAAACCTGTTCCTTGAGATAGAAGTACCAAGAGAAAATTAATTTATATATAAATATATATATATACAAATATTTCTTTCTAAAATGAGTTTAAGAACTATTTTAACAATTTGGGGGCTCCTGGGTGGCTCAGTTGATTAAGCATCTGACTCTTGATATTGGCTCAGGTCATGATCTCAGGGTTGTGAGATCAAGTCCTGCTTGGGCTCTGCCCTGGGGGGGGTTGGAGTCTGCTTAAGATTCTCTCTCTCCCTCTGCCCCGTCCCCTGCCTCTGCTCTCAATCTCTTTCTTTTAAAAAAAAAAAAGAAAAGAAAGAAAAAGAAAAAAAGAATTTTAACCACCAAAGTATCATTTAAACTTTTAATTAAAAATCGGTTTTAAATAATTTATCTTATTTCAAATAATTTCATTTTACCATATACACTACAGAATACATATCACTTTTAAAGAACTCTAAGTTTGTTAAAGGTTTCAAAGATAGTAATTAAAACACTGACTCACAACTCTTTTACCTATTTCCTCCTCCTAAAAGTTAGGAGAGAATCTTATATTTTCATATATATTCTAAGTTCCTGTATATTGCTAAATAATGTAAATCTGGCCCAGGATGAGCATAGTTGCTCATAGCCTGTAGACCTTCTCTGTGTTCCCTCATGCTACATCCATAAAATGCCAAGTCGGAATTTCAGTTTATCAACCTGATGTAAAATGTCACCTGCTCACAGGTTAGTGCCCCATCACATGTTGGCATTGTGTATCTGTAATTAAATATATCAATGTTAACACAGGCTGTGGATATAGAAAAAAAGTAATTTATTTGCAAAACAGACATGTAGTGCAAGAGTATCATCAGGGATAGAGCAAAGCAGAAAAAGAAAGCGTATTAGGAATTGTAATTCCAGGTTTTTACTTTAGAGTTGTAATCTATGACAAATAGTGAAGATTTTATTATATGAATTTTTTCCTGCAGTATTTGTTTGGGAAATTCAAGGATCAGAGATTATGGTCATGAACACAAATAAAGAGTATATGCTTATAATAATTTGAAGAGTCAGTCTAAATTTCTTTCACCTCTGTCTCTCTTTCTGTCTCTCTTTCTTTCTTTCTTTCTTTCTTTCTTTCTTTCTTTCTTTCTTAGAGAGAGAGAGACAGGGAAGGCACAGCAGGGGGAGAGGCAGAGGGAGAAGCAGGCTCCCTGCTGAGCTGGGAGCCCGATGTGGGACTTGATCCCAGGATCTTGGGATCGTGACCTGAGCTGAAGGCAGACACTTAACCATCTGAGCCACCCAGGCACCCCTCACCTCTCTCCTTCATATGATGAAGAAAAAGGCTTAATCCATTATTATTAAATCTGGTACAGAAATCTCAAATGATACACTCTTGGTGCTTAGATCAGTTCTATAGTAAGAATATATGGAAAACATATCGTTTTCAATGAAATTATTTTCTATTTCTAATAATTGATACATTAAAAATCAGAAAGTTTCTCTTAGTATTTTAAATGCCTTTTACCTCATACATGCATTAATTTATATTTGGTCCTCATAAATATGATTCTAGGAAAATGACTTTGATTATTAAATGAACATACACACACTTTACTGCTTCTTTCTGAAAGTAGTTAATACATTGAGTGAGAGAAATACCAGTGATAATATCTAAAGGGGAAATGAATACCTAAAGCTAGATTCAAGTACTAGTAGTAGGAATGGCAGGAAAGATGTAAATTAGGATTTTCAAGAGATTTGACGTTTAGAAAGAAAAAGAACAAGGGAGCTGTTATGGGTTGAACTGCATCCCCTCAAAAGACAAGGTTAGGACTTGTCCTAACCCCTAGAACCTGAGGCCTTATTTTGAAATAGGGTCTTTGCAGATATAATCAAGTTAATGAGGTCATGCCGGGATTAGGTGGTCCTTCAACCCAATAGGACAGGCATCCTTGTAGGAAAAGAAGAGACCCCAAAACAAACAGAGAGAAGATAGCGTGTGACTCTGGAGACAGCCTTTGGAGTCCTGTAGCCGCCATCCAACAGATACTGAGCCTTGCCTGTAACCACCAGAAGCTAGGGAGGAGGCATGAGACAGACTGCTCCCCCCAACTACTCAAGAAAGAGCTAAACCTGGCAACTCTTTGATTTTGGACTTCTGGTCTCCCAAACCATGGGAGAATACATTTCCGCTGTTTTAAGTCATCCAGTTTCTGATACTTTGCTATGGTAGCCCTAGGAAACGAATACAGGAAGGGTTGAGGAAGCCCCCCAAATTCTACAGCCGACTTAAAGGGTAAATAGTAGCCAAATTCAATGGAAGCAATAAGGTTAGCAGAGGGAATGAGACTCGTTCAAGATACGGCCTATGTTCTAAGTTCATTTTTCAAAGTCTTGATGTTTATTTTTATTCCAGTGGAATGTTAGAGTTGAAAACATTCCATTGGCCTTTTGTAGGAAAATCTCCTTCGGGTCCCAAATAGAACCTGGTACGTATTTATGTCCTAAAACTTACTTATCAATCTAGGACTATCTTCCTTTTTTCCATTGTACCAGGGGCCACTGAGGATGACGGCTTCTCACTTTGGAATTCTGAGCAAACAGCAATGCTGGGGTTGAGTAAGTGGACAATAAGGGACAATGAAGACAATAGAGAGAACAAAAGCTGCCCCAGGAATAAAACGTTCGGAATGATTAGTATGTGCATGTGGAATGATTGCTACGGTCCCATCTGACTCCCGATGACCTGTGACTATGTTATGTCATCTGGAAAAGGGACTATGAAGGGATTTTTGTAGATGTCATTAAGATTTCACACCTTAAAACAGAGAGAGTTCACTATGTTGTCAGGTAAGCTCAATCAAATCAATGGGGCCCTAAAGAGCAGAAAACTTTCTCCAGCTGGAAACAGAAGAGATGCAGCAGCAGGAAAAGTGACAGAGTTTTGAAGTATAAGGAGGACTTGATGTGCTATTGCCGGGTAGGAGGTAGAGGTGCAGGGTTTTGAGGATCCCAAGTCGTCTTTAGTTGAGGAGAAGCTTCTAGATGTATCAGCCCTACAAACATGAGAGACTGAATTCTGCCAACACCTAAATCAGCTTGGGGCAAAGTATCTCCCCAGTGCTTGCTAGTACTAGTCCAGGCTGACTGACACCTCGATTCCTGCTTCTAAGAGATGCAGCCGAGCCCACCTGTGCTCCCGACCTACAGACACTGAGGTAATACGCGTGTGTCGTGTGAAGCTGCTAACTTTGTAGTAATCTGTTATACCACCAAGAGAAAACTACTGCGTGGGTATTACTTAAATATTCCAGTGGATAAGGATATAAAAACAAACCTGGGAATTTAAAACGGGTGGGATTTCAGAGCCAGACTTGCTGGTTTCAAATTGCCGCCTGCCCCTTAGCTCTCAGACGTCGGACCATGCATTTACTCTAAATCTCAGTTTTTACTTCTGTAAAGTGGACAAACATTTTCCTACCTTGCAAAGTACTTGAGAAGATAAAAGAATAAATGGGTTAACATAATCAATAAGCTTAAAATAGTTCCCGACAGGTACTAAAGTAACACCTTAAATGTAAGGTATTTTCCTTGCTCTTTTTTTTTTTTTTTTAATTTAGAGACATGAAAAAGAAACCCATAGACTAGCTTAATAAGTGTCTGACATATGCTTATCAAGCAAACAAACAAAAAATAACATGCAAATGAAAGAAACAAACGAATGAGAAAAAAAATCATAAAGACATGGAGAAGTTCAGGATAGCAAAGTTTAACTGTATTTGAAGCAGGAGAGACTCTTGAAAAGGGTGTTAGAAACTCCAGACTCTAAATTCATTGAGGGAGAATTTTCATCTGTTCCATTTACATATCATCTGCAGTAAATTTCATGACTCCTTGCTTGTCATAGGTAGTCAATAAATAGTTCACAAATGACAGAAGGGTTTGAGTTTGGGGAGCAAAAGATCTGTGTGCTGAGAGTTTCTGTGTACTGATACACACAGGTCACTTTTTGAGGAATATTGGCAAAGAAGGGTTCTCAGAGACTCAAGGAGCCAGTGTTTTGGATATGAGGCCTGAGGAAGGAAGGTAGGGTTCCCTGTGCAGAATGCCACAGGGATGCAGCAAGAAAGGAACAAGATGATGACAGATTCTGAATGACAGTCAAGTTTAGGTGGCTATGAATTTATTAACACAGAGCATGTGGCTTTGGGTCTTTTTCCAAAGTACTCTGCTGTCTGGGAGTGGAAGCAGAAGAGTGTGAAGACTAAAAAGCATGGCATCACTGAGATGCAGAGTTAAGGCTTCCTGGCTTAGTGACTGGTGACGAGAGAGAGAGAGAGAGAGAGATGAAGCAAAAGTTCTAGAGAGGCTGAAGAACTGAGAGTTTGAAGTACATCAACCAGAGTTCAAGATGACTGCAAAGAAGAGACTAAGGCAATTTAAGGAGGTGGAAGATCAGGAAGACATGTAGCAGAAGAAGACCTTCTTAATTTTAAATCTTCCATATGGCAATGCTTTTAATGATGGTGAGGTCCAAGACACAGATGCCATCGATGTTTTTGAGAAGCATTTGTATCTTGAGAAGCATTTGAGAAGCATTTGTATCTGCTAATGACAAATATTTTATTGTGAAGCAGTGATTAAATCATATGTGCTAATCATAATGGGAGTAAGTAGTCAATCCATGAGCTTAGTACTTAAATCTTAGGTGTGGTGTTTTAGCCTCAAGACTGTCTGGTGGAAGGAAGAGGACTTGCAGAATCTGGCAGTAAAACTAGAGATCAAAACTCAACCATTTAAAAGTTATTTCCTGATAACTTCCCAGTGTGACACCCATCGTGCTAGACAAGGAGAGGTGAAGAAAGCATGTTTCCTGATCTTGAAGCATTCTTCGACGGAGAGAAGAAATTATATTGCCACCTCTTTTTCTCATCTCTAAGGAGCAGAAAGTTGTGATTTCAGTTTGTAATTGAGAGGCACACACTTGAGTGTGTGGTCATCTGAAGGGAACAAGTCTACTGCCTTACCACCCTGCACAAGCCCCAGTTTGTCTGAAGGGAACCGAATTTCAGTTGATAAGAGACTATCAATAATGCTAATAATATACATCCACTTTGGAAAAACTCTTAGTAGAATTACTAAATTTGGGGCGCCTGGGTGGCTCAGTGGGAAGCCTCTGACTTCGACTCGGGTCATGATTCCAGGGTTCTGGGATCGAGCCCCGCATAGGGCTCTCTGTTCGGCGGGGAGCCTGCTTCCCTTCCTCTCTCTCTCTCTGCCTGCCTCTCTGCCTACTTGTGATCTCTGTCTATCAAATAAAATTTTTAAAGTTTTTTAAAAAAATTAAAAAATAAAAAGAATTACTAAATTTAATCTAACATGCAAACGTTCTGTGACACATCCCATTACTAAATTTAATTTAACATGAAATATGCCATGATCCTTTCTATTCCAGCTAAAATGGGTGCCTATATTTACTAAACAAACAAAAAAACAAAAACAAAAAACAAAACAAACAAAAAAACACTAATATTCACTGCACCCTGCACCTTTTAGCTTTATTCATAACAGCACCAAATTGGAAAGGACCAAAATGTTCCGCCTACTTTCACATACACATTTTTTTTCCGTGTGGATTTTGCCTCATTCTGTATTCTTCTATTCTCTAAATTAAAATACCTATTAAAATTCTTAAACAAATTAAAATGGACACTTTTTCTAAGTGATTTCAATCAATTGCTTTTATAGTTAATAATACAATATGAAATGTCATTTATAAATAAAACATGAATTATTTGAGAAGTGATTGATTCAAAACAGAGAGATTCATCTCTTATTGCTTTTGCACTACAGGCACAAGTTAAACTCAGTGTAAAGGGTAACTGAGTATGTTCTGGGGGAAGTAAGGTCACAAGTGACGATGAGATGGGAATCAGGTAGTCAGGGAGGAAGACTGCCTTGAGAAAGCAGAGGCAAAGTCTGTAGGATAGTGAAGGTGCCCAGGAACTCTCCCGTCACTCAGAAAGGACTTGCATCTGGCTGGATATACAAGAAGTGGATAAGAAACTGGGGGGCTTCGTTGATCATCTATCTGGATGCCTGAGCACGAAGCAGCTCCGTTAGCAGGAAATCGCCCTTGGATATGACAACACATGGCAGTTTCCACAGATGGGTTATATAAAAATGTCAAGTTGAGCAGATATGACTATTTTTGAAATCTGCTTTCTCTTAGAAAATTATGCATTATTTCTTCTCAACTTATTATTTCTCCAATATGATCATTTTCCTTCATATTACTCTAGCATAGGTCCAAACTGTCCATTGTCACTTTTCACTTGTAAGTTTGAATTCCAGGCATAATTATTTTCTCCCTGTTTTGCATGATTTATGGGTCTCATTAAATATATTTTTACATATATGTGTGTGTGTGTGTGTGTATAGCCTAATATATATATATATATATTAGACTATATATATATATATATATATATATATACACACACAGTCATATATATAAGTCAGTACATTTTTTCTCCAATTAAACCTTTTTTTCCCCTTCAGGAGAGAATTAAAGTGTATGTTCAATTATACACAGAATGCTTTGTCCAAATGAGGGTTAATATGTTTAATCTGAAGGTCCAGGGTCCAATTTCTTGGGCAAGTAATAGCAGATCCTGCCCAGTAGACGTTAAGCACTACAAGGGCATGATTTTTTTTCATTTGTTTTATTCTGCATCCCCAGCTCCTAGGAAAGTTATCAATAATCTTTCCTTTTAACAAATTTGTGGATCAGAGGCTTATAATAATGGACCAAAAATGCCATGGGGGAAGTAGAGTTAAGGATCCTGTGAAAAGAGGTGCCTGGGTGGCTCAGTTGGTTAAGCGACTGCCTTCAGCTCAGGTCATGGTCCCAGGGTTCTGGGATCCAGCCCCATATTGGGCTCCCTGCCCAGTGGGAAGCCTGCTTCTCCTTCTTCCACTCCCCCTGCTTGTGTGCCCTCTCTCGCTATTTCTCTGTCAAATAAATGAAATCTTGAAAAAAAGAAAAAGAAAGAAAGAGAGAGAAAGAGAGAGAGAAAGAAAGAAAGAAAGAAAGAGTGAGTCCTTGGGAAAGGATAAGAGTTCTGAGAAGTGGACTCACCCTCCCAGATGGGTGGGGATTCCATGGTGCTCTTGACAGCTTAGCCTGTGAGGGAATGGGGCAGAGGTGCTGTGAAGCATAGGCCTTTTTCTACAGATCACTATCATTTTCATCAAAAGGTGGAAAACAGAAGGAGTGTTCTCAGACTCTGAGAGGACGTGGAGCAGCCAGAATTTCCAGGGTGGCACAAGAAGTCCAGAAAGTCATTCCTACTCTCCTCCACTGGTAGTGTGAAATGAAAGCTATATCTGTGTGCCCTTGCCTGGCTCAAAGCCTCTTCCCTTTCTTGTCAACTGGAAAACAAAATGATCTGAGTTCTGGCATTTTCCCCCAGCTGCCTGTATGTTCCCTTTCCTACTACCATCCCCTTGCCCAAAAAATCCACAAGCCCTGTTTATTCCTTAGTTTTTATACTTTTAATTCCCACAGCTATTTAGTCTTAGGTCGATTCTAACACAAGGATCTAGAGCCCAGTAACAACACAGATGGAAGTTCTCAGTCTTCTTATGTGGAAATATTTCTGCAGGAATTTCACATCTCCCTCTAAGCACCAATGAATGGTGAAGAGGGTTAATTCAAACAGGTCAATGGTCAGGAAAAGGATAATGGGAATCATGCATTGGAGGAAGAAAATGGAAGGGATAGAGCCAGACCACTGCATACCGTCTGGTTGACTATAGTGAAACCCTGGAATCCCATTAGTTACTTAGGACATTACAGGCTTATTTCTCTTGTCTGTCACAGTGCAATATAGAAGGGTAGGAATGTTCTACACCATGCTCTTATCTAGGCTCCTTCCATTCTGGATTCTCCAAAGCCTATGGACTCAGAACCTTCCCATTTCCTTTGAATCCAGCCAGAAGGTAAAGAAAGGGGACGAGCTATGGAGGATTTTTCAGGTTTTATGTTGGACTATGGAAGTGTCATTCATACTCCACCCACATCCCATTGACCAGAACACGGTCACGTGGTCTTAGCTGCAAGGCAGTGTGGGAGAGATAGCATATGGGCCCAGAAAAAAAGAGAATATGGGGTTGATAAGCCTAACATTTATCGTGCAAATATCTGCCTTTTTAGTAGTTGGACAGTGGTTTCCTTCTTTCTCACACAGAACACACTCAGTCATTAAAAGGGATACTTCCCGAAGTCGAGTGTAGATAGTCACACCATCTAGGTTTAAATTCAGGGTTTCCAAGTAATACACACTCCTTCCCATCATATCCAGCCATAGTTCTCTTGTATTTGAATCATGATATAAACACTATATATATGGTGCCACCAATTTTCCATTTGGAATAAAAGAAGAATGAAAAAGGTGAGAAAGGAAAAAGAAAAAGAAAAAACAGCAAAAACAGTCACAGGTCCACAGCTGGCTCACATCCCCTGGACAGACATTGCAATGATGTCCTGACTTGGAGCTAGGAAAGTTCTTTGATTCTGCCCTGGTTCTGCTTTACTTCCAGGTTCCTGTCCTCCTTATTCATTTTCCTCCATAGCTAAGTAGAATACATTTTGGTTAACCTAGAAGCCTTGCATTTCCCTATGAATTTTGGATCAGTTTTTCAATTTCTGCAAAATAAGCAAGCTTGAATTTTTATAGGGATTAAATTGAATCTGTACATCAGTGTTGGAAGTATTACCATTTTAGGAATAGTAAATTTCCAACCACTAATATAGAATGTTTATGCATTTGTTGAGTATTTTAAAAACTATTTTAGTAATGTTTTATGTTTGTCAAGCATAAAATCTTGCATTTTTTTGTGAGATTTATTCCTAAGTACTTTTTTGAAGTTATTATTAATACACTTGTCTCCCTAATTTCATTTTTGGCTTGTTTGTTATTAGTTGATAGGAGTACAATCAATATAGTTTTACTTCTTTCCAATCTGGATACTCTTCTTTTTCTTGCTTACTTTCTCCAACTGGAATCTCTAGATACAATGTACAAAATAAATAGAAGTGGTTAGAGTAGATATATTTGTCTGATATCTCCCTGATTTTAGAAGGATAGTTTTCAATCTTTCACCATTAAGTTTGATGATTTTGAAAGGTTGTTTGTTTTTCATAGGTTGAGAGAGTGCCCGTCTAGTCTTAAGTTTGTTGAGTGGTTTTGTCATGAAAAGTTTAGATTCTGTGAAGTGTTTCTTATGTATTTAGTGAGATGTTCATGTGTTTCGTTTTTTATTATTATATTGATTGATTTTGTACGTGGAGTGAGCCTTGCATTCCTGGAATAAATACTATTTGGTCATGGTATGTAATCTTTTTATATGTTGCAGGATTCTGTCTGTTGGCATCTTGAGGATTTTCATGTATGTATTCATAAGAGATTTTGGTCTATAGCTTTCTTTTTTTCTCATGTGTTTGTCTTATTTTGGTATTTGGTAAAATTAACCTCATAGAATGAGTTAGAAAATGTTAACCCTTCTACTATTCAGAAGAGTTTATGGAAGATTTATGATACTTATATATTTGGTAGAATTTACAAGTGAAGCTATCTGGTTCTGGATTTTTCTTTGTGCAAAGTTTCCATCCCACTTTAATTCATTAATTAATTTCTAATTAGTAGATTTTCCCCCACCAATTTTATTTTGATTTAATTGATATTTAACATTGTGTAAGTTTAAAGTGTACAGCATAATTATTTGATACATATAAATATTGTGAAATGATCACCGTGCTAAGTTTAGTTAGTACCCATCACCTCACATAGTTTCAAATTTTGTTCCTTATGATGAGAACTTTTAAGAGCGACTCTCTTAACAACTTTCATATCTACAATATGGTATTAAAATTACTACATTTTGGGGACACCTAGGTGGCTTGGTGGGTTAAGCATCTGCCTTTGGCTCAGGTCATGATCCCAGAGTCCTGGGATCAAGTCCCACATTGGGCTTCTTATTCAGGAGGGAGCCTGCTTCTCTCTCTGCTTGCTGCTCCCCGTGCTTGTGCTCTCTCCCTCCCACTCTCTTTCTTTCTCTCTCTCTCTCTCTCTCTCTCTGTGACAAGTAAATAAATAAAATCTTTTAAAAATACTACATATTGCTGTTAGTACAAAGTTGGATCATATTATTTTATCAATTTTTTCAATATCTGCCTTTTATTGGCATATTTATCCAATTCCCATAAATGTGATTACCGGTTATTTAGAACTATATCTGTGATTTTGCCTTTTCTACATGCCATTTCCATCCTTATTCTAAAGTGCATCAGAGCACAATATCAAGGAACCTCATGCTTGTGAGTAGAGGGAAGGACTCAGAACAACTCTAACTTTTCTGATGATGCCATGACTGTTTTAAACCCTGTTGTGTCTATCTCACAGATTTGCTATGTGTTGTCTAAATCAAATGGAGACATTGTTATTTAACGCTTTGTCAAAATGTACTCTTTGGCATTTTCAAAACACTTGATTAATTCCAGACCAAAAATGTATTTTGCTGAAAAACAGGAGTGGTAATTAGAATTTATCAAAATTTGGATACTGGACAGTTATGTTTCATGTAGAGATTTGGTATATATTTGGGACCACCGTGGAATATAATACATAATAAAAACACGCTAAATGTTTTTCCAGTGAATGGATGAACTTCTTCTTGCACATGTGATGTTTTTCATTGAACAACAAAAGCAATAACATATAATTGTTGAAGGTGCCAGGCAATTCTATAATACCATAAGGTGGTGAATAAAAGGGAAAGAGTTCTCATTAGTACTTCACTGTCTATAAAGGGTTTTCCTCTCAAAAAGAACTTGTTCAAGGTTGTGAGCAGCTGTATCCATGTAGAGAGTCCCCTCTCTGCAAAGAGACGCTCATAGAATCACTTATACCACTTTTGAAATATCCTAGCTGTAAATCCTATCTCTCTCGTGTAATTAATCAGCCTTTACCCAGGGCAAAGGACAAACTATAAGACAATTTGAAGGTTTCCCTGACTACTTGTTCACAAAAACAGAGTATTTAACTAAAATTTTGATCTTCCCAAGTTGTATGATTTGGGAAGAAATCAAATAAGTTAACCTAACTTCAAGGTAAGTATGTTTATATATATATATATATATTTTTTTTTTTTTTTTGAGTGGGAGAATCATAGTGAAAGAGAACTCACTAAATCATAGAAGCAGAAGTAGAAACATTAACACTCCCTGTTATTTTTTCCTTCCCCTGTTTAAATAACTATAATAATCTTACAGTCCCCCATGCATTTCTGATTTATTCAGTATAGTACTTGGGAAGCTATTGGAATTTTCAAAATCTTTGGTTTACAATCATACTTTTAAGCAATTTAAGCTTTGTACACATTTTGTATTTTTAAAGACCTTTGTATCCAAAATACTTTGTTATTGTCTATGGGCAACCTCGTTTTGAAGTCTAAGGCTGCCTCTTTTGCGCTCCTATAATCTGTTGCCTGTTGACTCAAATCCAAACCCGTGGCTCTGCTCTGCGTGTCCCTTCAACTTGATGTAATGCTGTTTATCATATTCTTTGATGCTAAGCCTCTAGCTTTGTATTCTTTTCTTGTACCTAGGCATATGTTTCTTTTCTTTAACACAGAGACAATGTCTTTGTGACTCTATCAGAAACAGCCTTTGTTTCAAGGAAAGGTTGTTTCCCTGAGGCTTAGATTAGGACAAAGAAAGTGAGCACACAGTGTTTATAGTCTAATGCCATTACCGAGAACATTACATATTATATCCCTGGAATAAAATGTTTGATAACTTCCATTTGCAAGCAAAAACAAAACACCACAAAATGAAACGAAAATACAACCCTAATGTAATTATAGTTAATTACTATTTGTATCTTATTTAACTTTCAAAACTATATGATGAATTCTTAAGTTTGTTATATCCACTAAGCTCTTGTTTTCCTACATCTTGTCTTTAAAATATTATTATACTTATACTAATTCTCCCCTTCATCTTATATTAGCTGATAAATAATATTTTAATATGATTTAAACAGTGAAATACAAGCTGGAAAGCATGTTAATCCTGCTATAATATTCTTACACCTACATTTTCTAGCAACGATGAAGTTCTTAAGTTTTTTGGAGATAAAATGTTCTGCATATGAAAAATAGCATTTGAGGAATAAAACATTTTATTGAAATTATCTATGTAGAATAATTTGCTTTGTATGCTAATAAATCGCACACAGTTTGCCTTGGACAACCTCATTATACTCTTAATCTGTGTCTGGAAATGTCTTTCCAATAGAAGCTCTAAATGTAAATATTGCTACATTATACTTAAATCATGTTCTGAGCTTTCTTATCTCTTAAATTCTACCAAAAATATATATTTTTTAATTTTATTAACATATAATATATTATTTGCCCCGGGGGTACAGGTCTGTGAATCATCAGGCTTACAGCACTCCCCATAGCACATACCCTCCCCAATGTCCATAACAGCCATCCTATCCCTTACCCCCAACCACAGCAACCCTCAGTTTGTTTTCTGAGATTAAGAATCTCTTATGATTTGTCTCCCTCCTGATCAAATCTTGTTTCATTTTTTCCCTCCCTACTCCCATATCCCCCTACCCTGCCTCTCAAATTCCTCATATCAAAGATATCATATGATAATTGTCTTTCTCTGATTGACTTATTTCATTTACCATAATACTCTTTAGCTCCATCCATGTCGTTGCAAATGGCAAGATTTTGTTTCTTTTGATGGCTGTATAGTATTCTAATGTATGTGTATGTGTGTGTGTGTATATATATATATATCACATATTCTTTATCCATTCGTCTGTTGATGGACATCTAGATTCTTTCCATAGTTTGGCTATTGTGGACATTGCTGCTATAAACATTTGGGTGCAAGTGCCCCTTTGGATCACTATATTTGTATCTTTAGGGTAAATACTGAGTAGTGCAATTGCTGGGTCGTAGGGTAGCTCTAGTTTCAAGTCATGAAGTTGCTTTTCATAATTATTTACATGAAATAAAATTTATTATGTTTTTGAGGCTTTATAGTTTGTTCTATAACCTTAAGAAGATATATCAACAATGCTCATAAATTCTTTTCAATATCTAACTTCTTTGATTTCATGTATTTTATTAAAAATGTTCTTTTTTCCTCTCTTGTGTGAAGTTTCATCTTCATACAATTTCAATATACACTATCTAGATCAGTATGAAGTATGGATACCATGATGGAAGTTAAAACAAATATATTATGAATATTTCAAAATTGGTATGACTTAAATAGTTTTCTTTAAAAATATATTTCTTTAAAAAATTAGGAATTTGAACTTTATTAGGAACGGTGTTCAATTTCTAATAGATTTTTTTATCTGATAATGGCTGGCTAGGGGAATTTAGGCAGTCCTTAAATGTGCCGAAACAAGAATAGGAAAAATGACCAATTTTATTTATGTTAGGGTGTTATTGTGCATAATTCATCCTTGACTTAAATATCTTACTTCATAGTGCTGGTCAGAGAAATTAGATTGGATTTTCTATTTGTTAGTTGACTATGAGTTGTCAACTCTACACTTTCTTATATTTCTCTATTATGAGCTATATTTGAGTACAAGAATCAGGACTGTTCACCAAGCTCCTATGGCTCGCCTTTTCCATCTGAATATTCCATCTGATGACACCAGGATGCCTTTCGAAGCTTTTTTACTATCATCCGAATCCTCTACAGTCATCTCTTTCTGAATGACTCCTGAAATATGAATAGTGAGAACCCACTAGAATGCCCAGCAGGAGCTGTGGCTTATCTTTAAGATATGTGATTCCTGAACTTTAAGCTGGTCCTAACTCCCCAAAGATAGCATTGACCATCTCCTTTATTGTATTCTATTTTAATTTGCATTCCCCTGGAAACACATCCTGAGATAAGGAATTGGCTCACATAGTTATGAACACCGTGAAGCCCTACAATCTGTCATTTGGAAGCTGGGAACCCAAGAAATTCAGTATAATTCAGTCTGAGTCCAAAGGCCCGAGGGACCAGGGAGCCAGTAGTGTAAATCCCAGTCCAAAGGAAGGAGAAGGTGAAGTGGGATGTCCTAGCTCTCCACATTTTTTTTTTTTTTTTAAATTCAGGCCCTAAAAGATTAGATGATGCCCACACACATGGGTAAAGACAATCTACTTTACTGAATTCACCAATTCAAAAGCTAGTCTCATCCAGAAACACTTACACTTACACACCCAGAAATAATGCTTTATCTGGACAACTCATGGCCAATCAAGTTGACACATAAAATTAACTATTACAAGTCCACCCTTTGTCAACATGCATCCATATACCTCTAAGCAATACTGAGTCCTCAAAAAAGCTATAACAAAGCCATAATTCATGATAACATGATACAACTATCCTGTGTACAACCAAAAATGCATAATCCTTTCCCCAGAAGTAAAGTTCCCAAGTGATGTTTATTCTTCTCCTTAATACCCCATTACTTAAGTGCCCTGTTGTAAAAGTAACGATACTGAAATACTGTGATATAAAAGTAATACATCTTATATTAAATAATGAGGAAATAGAGGAAAGGAAATGAAGATATAGATAGATAAACACATACACAGGTGTATTTATTGCAAAATAAGGAGAAAAAACGTGGCGGAAATACTCATGACAATTACAGTTTTTGTTTCTGTAACTGGTCACATGGTCATAGCTGGTATTTATAATGACTTCTTCAGCTTCTATTCCAATTCCCTTAGGTTTCAACAAGCTCCTCAGCTTGGATTGGTCAGTTTTAGTTTTTCATTAACCTTTATCACAGGTTGCAGTAATACTAAGAGACACCCTAAAGACTCTTCTGTATTCCACATAGATTCTACCTTCCCTCCATTGAGAAGCAACAGTCCATTGCTCCTCGGTAGTCAAAATCAATCACCCAGCCCAAAGAACGCCCCTTTTAGCCTGTTGATTCAGAGACAGAAGAAGGCCAAAGTGGTTAGGTGGCAGTCTTATATGTCTTAATGGCAGTCTTAATGATTCAGTGGAATCATTGTGCCTCCTGCTACAAATTTATTCCCTCTGGAACTAAGGCATCTAGGCCAGCAGAGCTAAGTATGGGAACGAAAATTTTTTTACTAGTGATAAAATTGAGTGGTACTGCTTCCATTTCTACTTCTTGATTCTTGGACCTGTGAAGCTTGGCTATCATAGAAATCACATGTGTTGGGTGCCAACACAAGGCATCCCTAGCTTGATGGAGAATAATGCCCCAGGCTTGCAAGGTATTGTCACCTAATGGGCACCTTAACTGAGTCTTCAAAAGTCCATTCTATTGTTCTGTAAAGCCAGCTGCTTCAAGAGGGATAGTGGGGAAAATTTAAAATAAAATGTAATATAAAAATATAATATAGTACTATGTAAACATAGCGAGATATAACAAAATAACATAGCATATGGTAACACAAACTTCTTGTTCCATCTCTGTCAACATAGGGCTTACACATTCACGTTCAGTATGCCCTCCAGCATCAAATCATGGAATGGTTAGTATATGACAAACTGAGTGTTGTGGATAAACTGTGTCCCTCCCCAAAGGTATGCTCAAGTCCTCGTCCCCAGTTCATGTGACTGTGACATTATTTGGAAGTAGGGTCTTTGCAGATGTTATCAGGTTAAGATGCAGTCGTATTGGATTGGGTTGATCTCTAATCCAATCTGACGGTTATAAGTAGAGGAGAAGAGGCACTGACATGCAGGAAGGGCAATGCCATGTGTGGGTGGAGACAGAGACTGAAGTGATGCTTCTATAAGCGAAGGAGCACTAAGCAATTCCAGCAATCACCATAAACTAGAAAAGAGCCGTGAGACAGAATCTCCCTCAGTTCCTCCATAGGAACCAACCCTGCTGATGCTTGGATTTTGCATTTCTTTTTAAAAAAATATTTTATTTATTTATTTGTCAGAGAGAGAGGGAGAGAGAGAAAGAGAGCACAAGCAGGGAGCGTGGCAGGCAGAGGGAGAAGCTGAGAGTATTATGCTAAGTGAAAAAAGTCAAAGAAAGACAAATACTGTATGATTTTACTCATGTGGAATTTAAGATTCAAAACAAATGAACAAAGGAAAACAACAACAACAGGCAAACCAAGAAACAGATTGGTGATGTAGAGAACTGGTGGTCATCACAAGGGATGTCGGTGGGGAAATTGATTAAATAGGTGATGGGGATAAAGGAGAGCACTTGTACCCCAATGTTTATAGCAGCAATGTCCACGGTCGCCAAACTATGGAAAGAACCAAGATGCCCTTCAACGGACGAATGGATAAGGAAGATGTGGTCCATATACACTAAGGAGTATTATGCCTCCATCAGAAAGGACGAATACCCAACTTTTGTAGCAACATGGACGGGACTGGAAGATATTATGCTGAGTGAAATAAGTCAAGCAGAGAGAGTCAATTATCATATGGTCTCACTTATTTATGGAGCATAACAAGTAGCATGGAGGACAAGGGGTGTTAGAGAGGAGAATGGAGTTGGGAGAAATTGGAAGGGGAGGTGAACCATGAGAGGCTATGGACTCCAAAAAACAATCTGAGGGGTTTAAAGGGGTGGGAGGTTGGGGTACCAGGTGGTGGGTATTATGGAGGGCACGGATTGCATGGAGCACTGGATGTGGTGAAAAAATAATGAATACTGTTTTTCTGAAAATAAATAAATTAATTTATTTAAAAAAAAAAAAAAAGGAGGGCACTTGTGATGAGCTCCGGGTATTGTAACAAAGTTTTGAATTGCTATATTGTATAACAGAAACTTTTACTACACTGTATGTTAACTAACTGGAATTTAAATAAAAACTTAAACAAAATTTTTAAATGTTCTTTTTCTCTTAAATTAGAAATGACCAATTAGTGAGGATATCTTTAAAGAGATTTCACACAGCTTATTCACAAGACATAATTGATCCTTTTACTGGAAATTTCCATGTAATTATATTTACAATTTTGACACAACATTTTTACTTTAAACTAGATTCTGAAGAGAATAAAGCAGTGGATATGCATATGCATTTCACTGATGCAATATAATCACTATACTTTATTATCTAAAATGAGTGTAGGTGCTATATCTGGAGTCTTAAGTACTGACCTTTCACAAAGACAGCTAGTAAATGATTCTTAATATCTTGCAATTGGATTAAGGAAAATAGTTCACTTATCTTTGTAGGTGAATTCTTTTCTTTCAGAATTGAAAAGTGGTTAACATAATTCCTTAATATCTCTAGGAGATATCCTTATACTTAAATTTGCCATTTCTACTAATCTTCATACACTGTTTTGAGGAATGTGAATATGACTATGATTTGGATATGAAGCATAATTCAGAGACTCAACTATCTGAAGGATATCCTGCTCTGTGGTATTATTAAAAGTGATCCAAATTCCTATGGGAGATTATGTGTAGTTCTAAAACTGAGAATAAATATAGCTGTTCAATCCTACAAATGCACTTCAGTACTTACCTTTCATGAGAACCTGAGGCTTTTGATACTTGAATATTTGCTCCTTTTCTAAACATGTTCTTTGCCATATTTTTTCTCAGTCTCTCTCGAAAGTGTCAAATATTTCATAAATTGCTTGAAGTATCCATACCTGGGATTGTTCTTTTTTCATTATCCCTTATTTCTTTTTAAAGATTTTATTTATTCACTGGACAGACAGAGATCACAAGTAGGCAGAGAGGCAGGCAGAGAGAAGAGGAAGCAGGCTCCCCACTGTGCAGAAAGCCTAGTGTGAGGCTGGATCCCAGGACCCTGGGATCATGACCTGAGCGGAAGGCAGAGGCTTTAACCCACTGAGCCACCCAGGCGCCCCATTATCCCTTATTCTTAACAGTACCATCAATAATCAAATGACTCTCTGTTCTGATATGTATCTATCTATATCAACAATACTAGTAATAGTTAATGTGTGTACCAAACTAACTATGTGCTAGGTTCTATTTTAAGTGCTTTACATCTCTTAAATCATTTAATTGTCCTAACACTATGAACTGATCATTCATATTATCCCCATATTAAGTGTGATGACTCTGAATCACAGAGAGGTTACATAAATTGCATTATGGATTTTTGGTGCCAGGATATGACTTCAGGAACTAAATTTATGATCTTTGCCATGGAATTGATCTTTCCGTCAAAGCCATGCTTCTTTCTTGAGCTCCAAATCAGTATATTTAACTGTTTATTAGAAAATCTACTCTCCAGTATCTAACTAAAGGAACTTGTCGATATCCTCTCCCCCTTCTCCCTACCAAAAAAAATGCAAACACAATTTTTCCTTCCTTAGTTGTTAATTAGTGCAGGAGAGTCATAGACTCATTCTTTTTTTTTTTTTTTTTTTTAGATTATTTACTTATTTACTTATTTGAGAGAGAGAGATCACAAGTAGGCAGAGAGGCAGGCATAAAGAGGGGGCTAAAGGGGGCTCCCTGCTAAGCAGAGAGCCTTATGTGGCTCTCGATTCCAAGACCCTGGGATCATGACCTGAGCTGAAGGCAGAAGCTTAACACACTGAGACGCCCAGGTTCCCCAAGAGTCATAGACTCATTTTAGCCTTTCCATTTTTCTTTCTTCTAACAAGATTACCAAGACAAAATCCTAAGAATGTCTCAAATCAGTCATCTTTATTTTATTTTATTAACTTGTCAGAAATATCTCCAGATAAACTGAAGATATTTCTCTTTGATATAGGGGAACGTTTTTATTTTAGTTTTATTTTTTATTTGAGTTTTATTATTTCTATTTTTTAATCTGAATTTTATTCAATTCACAAAGTTTTTTTCCTATGACTATTTATTTTACACTTTTTATGCAATTGATTTTATCAGTGTTTTATGGCTTTTGGATTTTCTATAATACTTAGCTTTTTCTATCCAAAGGTAATAAAACCTATTCTAAAATGTCCCTAGATTTCGTCTATACTTTTGTAGTTCAGTTGTTTTATGTTTGACTTAAACAAGTTTAATTCTGCATTCACTGAAATCAGGTTGTGTCTTTCCTTGAATACCCCATACCGTGCAGCCCTTCTCCGCACAGGTCTTTTACTTCCTCATACTGTTGCAGGTTAGGTTCCCCAGAAAGCAAAAGCTTAGGTGAGGATTTGGGTGAACAGGAAAGGAAAATAAAGAAAGACTGGGCAGAGAGAGATGCCAAGCTTGGCAAAGTCTTGAAAGAAGCCTCAGCACATCCAGTGGGGAGATTTGAAGATGGGTTAGCACTTCGGAGATCACCTCATTTCAGGTGAGATGTCCAGGCTTTTACACCAAGATCAGTCTGTGTGATGTAGATGGGAAGAATGTCCTCAGCTCAGCCCATCCCAGAGGAGGTTGAAAGCTAAGAGCCATCTGCCTGCATCACGGCTGACAAATATGTATTCATTCCCAAGATGACATTTGGGGAGCTCATTTCAGCATCCCTCAGGGTTCATCCCTGGGGCCACACAGGCCACTTTTTGTACAGGTTCTAAGAGCAACTTTTCGGGATCTGATGAGTCTTTCTTTCTGGAGGTGATTTTAAAAAGTTAGTGGGACTAACTAATGCTCTTACTGCTACCCTTGTGTGGGCACATGACTGGTATTTATCATCTTGCTCTTTTTTCTGTCAATTCTAGATACTCTCCATTCATCACTGCCACTTCTGCTGATCTCTTTTTGCTTACTTGGAAATGTGACCCATATTGTCATCCTACAGAGTTCTGGGTCCTTGGCCATCATGTCTCTCTCAGGTCAGAGCTTTCCCTTAATTACCAAAATTGGGCAAAGAACTGGTAGCCAGTAGGTACCCAAATGAATTCCTTTTTGCAAAACATATTCTTCCTTTCCCCCTAGTTTTACCAGCATCTCTACTTCCTTCTGAATGAAGATCGGAGTCAATTTCCTCTGCCAGTGTAGTGATCCCTCTTCTTACTCGTGGTCCCCTAGCCACCAAGATCCTGAAGTGGTTAGGGAGCTGTTACAAGTCTATGGGAGTCTTGATCCTTGATGTGTTTCATAATGGAGGTATTTTCTTTTTAGAAATGATCATTTTTTCCCACAGAACATAGAGTTGGGGTGCGAGGAAGTCCAAAATCTCTACTCACCTCACTGTAAGTGATGATAAATTAGACTTCTCCTTCTATCCTTGCTTCCCAGTCCCAAGGTCAACTCTGATCCTCTTCAAGAGTCCTCAGATCCCTTGAGTGTTTTTATTTACCCAGTGTACAGTTAATTAAGAAGATGTCCAAAGATCTGTTTGAAGATCTGGAGAAATCACTACCATGTACATTTGATGTAGTGTTACAGGTTTTCTCTTCCTGGACCTACTTTGTTCTTTAGCCCGCAGTTCTCTGAAAATTGGGTCAGGTCTGGAAACAGGGTGTGGGGGGGTGAGGGGTGGGGTATTGCATTGCTTTATTGGGCCAACTGCTCTCATCTATCTGACCAACCATCCTCAATTTTTTCTGGTCATACAGATTGAATAGTACCCATTTGGCTGTCCATCTATATTGTCCCAAAAGATACTATGTCCTATTGTCACCTCCACAACAGTCTTTGGGTGAGAAACCCCTGACAACTCCTTACGTGACCACACATTAGGTAACTTGTCTAAGGAGCTCCTGATGTTCAAGTGTCATACCTGACCTCTACTGCCTGGGGGACTCCCACTGTATCACCTGTAAACAACATTCCCTATCACCAGTCCTAGCTAACAGAGCAGACCTAACCTTTACGCAGCACACTCTTTATGTATTTGGTGACTCTTTGGTGTTCCTTGGCCTTATGTTCTTTATTTGTTTTAATATACCCACTTCTCTCAGCCAACCTTATTGCTCACAACCTGTCAGGACGACTTTTGAATTTCTGTATCAGTTAGTGTGAGCTATCATTTTCCACACTTTAGGAATTATCCTGTGCTGTGCTTACACAATCCCTTGTGTTTCTCATCCATTTGTTAAATTGTGTCCTGAGAGAACACAAAAGAATGATAAACTCTCCTTTACATTTTTGTATTCTTGTCTTCTTGATCACATACTCCCTGATATAACTTTCCCTTATTTAAAAGCCTTCACTGACTCCCTGCACCTTTTAGTATAGAATCTCCATGTCATTCTACATCTTCAGTACTATGAGTTGCCATCCTTATTTATCACCAAATCACCCATTTCCTTCAACTGTCCCAGACATGCAACCTGTAACTTACTTACAATAGGACTATCTACAGTTCCCCAAATACATCCTGGTTGCGTGTGCCTCTTCGTGTGCACTTTGCTTTTTATATTCTGTTTAAAGTTACAAGCTACCATTTAATTTTGACTCACATTCAGACTTCAAGTCAAAGCTGCTAATCACTTTCTGGACCATGTCATCATTTGGCCAGGGTGATCCCAAACCACTCTCTCACAACATTGTTTGTCACCATTTTCTGAGTCTGTTCTTGATCATTGTAGACATCCGTCTACATACTGGTAAGAAACTATGTTGAAGTTATTTTTCTAGGGGCGCCTGAGTGGCTCAGTGGGTTAAAGCCTCTGCCTTTGGCTAAGGTCATGATCCCAGGGTCCTCGGGTCAAGCCCTGCATTGGGCTCTCTGCTCAGTCGGGAGCCTGCTTCCCTCTCTCTCTCTGCCTGCCTCTCTGCCTACTTGTGATCTCTGTCTGTCAAATAAATAAATAAAATCTTTAAAAAAAAAGTTATTTTTCTAAAGATAATTGCAAAAATAAAGGCAACCTAAGGAGGTTTCTGTTAAGCTACATTTGAGATAGAATTCATATCATTTGTTCTTATCCTAAGTCTTCCTAAACATTTTTGTTATTGTTAAAATGTTTTTTACTTTATAATAGTGTGATGATGATAACAAATGCAGTTTTTCCTTCCTTCTTACGTTCCTTCCTTCCAAAGCCCCAATATGACATAATGAAAAATAATAATATTGATTTACTTGTTTAAAAGTTATAATATTTAGATCCCCATTTTAAACTTTTCTGTTGCTCTAAACTCTGAATTTAATTAAAAAAATTGTCACTATTTCTCTATTGACACCTTGATCAGTGTCAAAAAACATAGAACAGGTGCAAATATATCTTGATTAAATGAGCACACCTGATACATCAAGGCAAGTAGAATCTTAGAAATTTCCAGGCAAGGGAAAGAAATGGGTACAGATAGTGCTAGTTCTCAATGCAGAGAATACTCCCAGTTTGTGGATAAAGTAGGTTTGTGCATCTGAGTATTCTAATTGCCCCCCAGTGGCTTCTCCAGTGCCTCCAAAATTCATATTTACTGTTTCTAGAACATTCCAATATATTTTGTCCTGAACAGCTGGCAATCTGCCTACGAACTACTGAATATTTTGCTTTAAGTCAGCACATAATTAGGCCCCTTGTCAAAACCATAGGACAGAGTAGGGCACCTGGGTGGCTCAGGGGTTAAGCCTCTGCCTTCAGCTCAGGTCATGATCTCAGGGTCCTGGGATTGAGTCCCACATCAGGCTCTCTGCTCAGTGGGGAGCGTGCTACCCTCCCCCCGCCTGCCTCTCTGCCCACTTGTGATCTCTCTGTCAAATAAATAAATAAAATATTAAAAAAAAAACATAGGAAAGAATAATAGTTACAGAAAAGCGGTTTTAGACAGTTTGGATCTAACATGCCAGTTCGAACCCAGCAGCAAATTATGAGAGCAATAAATTGTGATCTTTTGGTAACACTTATAAGATAGTACTTAGAAATTGCTCTCTAATTGTTTCACTTATTGGCAATTGGTTGAGAAACATCCAGCACAGAGCAGATAAAGTGATTGAATTGCCTTTCGGGCTCCTAAATAGCTATTTTCGTGCTGGATTTGACTCCGCCTACAGGTGTCTGTCTATATTTCCATAAAACTAGGAGATGGAATCTTCTGGGAAAATATAGAAAAATTGTGCAGACACCATAAATCACATAATAGAGTGAACTCATTACCTATCCTCCATCCCACTGAAGCAAGGTGTAAATTCAATTTTAAGGAAAGCTAACACTTTTATCCTATTTTAAAGCAATTTCTTACCTGGCAGATAGGGAACTCTTTCTTCACGTACATTCCTTGAAGTGCAAATTAATTTTTGGTTTGGATAGTAACTCATCTTTGTGTAGGGTAATTGTATAATGGTAAGGGCTGGTCTCTTTTCAGGAAGGCATTGAGTTGAACATAGATATATCAGATTCCAGAAATGTTTGCATTATTTAGAAATTTACCTCCACTTCTAGATTTACTCCCCAAGAGGTGATCATATTTTATTTATACATCGCAATCTATATATTTATGTATTTGTGGGTATCAACAGAGCAAAAATACATAGACTTTTTATGTACTACATTAATTGTGAATTCAACTGGCTAATGCAATTCTGAATTAAGCAAAATATATATCATTTATAGTGCAAAAGATATTTCCCACTTGTACTTTTTGGTATTATCAGCTGCTGACAAAGTGTATTCAAATAATTATTCTTCATTTCCATAAATTTGTTACATATAATTTTAGTTACATATTTTTCCAGTATAATTTCAAATGAGACAATGCTCCCTTTATTTTGATGTGGGAGGATTTTTTTTTTTTTTTTGTAGGTCACTTTCTGGAGTGAGTATTTACAAGTAGATGATGTTATATATTGTGAGATGAAAAACAAAATATGCTTCGTGTCTAGCAAATTTTGAGTTATGGAGTATCAGTGCAATATTTTGTTTTCTGTAGAAAGACCAAAAGTGAAGAATCTGATTATTTAAAAAATTTGAATGTAATGGAGAAGAAAAAACAATATACAATGGAATCAAGCCTGTATTAAAATGCCTGATGCCAAATAAACTTAATCACTCTATTAACTCTTCTTAGGAAAATGTCTTGTTTTATGAAGAATTATCAGTGAAAAATGAATGTCAACTTTCAGAAAGCCTCTTTATCTCAAAATGGATAAAATGTATCTATTTTATGTGAGAGATACATTTGTTATGAATAAATCTTAAATTGATAAGTGTCTCACCTGCTTAAAATACTTTAATTTCCCCATTACCCTTAGAATGAAAGTTTATTTCCTAAACAGTGCTCACATGATATAATCTGCCATACACTCCTACCCCACTATCATCACCATGCTGCCTTCTCTGTGGTCACTGCTCTAGCCACTTTCATTGTCTTATGTGCTCAGGGATGTTCAAAGCTCAATGTCACTATCTCAGAGAGATTCTCCTTAAGCCCACAAATTCAATTATCTTCTTCTCTTCTTTCAAAATAGTCTATTTAAAAAAAAAAAAATTATTTATTTATTTGACAGAGATACAGTGAGAGAGGGAACACCAGCAGGGGGAGCAGGAGAGGGAGAAGCAGGCTTCCCACTGAGCAAGAAGCTTGACATGGGACTTGATCCCAAGACCTTGGGACCAGGACCTGAGTTGAAGGCAGATACTTAATGACTGAGCTACCCAGGTGCCCCAAAATAGTCTATTTTTCATAGAACTTGCTATAACTTGCACTGATGGTGTATACATTTATTTGTGTATGATGTCTGCCTCCACCATCTCTTTATCACAATGAAAAGGATCATACCCACTGCTTTTTTTTTTAAATACAAACAAGAAAACACACATGGTAGTTGCTCCTTAAATATTTACTGAATAAAAATTAAAATGTTACTATACTGTCATAATTATAAATAACATATGATAAAATAATAAAATCTTTATTTTCTTTTCAATTTTAGCACATGGAGTGCCCTGCACTCTCCCAAAAAACTTCACTGAACTTTCATCAATATGTAAAATTCAGTTCTGTAACAGGGGAGTGTAAGAATTATTATGGCAGGACCTTTAAAAGAAAACAGCACAGTTTTAAACTATAATGAGGTACTCCCTTCTGTGAAAAAAATGGTATTAAGACACGTCTAAGAAAGAACACCATCACCAGAATATAGATGAATTGTGCCTTGTCAACCTATGAGAATATAACCAGGGGAGTAAATAGATTTACTCAAATACTCAAAAAAATGAGTAATTAATAATAATCATGAATATTTTATAGACAAGGCAAGATTTTAGTTATGATCATGTTGTATTTGTGTTTATTTATATATTATTCTTTTAAATTATTCAATATTTAGAAATGTCCTATATAATAATCTAGTATTTGAAATATACTTTAGAAATAAAATGGAAAAACACTAATATAATCTGTGTACCTTCATTAAAGAAGAATGTGGGGCTTCATTGGTCTGATAAATGTTATGGGTATGTGATTTATATTATTCTTCAAGAATTCTTCCATAGATATTAATCAAAATAAGAACAAAAAGCCTCAGGCATGAAAATTATATAAAGATGGGAGAATATATAAATTTATCTTGTTTCCACTAGATTGAAGAATGGAAAATAATATTTGTTCAGTATCTGTTAGGACCAAGTTCATTGTGTTGAATGTTTCCTTAAATTTTATGTTAATCCTTACAAGAACACTGTGATACCAATAGCTTCATTTTATAGATGGCCAAACTAACTTAAACTGAGGTTTAAAAAATAAAGCAGTCTTCCAAATACACAAAAATTTATTTCTGCTACAACCAGAATGAAGATGTTTGTTGTCTGATTCCAAGGTGAGGATTCTTTCCTTCTTGACTTGCTTTTTCCAAACGGCTAATTGAAACAAAATAGACGATTTTCACTTTATGACCCCTGTGTAGAATTTCACAAAGAAAATATTGCATAATGAATCCTAAAATTAGTCATGGCCCTAATAATATTAATACATTACACTTACATTCTTCATTCCAAATATTAACGTGCATTTTTAAAAATGCTTCCTAAGTTGAGTTGCTGAATGGCTATACAAAATAATCTCTACGGAGTGATTGATAAAACAGCACACATGCAAACCTAAAAGATTTTTCTTTAGTGGTATTTTGAAAATGTCACAAACCATTAGCATCATTGATCATCTATTTTTTGCCAAGTGATTCTCATAATAACCTTATGACAACTGGTCAGTAGTCTCCATTATGAGGATAAGGAAACTTAAATTCAGAATGTTTAAATAATATAAGAGTGTATAGCAAATATGAGATTAGGAAACGTTTTTTTCTGCCATACTGGAGCCCAAGGTGTTTTTTTTTTTTTTAATTTTTTTTTTTTTATTTTCAGCATAACAGTATTCATTATTTTTGCACCAATCCGTGCCCTCTATAATACCCACCACCTGGTTCCCCAACCTCCCACCCCCCCGCCACTTCAAACCCCTCAGATTGTTTTTCAGAGTCCATAGTGTCTCATGATTCACCTCCCCTTCCAATTTCCCCCAACTCCCTTGAGCCCAAGGTTTTTACCTTGTGTTGCATCTTAAAATACTGTTAATTCTTTTTTTTTTTTTTTAAGATTTTATTTGACAGAGATCACAAGTAGGCAGAGGCAGGCAGAGAGAGAGGGGGGAAGCAGGTTCCTGGCTGAGCAGAGAGCCTGCTGCAGGGGGCTGTATCCCAGGACCCTGAGATCATGACCTAAACCAAAGGCAGAGGCTTTAACCCACTAAGCCACCCAGGCAACCCACAAAATACTGTTAATTCTTTAAGCAAAATTTGAGCCCACCCTTAAGTATTAATGGAATGAACCTATGGTACCATTCTCAGTTGCCAGATGGGTCGCAGAAAAGTTCCTAAAATGTGCATATACCTAGACAAATATAAGCACATGTTTTTCTTTTTTATGCAAAAAGGAGGAGCACATGTGAGTAATTCTAGCTTCCACAAAGACCTTGAATACCTGCCAAGTCTAACACTAACAGTAAAGTCCGCTGCAGTGATCAAGATATCTTTTATGTTTTCTTGGGTGATTCTTCCATCCATCCTATACTACTCCCATATTCTTCCAATATGGCATGGAAATATCAAATGAATACAGTAGCGACAATTTAAGTGTTGGGGAAGAATATAATTTAGAGACAATCTGGTATTTCTCTATATGAACTATGCTTTTGGAATAATAATATTCTTAGTCATTTACCCAAATTGATTTTAAAAAGAAAATATTGTCTTTTATTATATTTCAGAACAAAGGAACATCTTTTCAGCCAATTACTACTGTGCTTCATAAATGGTGAGTTAATTCCTACATTTGCGTGGCAGATTTGAGATATTTGAGTCAGGATTTTTTCCTCAGCTCTTTATTTGCTAAATTCAGTACTAAACCCTCACAAAGCAATTCCGTGAAATTGCTCATAGTTTGGTATTAAAACGTATCTGAATCTTTAGAATTGTACTCTATTTATAAGGCTACATTAACTCCTTCCCCACCAGGGTTTTCATGTTTGAAGATATTTCAATATAGATTACAACTCCCGCAAAGAAAGTGATTTCTGTTATATGGTACCTGGAAATGACTTTTGGAACAGTCTTCAAGTATATTTTCAGTGAAAAGAAATAAAAGGCTCTTTTGACTCCAAAAGGTCTTGGATCTCACTTTGGTCAATGTCAAAGGAAGCTCTCAATATTAATTTTTCAATATATTTTAGTAAAAAAGAAAATATCTTATATATACTGAAAGTTCATTTAATGACCTTTTAAAGTAAATTGTAGTTTAAATACAATATTAGGAACTCTACATCATTTCCTTTATTAAGGTTTATTAAGGATAAGATTTATTAATAGTTTTATTTATTGAGATACTATAGGCAATATAGTATATGCTACTAATTATCCATTTTGAAAAATATCTCAGAACTAAAAGATTGAAAGAGATGGATTAGCATGCAGTAAGTCCTATAATATAAAGGAGCTCATGGAGAACAATTATAGAATTATTTCACTTTTCTGTTTTTATACAACCCAGCAATGTGCATAGACAGCACACACACGAACACCTTATATAAGACAGGACTTACAGAAAAACTTAAATTCGTGTTCACTGGAGATGGTTTTAAAATTTGTTGGGGACTTTATGTTCAGAATCATTCAAAAAAATGTTGGTTGACATTGCTTTTACAAATTTCTACAAGTTTAGGTAAAGACTAGGAGATACTTCATTTATTTAACCATATTACATCAGAAATTCAGAGGTTAAGTCATTAATATGCTGATACAATGATATGAAAAGACATATTTTCCTGAATTATTGGCTACACATCATCTGTTAAAAAGAATAAATATTCATCTCACATCCCAATGGCACAGACATATATATTTTCTTGAATTATCAGGTTAATCATATGTTAAAAAGAATTAATATTCATCTCACAGGTTAGTGTGAGAATTAAATCAATGTGGTTGTGCATAATGTCTGATTAATGGGCATTCAGACAATTATAGCTATTAAAGCATTAAAAATATCTCTCCTTTTGAAAGCTGAGATCGAGGTAAGGTTTTGAATCCATTGATTTCTTGTGCCCAGATTAATGCTGCTGCATCATATAAATGGTTGACCATGTCTTCCAGCCTTTGACTCACAGATATGAGATCAGTATGACAATTTATCACAAGTGCATGATACTCTCCTAAGCAAGACTTTTTGAGGCACAATAAAGCATCTTGCTAGATTCCCCTACTTACCTATCCTTCATTAGTGACCAAATTCCAATTTTGTTCTGCGGGGTACCCTTGCCAGCTGAAAAACTGAGAAGCTTCATTATCTTTCACTACTTGGGTGATGGATGACATATACACAGAAGTCTGCTGTGTCTGCATTGGACATTTGAAAATAATCATTCACTGAGTTATGAAGATCTCTCAGATGTTAGCACATTTCACTGTAGGATACAGAACACTCACATAATGTAATTTACCACTGTCTACCTCAGAAAAATCATTAAATATTGGGGATCTCTAAAGGTCACAGTGGGTGGGACCTGTGATTTGTTTCTATACAGTGGAATACATAAGACAATCACCTCTATCTTGTAAACTCTCCCTTTGCTGACTTTGATGGAATAAACTGCCATAACTGGGACCTGTTCCTCTGGAGAGACCCACATCATGAGTACCTGAGGACAGCCTATGTCCAACATCATATAAAAAATAACTCTACAGAAGTCATAAGAGCTTGGAAATAAATCCTTCTCCAGCAATGCCTTCACATGAGACTATAGCCCTAATACCTTGATTGCAGCCTATGGGAGAATGTTAATTAGAGAGGTATCTTAGCCATATTTTGACTTCTGACCCACAGAAAATGTAAGATAAGGAATACGTGTTGATTTGAGTCACTAATTGTGTGATAATTTGTTACACAGCAATAGCTTATAGAGTATCACATAACTTTCCTTCCCAATGGCCCCTTTTTGGCAAGTTTTAAAGTAAAGATACACTTAGCTGACTCTGATAGAAGAGACCAGTAATGACAATGAACTTACCAGAGTGCCAATACATTTCTGTACCCAGAGCATCTGTATCGACTATGTATGCTGAGAAATAAAGAGCTACTACAGTCCAGTTACAAAGAAACAAAGTAACGTCCAAGCACCAGTTGGTAGCAAGTGTAGGAATATTTTGAATGTCTCTTTTTGAGACAAATAAGACATTGGCTCCCAGTCCTCCATGATTTCCTTTATCATTTATGGAATTTTTCTAAAATTTAATCTCTATTTTAGCATTCAGCTCATCTGTTTGGCATTCATTTTGATTATGTACTTCAGCCTCCATCTTGCCTCCCTCCGCTATTAGATTTTATCAGTTCATTTATACAGTATATGTATTTTTGCTGGTGTGTGTGTGTGTGTGCGTGCACGTGTGTGTATGCATGTGCCTGCATATTTTCTGGTATCCAAAGAATGTGGTCTTCCTTTTGCCACTGGTAATCACTAATGAGGTTTTATTTTTCTATCAGTTCCCCATCCACATGATTTTAACTATTGGATTTTAAAATGTAGAGCTTTGATAGATAGCAGCTCTGTTGTTTTCACCCTTCTTACTCTGGCACCTAGAGTAGATCTCTTTAAAGATTTGCTGGATTCTGGCGTAAGGAAGTTTGTAGTTGTATTGAATCATTGATTAATTTGAGGAGAATTGACATTTTTAGTTTGTTAAGTCTTCCAATCCATTAGCATGGTATGTCTCTCCCCTTAGTTAGATCAGCTGGTATTCTTTCATCTGCATTTTATAGCTTTCATCATACATATATTTTATTGAATTATTTTGCTCATCATTATGAATGACATCTTTCTGCTTATCTGCATGCCTGATAATTTTAATTGGAAGCTTGATCTTGTGAACCTTTTGTTGGGTGTTGGATTTATTTTTAAATTGAATTATAGGTAAGCTATGTTCTGAGATGCAGTTGTTTTACTTGAAACAGTTTTGAGCTTGTGAAGGTTTACTTTTGGTGAAAGCAGGACAAAAGCAGCCTTTAGTCCAGGGCTCACAGAGGACCAGAATCATTTTTTTATGCACATTTTAAAAGTTTTTCCACCTCTGGTTAGTGGTAAAACTATTTCTGGTACAGTGTGATAGTGAGGGACTATTCCACTGGCTTCTTTTGAGCAGTACCTTCCCTTTTCTTGGTAGTCTTTTCTAATAGATGTTATTACTCAGCTGAAGACTTCAAACAAACCCTCTGTGGATCCCCGGAGCTCTGTCATTTGACTGACACTGCTCTACAAACTCTATCTACCTCAACTGAGATATGATCTTCATGTCTCAATGCAAGAAAACTAGTGGTCTCTGTTTGGTTTCTGCCCCCTGCACTACAGCCAGGAAAATCTCTTTAGGAGGAAGTTTTGCAGTTTTAGAGATCACCTGATTATTTTCCCTCTGCTTAAGGATCACTGTTCTCCACTGCTGTTCAATGTCTGGTACACCATGTTTTAAATATTTTGTCTAGTTTTTGATTTATTTAAAGCAGGAGGATAAACTCAGTCTCTGTTACTCCATCATGGCCAGTAATGGAATTGTTAGACCTGGTACCTTTGAAGGCGTGTCACTTTGACCTTTTATCTCAATGATTTCCTTTCATCCTGTTTAGACTTCTCAAGTACTTTTGAAGCACTTAGAGTAATTGAGGTTTTCTTTTAAAAAGACTGATTTCTTAAATTGTTCAAATACATTGAACTAAAGTTGACAGAGAATGTTATACCAAGCCACTATGGGCATCTATGGAACACAGATGTTGTTCTAGGTCACTTGATTTAATCTTACCAACACTGTGATGTCCAGATTTCACAACTACAACCTACCGATGCAGTTGGAGTTATCTACCGCCTCATTGTGTTTCCTATCTACTTGCTTCCTTGGGGGGTTAGGCTCATTAACATTTTGAAAACATTTTATTTATTTATTTGACACAAGGAGAGAGAATACAAGCAGGGGGAGCCGCAGGCAGAGGAAGAAGCAGACTCCCCACAGAGCAGGGAGCCTGAGCAGGACTCTATCCCAGGACCCTGAATCATGACCTGAGTCGAAGGCAGACACTTAACCAACTGAGCCACCCAGGCACCCTAGACTCATTAACTTTTGCAGGACAATTGGTATTCTAGCCCTATGTGCATCTGGCAAAAATTATTTTGCCTTACTGATAACACTCTTTTTCCTGTTTTCCAATGCTCCTACATATTTTTTTCCATTTCTTTGTATATTTTATATATGATATTTGGGAAATACTGCCATGAAACCTACCACTCAAGGCAGTGGATTTAAACATGATTATGAAAAATTTCTCCATTTTGTTTTTCCATATCATGCTATTTGTTTATTGTTAATTCAGCATTTAAAAAAATTTTAGCGAGAATATTCAAAATGATATCTACCCTCAACAAATCTATAACTGTGCAATGGTGTATTATTAACAACATATGTACAACACAGTCACTCTGTTGTACAGCAGATCTCTCGAACTTATTCATCTTGTATAACTGAAACAATATACCCACTAAACAACTTCCCATTTTTCCTTCGCCCAGTACCTGGCAACTGTTCTCACACTATCTCTGCTTCTATGAGCTTGATTATTTTAGATACTGCATGTAAGTGGAATTGTGCAGTATTTGTCCTTCTGTGAACTGGCTTATTTCACTTAGCATAATATTTTCCAGGTTCATTTATGTTACCATGTATGGCAGCATATCTTTCTATTTTAAGGCTACATAATGTTGGATTGTATGTACATATTGTATTTTACCACTTCATCTATCAATGTACATTTAGGTTTTTTCTCTCTTGGCTCTTGTGAATAATGGTACAGTGAACAAGGAAGCATAGATAGCTCTTCAAGATCCAGACGTGGGATTGTTGGATCACATGGTAGATTCAATTTTGGGGGGAATCTCCATATTGTTTTCCCTCATTGCTGCAGCTTTACCTTACCACCAATGGTGTACAGGGTTCTACTTTCTCCACATCCTCTTCAACACTTGCTGTCTGTCTGTCTGCCTTCCTTCCTTCCTTTATTTCTTTCTTTCCTCTTTCTTTGTCTTCCTTCCTTCCTGCCTTCTTCCCTTCCTTCCTTCCTTCCTTTTTTCCTTTCTTTTTTTCCTTCTTTCCATTTTGTTTTTATAATGGATACATTAACAAGTGTGAGATGATTATCTCATTGTGGTTTTGATCTGCATTTTCCTGATGACTAATGGTGTTGAGCACCTTTTTGTATACCTGTAGGTCATTTGCATTTCATTGGAGAAATGTCTATTTAAGTCTTTTGCCCACATTTAATCAAATTCAGTCAAGTTGCAGAATATAAAATAGCCATTAAAAATCAGTTGTATACACTACCAATGAACTATCTGGAAAGAAAATTAAGAAAGTGATCCCATTTATAATAATATCAAAAAGAAAAAAATTATAAATAAACTTAACCAAAAAGATGAAAAACTTGTACACTGAGAACTACAAGACATGGATGATAGATATTAAAGAAGACAGATAGGTGGAAAGATATCCCATGTCCTTGGATTGGAAAGGTTACTATTGTTAAAATGCCCACACTGTCCAAGCATCTGTAGATTTAATTATATTCTCATCACAGTCCCAATGGCATTTTTTACAGAGATAGAAAAAATAATCTTAAATTCATTTGGAACCAAAAAGACCCCAAATAGCCATAGGAATCTTGAGAAGCTGGAAGCATCACACTTCCTGATTTCAAAATATATTGCAAAGATATAGTAATTTAAAAATATGGTACTAGCATATGGGCAGACATAATGACCAATGGAACAGAACAGAGAGCTCAAAATAAACCCCCTAAGTATACATGTGTATATGTAATCAATTGATCTTCAACAAATGTTTTAAAAATACCCAATGGAGCAAAGATAATGTCTTAAACAGTGGTGTTGGGAAAACTGACAGCAGCATGCAGAAGAATGAAATTGGACCACTTTCTTACAGCATTCACAAACATTAACAAAAAAAAAAAAAAAAAGAAAAAAAAAGAAAGAAAGAAAGAAGGAAAGAAAAGAAAAAGAAAAAAATAATTAAAGACTGAAATGGAAGACTTGAAACTAAAATTCCTAGAAGAAGTCAGAGAGGATTTCTTCTGGACATTGGTCTTGGCAATAATTTCCTGGATATGACCCTGAAATCACAGGCAACAGAAGCAAACATAGACAAGTGAGACCACATTAAACCAAAAAGCTTCTGCACAGAAAAAATAAATCAACTAATTAAAAAGACATTGCACAGAATAGGAGAAAATAATTTCAAGCCCTATATCTGATATAGAGTTAATATCCAAAATGTAAAGAACATCTTAAAGGTGAGCACACACACACACACACATAACCATGCTACCTTTTAATATGCTTATATTTAATATCTTTTGTTTCTATATTTTAGTATTAAGGCAACATAATGTGTATTCAGTGATAATGGCCAGAATGTTTTTAACATTAAATTGACAGCCATGACCTGATATATTTAGGCATTGCTCTTTATACTATGGTAGAATATCATAGACTAGAGTTTAACAGCAATAAGCTAGTATCTTAATAAATACATTAAAAAGTCCAGAATTTGTGGTTATCTGAAGGTATACAGTTAATACATACATATTAATCTTGGAAACACCTGAGCTCTTCTAGAACTACTTTCAGATATTTTAAGGCTTGCTGTCAAATATTTGCCTTTAAAGCAACATTTCATATTTTGGGGGGTAAATTTAAGTGTTTTTAATAGCACTTTGGATCTAAAGTGAGTAAACACATTGAGAAAATCCATTTGGAGTTCAAAATTAGGTATAAATTTAAAGTAATTGAGATTGATTTTCTTAATTCACCAGCAAAATGTCTCTGAAAGTGTTTCCCAAAGAGGAGATCCCATGAGATTTTGAACCACTGCAGCAAAATGAGAATAAGTTTTATCTCTTAAGACAGTATTTTGTAGGACAGTATAGTATACATGTATATTGCATTATGCTTTCTGAAAAATTTGTCAAAATTGTTTTTATCTTTAAAACTATTAAGTATTAGCCCTACACATTTATTTAGATTTTTGTATTTTTAATGTCTAGTATATAACTATACCTCAATATGTGTATATATTTTTGCATATGTACATGATTATTTCTACACTAATTTTACATATTTTGTGTATATATATATATATATATATATATATATAAAGTCCCATACCTCTAATGTGTGTATGCTTGTGGTGTTAAAATATTGACAGAAAATTTTTATTTTCTTGTATTATTAGAAAAATCACATACCTAGGAAGCTTAAAATTCTTGATATGCCACATTTGTGTTTCATTATGTCATTTGCTATCCTAAACGGGAGACTAAAAAATGCTTATTGTACCAGTTTTTGCATTCATACAAAACCTCAGTAAATTGCTTTAAATCATTGCAAATTTTATTTTAAAGTGTTATTTGAAGAACACATATTTTTGACTAGTTAGAAAATTACAAAATATGTGCAGATTGTTTAAATTCACTCATCTTGAAATGCTGAGCTTATCACTATATAAAAGCTCTTACAAAAAGGCTATAGAATGACATTTAAGCTGCATTTTGCTAAATTCAGATTTGAGGGAAGAAAGAGGGAGAAAGGCCATTTTTTATCTGTTAATCATTGTTTCAACCCTCCAAATATTGTAAGCCTCACTATCAGAGTCCAATCTAAAAAGAAGAAAGAAAGCCCTAGGAGACTATGAAGCCTAACTTTATTAAAGATAACTTCTCTAGCTCATCTTTCATTTTTTTCTCTATTTCATTTTGTAACTCCATCTAGAAACCGATACACTCAGATAATCTTGTATAGCATTTTTCTCTAAGAACTTGAAAACTCGCCCTAAAATTCTTCTCACCTTACTTCTGTATGGCTGTGCTCCATGCACAGCATTCTATAAATGCCCATATCTTCAACTTCACTTCCATTAATCCCAAAGTGTGTGTGTGCGTGTGTGTGTATGTGTGTGTATACACACATTTGTAATTTCTAAGCTAAGTCCTTATTTGCCACATGTAATAATCACATGTAAGAAACTGAACTTTTCCTTGTTCTTTTACTTTTTTAAATTTTTTTAAATTTTTTATTTTTTATAAACATATATTTTTATCCCCAGGGGTACAGGTCTGTGAATCACCAGGTTTACACACTTCACAGCACTCACCAAAGCACATACCCTCCCCAATGTCCATAATCCCACCCCCTTCTCCCAACCCCCCTCCCCCCAGCAACCCTCAGTTTGTTTTGTGAGATTAAGAGTCACTTATGGTTTGTCTCCCTCCCAATCCTTGTTCTTTTAAATCTACAATTGTCCTATATGCTTTCTCTCTTGCATGATAGTATGTAGATACACCTAAGCTCAAAATATTTAAAAAGCTCTATAGACTTTTATTGAAAGTGCCTATAACAAATATTTCTCCATATTTTTCATGTATCCCCTACATTTAATAGTTCACAAATTCCTGTCATTTTTACTTTTCAAATAGGTCTCAAACTATTTCCTTGAGTCATTTCATTGTTATTAGGTTAGTTCAATATCTTATAATTTTCACTTCAGGAATTTCAAGTCTCTTCTTTACTCCTAGTTGATTCACAATATTGTGACTAGAATTTTACTTCTGAAACACAAATCCAATCTTGTCATTATTCTAATTAAAATCCTTTGAATAATCTTTATGCCAGACAGAACAAAAGTCAAACTCAAAGTCATATACTCAAGGCGTTTTGTTCTGTTTTTACAAAATAATGTTCTATATTTCATTTCACAGACACTTTTCATATATAAGCCACAATGAGCTTTAGTAGACATCACTATGTGTCTCCTTTGCTTGGAATGATCAATCACTTATCCACCTAAAAGCTTCCTTTTTGAAAGCACATTAAATAAAATTTTCTCTTAGAAAGATTTTGCTGACTTTTATATGTAATTTCTGTCAAGCACTTACACCTTGTGCTGTGAACATTTATTTAAATGTTTGTTTACTCCTACTGATACAGTGGTCTTCCTAATCCTTCCTGGTCTTGCTTCATGAACAATATCTTAGAATTGTTATTGCTTCCATTATCATTTATACAAAATTGGATATAGTTATGTCACTTATAATCACCCCCAAGATTTTAATCTGTATTTGTCAATGCTTAATATCCCAGAGACACCTCAAAATTTGCAGATTGAATGAGCTTGTTTACAGTGGGGAATATAAACTTTATCTCTCAGAGTAAAAGTGTTCAATAATAAATAAGATATTCTAAATATGTATTTATAAAGAAGCCATTAGTATCATCAGTATCAATGAGAAACATGTATGGAATGCTTCTGTGAACAAGATATCGTGATTTAGTTGAACTAGTCTGAACATTTAGATTTATTGTAGTTTAAATTGGCAAGACATCTGGGACATTTAATTCTACTTGCATATTCATCCACCAAATTCAAATACGAAAAGTGAATTTCACCTCTGTATGTATAATTGAATGTCTGCAGTGTCTCATTCATGAATGTCCAAAAAGACAAATTGTTCTCATCTATCAAATAAGATTTTGGCAAGGAACTGGCAGTAAAACCAGAAGACCTGCCAAAGTTTGGACTTTGCATAACTTTGTGCCTCCTTCAGATTTTATTGTAATCTGTCACCATGTGTCATTTTGAATGTGTTTCCTTTAGGACTGGCATGGATTCATATTGGCAGAAAAAATAAAGCATCTATTATTTTGTACTTTATACTTTATTCAGATGAGATAGAAATCCAGAAAGGACATGGATGCTGAAAATACATTTTTAAAGGTGTTGGGAGCTCAGAGTAGTCAGTCAGTCCGCTGGCTGTCCTACTAATACTGCTGAGCGCTATCACAAAAATATATACTTTCATGAATTTTACCTCATTTAATATGAATAACCAATCTAGATGGAATACATGTAGTTATTAAAACTCTACTCT
Organism: Mustela nivalis; assembly: GCF_964662115.1. NCBI lineage: Eukaryota > Metazoa > Chordata > Mammalia > Carnivora > Mustelidae > Mustela > Mustela nivalis. The sequence goes on along the minus strand of NC_139033.1, from coordinate 31,158,606 downwards.
TTGTACAAGGAAATTGAGACATATACTCAATTGAATATCCTAGTAATCTAGTAATTGGGGCCAAATTTTGGTAATAAAGGAATATTTCTTTTCCAGTATTATAGTTGCCATAACTTTTAGTTATATTGAACTAAATATATTATCAGCAATGAAAAAAGGTATGCAAACATAAGCAGTATGCTTTCACTATGCAGAATAGGTATTAATAAATTGCACATACTTAGACTTCTGAATTAAAAGATCACAATAGGAATATTCTGGGATTTATTTACACTATTTTAAGAATGCATCTACAAAGTATCTAATTGTGAGCAGTTATTCCTAAGCTATGTATGTAGTTAGGAAAACAAAGTTTTTAATTTATGAAGCTTTGCTGATGGGAATGTATATGACAAAATGACCAGGAAAACAGCAGGGTATGTATTTAATGCCAGAGTTAAGTAAGAGCAGAGAAGGCCTCAGTATTGAATAAATGATTCCAGGCCTTCCATATATTCTGGGCACTCAGCTAATTGTGTCCAACAAACAAAATTTACAATCTACAGAACATTTCCAGTTTCATGTAATGTGTGTATACAGATGCAAGTCCAAACGGGTCTCTTCCTTTGCTTAGACAGTTGGCCCTCGAACAACACAGGTTTGAACGGCACGGATCTAGACATTCACAGCCACTTTGCAATAAATACAATACATTGCTGCAAATGTATGATTTTCTTAATACATTTTCTTTTCTCCAGCTTGCCTTTATTGTAAGAATCTAGTATGTAATACCTATACAAATTATTTGTTAATTGACTGCCTATTGGTAAGGCTTTGGTCAACAGTAGGGCTATTTATTAGTAGTTAAGTTTGGGGGGAGTTAAAAGTCATACATGATTTTTTTTTTTTTTTTTTTTTTTACTATGTGGGGTCACCACTCTTGATCTCCAGGTTGTTCAGGTGTCAAGTGTAGATATTTTACATTTCCCATTTGCAAATATAGCAGGAGTACAGATACTTGTTTGTCTGTTGTTTGAGAGAAGCTGGCTGCCAGTCTTGTGAAAAATCCCACTAGCTATTGAAAAGAAAAAGGTTTGGACTGCAAAAATCACCTGCATTATTTTTTTTTTTTAATTTTTTGTCTTTATGTAAATCTATTTTTAGAGAACCCTTTAAAATTTTATTTTTTTAATTATTTTAAATTTGAGTATAGTTGACACACAATGTTACATTAATTTCAGGTATACAATATAGTTATTCAAAATTTTAGAACAGTTGTAGATTTACTGAAAAATCCACGTGAACATAGTACAAAGAATTCTCATATATCCCATACCCAATACATAATATTATTGTTAACATTTTTAAATGGCATAGTATTTTTGCTCCAACTATAAACCAATATCGATATATTAACATTCATTTAAATCCATACTCTCGTCACATATCTATAGTTTTTACCTACTATCTGTCTTCCATCTAGAATTCCATCTAGGAGACCATATTATCTAGGCATCATGTCTTGCAAGCCTCCTTTTGGCTGTGACAATTTCTCAAACTGTTCTTGTTTTTGATCAGTTTCTGGGATTCTGATAGGTAATTAGAATGCCCTTAATTAGCATTTTTCTGATATTTTCTCACATGGTTAGTCCGTTATTATGGGTTTTTCTGAGGAAGAACATAGAGGAAAAGAGCCATTTTCATCATGTACATACTATCAACAAGACTTGTAACTGTTGCTTTTGAATGTGAACACCTCACTGAGGTGCTTTTTGTCAGGTTTCTCCACTTTAAAGGTATTCTTTTATCCCCCTTCCCCAAACTGCCCTCTTTGGAAGGAAGTGGCTCTGCACAGCTCACACTTAAAGAGTGGGAAGTTATGTTCCATTTCCTTGAAGGCAGAGTATCTATATAAATCCTGCGGAATTTTTTTGAATGGAAGATTTGTCTCAACTATCCCATTTCTTTGGTATTTATTTAATACTTTTGAGGTTTAATCCAATGACATTTCATTAATTTTGTTGCTCATATTATTCCAGCTTTAATCACTGTGAACATTAACATAGTTAGATCCTGTGTCCCATCAATACAGCCCCATCAATGTGGGCCATATTATGGAGTGGGGGGACTGTTGAATGCTTTCTATTTTGTGGTAAGATGCTCTGGGCTCAGCTTGAACATTTCCTGCCTCAGTCCAAGATTCAGCTATTTCTCCATGAAACATTCATTTATGTTATTATAGAATGAAGTCAGAAACCAAGTTTCATGCACTAGTTTTGTTTATTTTACTAAGCTGTCATAGCTTCTAGCCTTCTTAGCTGGCAGAATGTGGATACATACGTGTGTGTTTGTGTGTGCATATTTATCCATACATACTAATTTATCTATCTATCTATCTATCTATCTATATATATCTTTTTATAAGTATCTGTATCTATATTAAACAAATCATGAATGCATACTAAGGTGTCCAACTCTAATCCATAACTACATGGATTCTTCTCAGGCCTCCTCTGGCTTATCTGTATTTTACCATGTCAAGAGAGAGAAATTTGGCTCCCATCATCCACCATCCTTTTATTTTAATTGATTTGTTCCAATATACAGATTTATAGTGTTATCGAAATTGTTAACCAGTACCCCGTGAGAAATGAGTTTATCAACTAGAATTCAGCACTTACAAACCATTCTTTTTGCTTTCAATTTTACAGTCTTCAGTTTTTGAAGTTGTTTGGTTAGCATTTTCCTGCCCATGCTTCCTTAACTGAATTTGTTTAATACATTTTAATATGGTTCGATTCTCTTGTCAAAGACTGCATTCTTTCCTGGTATTCACCAGCTTTCTAAATGGTAGTCAGTTGTTTCTTTTAATTTTAGCTGTGTAGGAGTACCTTATTGTTTTATTTTGCTATTACATAATTTAAAATGATGAACATATTTTCACATGTCAATTTTCCATTTGTATATTTTCTTCAGTGAGGTGTCTTTTCACACCATTTTCCTGCTTGATAATTCCAACATCTGTATTTGAAGTGATTCTAGTTTTCATTCTTATGCTTTTTTAACATGAGAATTTATATTAATCTGGCAGGGAATTGCAATTTTTTTTAAATTTTATGTGTCAGAGGCCTTAAATTCCTTGCGTATCTTCTATCTCACTTTTTTTTTTTTCCCTTTTTCTTTTTCTGTCTCTCTTCTTGACCTTGGGTTTCCCTAAGGACTCCCTCTTCAATTTATTCTGCATCATACAAGTCTTTTAGCAGCAACTTGCAACTGGGGTCTCGGTGTTATAGCAAGGTATAGGAGGGGAGAACCATTCTGTAGTCTTATGATTTTAACAGACTTTCAGTGAGTCTGTTTTCTGGGCTATGAACTTCCATGTGTTTCCCCATTAGAATCATTTCTTCTTCCTCTTTTTCCTCTCCTCCCCCTCCTCCTGCTCCTTCTCCCACTCTTTCTCCCCTCTTTGTATTAATAGGAAGGAAAAGAGGGAGGAATGCCCATGCTTCATATGGCTAAAACTAGTATAGTCTTTTTCCTTGCAAAATAGATTTTTCACTGTGGAGAATTCTATAGGCGTATTTTTCATGATTGCTCTTCAATTACACTTTCCAGAGTTGCGTGGATCTTTTTGGCTCTTCACTGTGAGAACCTGTATGGCTACAGGAGGGTCAACTCCATGAAAGTGTGGGTCCACATCCCCAGGACTTTTTCAGTTTTAGGCTAGTCTTCACACAGCCTCCAGTAATTTATAAATTACTGGTAAACAGATCTTTGCTGTGACTCTGGATTTGCCTCTCTCTTTAACAAGGGTAGTTTGCCCTGTGATCTTAGCTCTCTACTATGTCCAGGGAAAGACACTGTTTTTAGTTTCTGTAACTTTTTCTTGGTGTGAGAATGGAGGTGATGACTTCCAAGTGATTTTGATGTTGAAGATCAAAGAGAAAGTCCATGAATCTGTTTTGATCTCTTTATGCAACACTGGTCACTGGAGAATGAAATCTAATGACTAGTTTTTAAGACTCAAAGACAGATGATCTGCTGTATTGGTCTAAGTGTCTTACAGAACCTGGTAAGCTGGACTGGTGACTCAGGCTTGATGCATGGGCCCACATAGGGGAAACTCAGAAAGCACATGCCCTAGAATTTGCTTTGACCCCTGCCACTTGCAAAGGTAGGTTTGGGAAACATGGTCTTGAGAATAATATGGAACCATCAAAGGTTCTGTCTATAAGAACATCGACAGATAGTAGGAGAGTGTTTATTTGTCCTTGCAGCTCTGGTCTTCATTGGTGACACTGTGTGGCAGAGGGAAACAGGATTGATTAGAATCTATACCCCTCATTTCCTCAGTATTTGGATTGTGTCACGTTTTGAATTAATAAAGCCCTTGGGATTCATGGAAAAATTAGGGAATCCTTCAAATTTAGTAACAGGCTTTATTCTAATGGGACAATTGGAGGCAAGTAATTAAAAAACTAAAATATGTGAGTGTAGTGCATCATATGTTTTTGAGATATATGAGACTGGTAAGAAATTAATTTCAAGAAATAAAAAATATATAAATGCCTAGTTGTATTTAGCATTATTTAAAATTAAGGTAAAACTATAAATACACACACGTACGGAAAGATATGAAATAACTTCAAATTTGACATCATTGCACATTTAGATTTATATTATGAAAATTATTTTACAAATTTGTTTTTTAAAGCTTGTTTTACATTTGTTACTAATTTGAATTGAATTCTGATTGCATCACAGAAAACATTCTTTGGATCATTGAGTTATGTTAATTTTTCATAAATTCACAGCTCATCTTAATTAGTGAATTTATAAAATGAATCAAAGTCATATATGATGCCTTCTGGGTTTAAACATGAAATAGTAATTTCTATTACTATTTCACTTCTCTGTGTTTTGGGTTCTTAAGAAAGCCATGGAACTGCAGCCAGAATGTAAACACCATAGCTTCCCAAAAGTACTACCACGGAAAAATAGTATAAAATGTCCAGTTTTCTGATGACACACTTCCTTCCTACAAATATCCTTTATTTTTTTTTTTCAGGAAAGTGCTAAGTTTTATATTCATGCCATCTCAGTTAACCCTTGCAAAACCTTCAAATGATAGGTACAGCTCAGTTTCTCATTTTACAGATAAAAGTCTAACTTATAAAATATTTCATTGATATGCTGACTGTCTCAGAGTTAGCACCAAACATTCAAGAGTCCACCTCAGTCCCAAGTGAGCCTAGAGTCTGAACATACAGCCACACATTATTACTGAAACAGTGAATGAAGTTCTGATACAAATTTCCCCCTCTGAAAATTATTTTGGGTAATTGTGATGTTTTGGCATTTGAATTTTGACATCTTATGTAAAGAATATATAATCAGATTTATATTTTTAAATGGATTAGGTTATCCTGATGTCATGCAGGTCTAGTATAATTTAGAAGCTTTTTATAGTAAGTAAAACAGTTTGTATGTTGGTACTTATTCAATTAGTTATTTCCCAGTTAAAATTAATTCATCTATCTATTAAAGCAACCAACACATTAATTGAGATAAATTAGACTGTAAGGTAAACTATTTATGAAAGATAGCAACTAGTAATTTATAATTCAGTTGGAGACAAAGACTGGATCCTTTGTTTTCAAGGGAAATATTTTTTAAATTATCATTAAATTCAGACTTATAAAATTAATTTAAATCATACATGTCACATACCAAGCTTTTAAAAAAATTTTTTTGTACAAGTTAGCTAATAATGTTTCTAATCATAATTTGTCCTAAGACCATCAACGACTTAATAATATTCTAAACATAGGGGAACCTGGGTGGCTCAGTGGGTTGAGCCGCTGCCTTCGGCTCGGGTCATGATCTCAGGGTCCTGGGATCGAGTCCCACATCGGGCTCTCTGCTCAGTGGGGAGCCTGCTTCCTCCTCTCTCTCTGCCTGCCTCTCTGCCTACTTGTGATCTCTGTCTGTCAAATAAATAAATATTCTAAACATAAAGGTATGAAAATATTCCTTTCAGAGAAAGGAATATTACAAAGAGCAATAACTAACAATTGTAATCTCTAAGAAATTCCTATATGCCTTCATTTGAAGTACATGTGAAAACCATATAAAGCAGGCCATATCTGTGCATAATTTGTCAAGAAATTACCAGCAGTGATATATGAATGGATGTGTTCTGTTGTTCCTCAGGATGGTAAACTCACCTTTCAAACTAAGCAAGGCACCTGTCTTTGTTCTGTGAAGTTATCATCAAAAGCTACATTCTGGTTATCTTCTGATTGAATTTCAAGCAATAATGAATTAAACAGAAAGTAATTTTTCTACAAAATAAAAAGAAAATGAAGATATTCTCATTACTGAAGGTGATCCATAGTCCCAAATGTGGCTTAAAACTCATTCTTGGATCACTGGAGCAAAGAACTATTTTATGTCCATGATTCTTAGTGGGATATTGTTACAGTGTTTCTGACCAAATTCCTTTTCCTCTTCGACAGTGAAGAAACAAGAGTACAGAAGTCTATCTTCTGAGTCTCAGGAGCATGAGGCTGCCAGGTGTATCCTCTCAGTGAAAGACCCTGAAGGAGCTCTACAATAGCCCAGCAATAGGGCACCACCCTGTTAGAAGGAGGGTTTATTTTACAAGGTTAGGATAATTGAATATTTTCTCTTACTGTTCTTAACAGGACAGTTAAGCAACTGGAAATTGTTTTTAATTTTACCCTGGGCCAAAAGACCCATGACTTGGTATGATATGCTCTCACTGACACCACCAAGACCTGGAAAGGCTTGGTGTCCCCTTTTATAGAGACTTTAATCACCCCATTTCTTTTATTCTGAATAAAGAATGACATCTTGGTCAGGAAAACAGTAGTCCTGACATCTGAGCAAAATTGACATTACCTTGAGTGACTGTGTGTTCGTGCATGAATGTGTGTGTGTGTGTGTGAGAGAGAGAGAGAGAGAGAGAGAGATGGGTTAATGTACATTAACTACATTAGTATCAGTCATCAATAAGATATCAATCATATCTTATTATTTGGTATTAAGACAAGTCAATCTAAATGTCGAGGGCTCTAAAATTGCTTTCTAATATGACTAAGGATGGAGTGTATACATGTGGTGAGGGTGATATAAATAGGAGTTATTTGACTTCATAATGTTGGGAAGTTCAACAAAGCATTCTGAGTTTCCCTCTTTTCTAAACACAAATCACGATTCTGCCTAAAACCTTTCTAGTCAGTTATAGTCTAGGGGTCAGCAGCAACATTTGCGTCTTAGGGAGCCTTGGAAGCAAGGCATAATCTCATGAACTAGAACCTTAAATTTAACAAGCTACTCAGGTAAATCATAAACATAGTAATATTAGAAATACACCACATAAGAAATGTATATTACCCAAACTATAGTCAATGGTAAATTTTTTGTCCAAGTAACAGCCCACACTGATGTGTCAGCTGTTGATCCCATCATTAGTAGTGATGGTTTTGGTTTAATCAGAGACAGTGTGGTCCTTGGTCCTCACCATTGTGCTATGGACAGTGACAAATACTAACATTAACCAAGGATTACTATCCGAACACTCTGCAATTGCAGAGAAAATCAGAGTCACTAATCTTAGCCACAGAGTAAGTATTAACTGGCTGCTTATTGGTTTCACAGAAGACCCAACAGCATCCTTTTATGCCTTCTACCTTGGCTTTCAGGAAGGTGGGACTGAGAGTGGGAGTTAGTTGGACTTACACAACTCCATAATTCACAATATAGGCTGTTTTTGTGTCATAAAAAAATAATGATTAATATGATTGATAAACGTTTGAATAATTGATACCATTTGATTGTGTATGTGAGTATGTATGTGTATATGCATATGTCTGTGTGCATGTACCTAAATGAATCACTGGGCATGCAGAAATAGTCCTAATCTTATCAGTTACATTATTATGATTGTGATTATATAGCTAATCAGTTAAATAATTATGACTACTGTTTGTTCCTTTACCTCAGTGCTTTGATGTTAAGTGCTTTATATGCATTTACTCATTTAATCTTAGAAACAACTCGTGGGTAAGATATTCTAATAATAACTTTTATACAAGTGAGCATAAAGGAGTCAAATATGTCTTCAAAGTTATGCAGCTAAAGGAATGGTGCATGGAGGACTTGGATTTGAGTTTTACTCAAGAGGACATGATCTTAAACATTAAAACATAGTACAGAACTCAACACAGTCTCTGTAGCTGTGTTCCTTAGAAAGGAGATTCTAGACCAAGATTTGTTTACAGGAAGTTTACTGTCGTAGGAAAACAAACCGTGAAAGGGTGAGGGTGCAGAATGGTACAGAAGAAGGTGAACTGAGTATACGGACAACACAGGTCTGCCTGGTGAGCTCTGAAAATGGAGTAGTTTTCATAACTGTCCTGGATTGAGACAAGTGGGTCAGGCCCCTACTTCTCCATATCAAATTAGACTTCAGATTGTGTCTAGTTCTAGACAGAACATGTAACCTTGGAGGAAGTAGCTCTCAAGGAAAATTCCTGGGAAAGGAGTTAGCCATGACTCATGAGCAATCTTCATGCCCAGCAGCTCTGAGAATACGTGTCTTCATCCTTGGAGGGAGGACTCCAGTTATTCACCCGTTGACCGTTTGTCTTCTTATTTTGGAGAATGTCTATAGATTTTTTTTGCCCATTTTCCAATTGAGTTATTTGCCTTTTTTGCCATGAAGTTGCATGAGTTCTTTATGTATTTTGGATACTAAGCCCTTATCACTTGTAGTTTATGAATATTTTATCCCATTCTGTAGGTTACCTTTTCAATTTATTGATCGTTTCCTTAGCTGTGGGAAGCTCTTTATCTTGATGCAGTCTCGCTTGTTTATTCCCTCATATTTTCTAGGGGAAAAAAAGCAAACTATATTGACTTAGTCTAAAAAAATGGATTAATCCACCTTAGTTCAGCTGTCTATGCTTCATTCAGTTACATGTACAAGAGGGGGATTCCCATTGTATAAATAGGTCTTCAGAGTCGAGAGCAAGAGCAGATTATTTCCATGGGACTCGTAGAAGGAGGAAGATCTCTAGTAGATCTTAGTCTAGATACTTGGAATTCTCTGTTTTGGCTTTAATAACTTCTTCTATTATGATTAACAATTAAAATGCATTTTCTATTTCTTGTGAACTTTGGCTCGCCTGTAACTGCTTCATGGGACACAATCTCAAGGTTGGTATCTTCTCCTCTCAGGTAACTCTTTTTCAGCCTGGAAATTTTAAAGTGTTACAACTTGAAAATTTGGTAGGTCAAATATCTGAAGATGGAAGACAACAAGATAAACAGAAAAAAATTAGCTCCAATATTGTTTAAATTTAGACATGCTTTTGGGTTGATCATGAATCTGTACACTGTAGATGCAAGAATGTATAAGGTGCTTGCAGAAGTTAGAGACGTGCTATCTAATGGTAACATCCTAAATTGTAGTCAGATATGTTCCAAGTAAAGGATCCATAGTTTAACACTATTTTAACAGTAAGTGATTGCAGAAATGTCTTTAAAAGTTTGCAACTATCCAAAATGTTAATAGTTTTTGCTTTCTTATTATGTTCTTCCTGTTCTGAAAGACACAGAGCTTTGTTGAGGGAAGACACTTTTAAAATTTTAAAAAAATATTTTAGTGAGAAAAAAATAAGAATTGATTTTAAGAGATTTTTATTTAAAAATAATAAGAATTGATTATAAGCAAGATAGTTATAAGTATGTAGATAGCTGAAAGTATAATTATTTGTATGTTAACAAATATTAAAAGTAGCATTGATACTTAAACTGTCTAAACAGATAATTAACTTTAGCTTCATAGGCAATCCTTTACATTGTTATTATCCCGAATATTTGTTGACATTCTAAGCAAAAGGGATTATTAGTTTATTTAGAGACTCTCACATTGACCTATCTTCACAAAATAATACAAATAACACACAAAGAAACAAGTGAGTCTTGCTATCATGCAACCAGTGTTTAGTATAATTTTACAGTCAGCAGTCCAAGTATTTTGACTATGTACATTTTGCTGCTTCTTTACTTGCTACACTCTACTTCAGCCATAAAATAAATGGTAATGTATTCTGTCAACAGAATGAAATAATGCCACTAGGTAATAGAGTCTGAAATGTTTACAAACCTATAAATGAAGACTGCACCATTAATATGAATGAATATAATCAAGTGCTTTCATGATAATTGCTACATACATAGCATAGCATAACCTGGTTATTTTTAGTATAATAGTTGTAGGCTTTATAATCAAGGAAAAACTATTAGTGTTCACAAGCACCGGTTTTCATGTTACAAAGGATGTTCTTTTAAATCTTTCAATGTCAATGCCAATGCAATTATCGTAGTTTCCTATGATTCCTTATGAAACCAAACACACTTGGTATCTTAACATATCTAACTTAACCAATTTGAAAAGTACACTAGCCCATTTAGAGAAATTACCCAGTCAAGATGTCAAGTCAGGTGGTATTCTTTCTACCGGGATCTGACCATATGCCATGATCTCAGACAAATTCCACAATATTACATGCAAGGTATGAAAGAAAAAAGGAATCTTACAAGACCAACATAAGCAGGATGGGAAGCTTCAGTTCTCCGTGATGGGCAGGATCAGGAACCACTGAGATCAGCTTTCCAGGAAGGAGCTGTCAGAGAGGTATCCACTTCAGCTCTCAGCTGCTACAGGGTTTACATAAGTTGTGGAGGGTCCTCTCACCCAACGTCACACCCTTGCTGGAACTACTAACATCCTGTGAGTAGTAAAGGCAGGAGTGTGTGCCAGATGTTCACAGATTATCTGAAGAGACCGTGGCAGCTGTGGAATATTACTGATCCCATCACTATGGACAGCTGAGCTCAGGTGTTCGTCCAATGCCTAAATAAGGATGCACACCTGGTTCCAAAAATATGCCTGTTTAGTCAGTGAACATTCAGTATCATTATCCCATAGAGCTCAATGTAATACATAAGTAAATTTTTCAATTGAAATAATGTTTCTTCATTGGAAGAATCAGAAAAAATAATCAAACCAGACATAAATGAAGACATGAAGAGTTTCAAGTTCACAGATTTAAGCATAGAGAGATAAATAGGTAGATAGAACATTTTACTCTTTATTGAAAACCTAAGAATGAAAAGGAAATGGTAATGAAAATATAAGAAATTCATGAAGATTGTTTGATAATAATAATAATTTTGTATGTAAATAGGCATAAATTAATAATTTAGGCATTAACAGCAAACATTGAGAATGACAGAATTTTCTAGAACATCTAAGAAATTATTATATTTTTTCTGAAAGTAAAAGACATATATGAGACTAGGAATATACTTATAATCTTTTATATCATATATATAAGATATATAATGATATATATGTATATATTTTATATCTTTTCTAATATATGACCTGTAATTCTGTACCATTTATTCCTTCATTGTAGACAAGATCTGAATACTAGAGATCATCTTTACAAAACCATGGCCAAGTACAAATCATAAAAATAAATATGGATCATTTCCTTATGTGAATTTATCTGACTTAACTCTGGATTGCATGGTACACTATTACATATACCAGTTCTAAGCTCCTTTTTTTTTTTTTAATAAATTAATTTATTTATTTTCAGAAAAACAGTATTCATTATTTTTTCACCACACCCAGTGCTCCATGCAATCCGTGCCCTCCATAATACCCACCACCCGGTACCCCAACCTCCCACCCTCCCGCCACTTCAGACCCCTCAGATTGTTTTTCAGTGTCCATAGTCTCTCATGGTTCACCTCCCCTTCCAATTTCTCCCAACTCCATTCTCCTCTCTAACATCCCCTGTCCTCCATGCTATTTGTTATGCTCCACAAATAAGTGAGACAATATGATAATTGACCCTCTCTGCTTGACTAAGCTCCTTTTTTTTTTAATATAATTTTTTATTTTTTATAAACATATATTTTTATCCCCAGGGGTACAGGTCTGTGAATCACCAGGTTTACATACTTCACAGCACTCACCAAAGCACATACCCTCCCCAATGTCCATAATCCCACCCCCTTCTCCCAAACCCCCTCCCCCCAGCAACCCTCAGTTTGTTTTGTGAGATTAAGAGTCACTTATGGTTTGTCTCCCTCCCAATCCCATCTTGTTTCATTTATTCTTCTCGTACCCACTTAAGCCCCCATGTTGCATCACCACTTCCTCATATCAGGGAGATCATATGATAGTTGTCTTTCTCTGCTTGACTTATTTCGCTAAGCATGATACGCTCTAGTTCCATCCATGTTGTCGCAAATGGCAAGATTTCATTTCTTTTGATGGCTGCATAGTATTTCATTGTGTATATATACCACATCTTCTTGATCCATTCATCTGTTGATGGACATCTAGGTTCTTTCCATAGTTTGGCTATTGTGGACATTGCTGCTATAAACATTCGGGTGCACGTGCCCCTTTGGATCACTACGTTTGTATCTTTAGGGTAAATACCCAATAGTGCAATTGCTGGGTCATAGGGCAGTTCTATTTTCAACATTTTGAGGAACCTCCATGCTGTTTTCCAGAGTGGCTACACCAGCTTGCATTCCCACCAACAGTGTAGGAGGGTTCCCCTTTCTCCACATCCTCGCCAGCATCTGTCATTTCCTGACTTGTTGATTTTAGCCATTCTGACTGGTGTGAGGTGATATCGCATTGTGGTTTTGATTTGTATTTCCCTGATGCTGAGTGATACGGAGCACTTTTTCATGTGTCTGTTGGCCATCTGGATGTCTTCTTTGCAGAAATGTCTGTTCATGTCCTCTGCCCATTTCTTGATTGGATTATTTGTTCTTTGGGTGTTGAGTTTGCTAAGTTCTTTATAGATTCTGGACACTAGTCCTTTATCTGATATGTCGTTTGCAAATATCTTCTCCCATTCTGTCAGTTGTCTTTTGATTTTGTTAACTGTTTCCTTTGCTGTGCTAAAGCTTTTGATCTTGATGAAATCCCAATAGTTCATTTTTGCCCTTGCTTCCCTTGCCTTTGGCGTTGTTCCTAGGAAGATGTTGCTGCGGCAGAGGTCGAAGAGGTTGCTGCCTGTGGTCTCCTCAAGGATTTTGATGGATTCCTTTCTCACATTGAGGTCCTTCATCCATTTTGAGTCTATTTTTGTGTGTGGTGTAAGGAAATGGTCCAATTTCATTTTTCTGCATGTGGCTGTCCAATTTTCCCAGCACCATTTATTGAAGAGGCTGTCTTTTTTCCATTGGACATTCTTTCCTGCTTTGTCAAAGATTAGTTGACCATAGAGTTGAGGGTCCATTTCTGGGCTCTCTATTCTGTTCCATTGATCTATGGGTCTGTTTTTGTGCCAGTACCATGCTGTCTTGATGATGACAGCTTTGTAATAGAGCTTGAAGTCCGGAATTGTGATGCCACCAACGTTGGCTTTCTTTTTCAATATCCCTTTGGCTATTCGAGGTCTTTTCTGGTTCCATATAAATTTTAGAATTATTTGTTCCATTTCTTTGAAAAAGATGGATGGTACTTTGATAGGAATTGCATTAAATGTGTAGATTGCTTTAGGTAGCATAGACATTTTCACAATATTTATTCTTCCAATCCAGGAGCATGGAACATTTTTCCATTTCTTTGTGTCTTCCTCAATTTCTTTCATGAGTACTTTATAGTTTTCTGAATATGGCAAAGGGAACGAGCATCAAAATTCAGGAGGTTCAGAGAACGCCCCTCAAAATCAATAAGAATAGGCCCACACCCCGTCACCTAATAGTAAAATTTACAAGTCTCAGTGACAAAGAGAAAATCCTGAAAGCAGCCCGGGAAAAGAAGTCTATAACATACAATGGTAAAAATATTAGATTGGCAGCTGACTTATCCACAGAGACCTGGCAGGCCAGAAAGAGCTGGCATGATATTTTCAGAGCACTAAACGAGAAAAACATGCAGCCCAGAATACTATATCCAGCTAGGCTATCATTGAAAATAAGCTCCTTTTTTTAAAGGTCTGGTTCTCCAAACATTTTGTTTGGTCTTCCCTTGAGAGTGGATAGAGATCTGTTAAATGACATTTTAAAAATCGTAACTTAAATGGGGAAAAGGGAATAATGTCATTATATCAAAATAAGTGACCTGGGCCTGGGGCCATGGTCTTTACAAAAGTTCTCACAAGCATTTTGTGACCTTAAGCAGTAAGAATTTATGAGCTCTTAGGGTCTGCTTGGCTACTCTATAAGACACTTGCACTCATTTCTGGTAAAGCAAATAGTAAACACAACATCAAAGGAAAGAAATCCAGCTTTACACTGTGAAGTGTGCATTTGACTTTTCTTTCTTTCTTTTTTTTTTTTTTTTTGCACTAAAAATGCATAGAGAAGAGAATCATTATACATGGCATTGTTTTCAAAATAGAAAAATTGTATCTATTGGGACATTCTTTAGGCTTGTTCAAAAAGAAAATGTTCTTCTCTCTCTCTCTCTTTTTAAGTATAAACAAGGGAAATGATTTCTGACTGTTTTGTTACTATAGAAAACTATATTTTCAGCAGGAGAGAAATAAGATTGCTTTCATTATTTTAATTGTATGACAGTTTTCCCAATGCAGAAAAGAATTGACTTTGGAAGCTTAAAAAAGCACTCATATGTAATGAAAACTCCTTGTCACATTGCAAAAGCATATGATATTGTCCTACCTTTCAAAAAGATGTGAAACTTTCTGCAGCTGTTTCACATAAAGAATTGTGACACTGGGTAATTTAACTTTTGAAATATTTCATCCATAAAAAAAGTTTTTGAGACAGAGTTACAGATAACCCAACTGCATTCATTCATATTCACTGTTTGCTTTTGTTGAATGCATAAGTGATTTACCCAACTGTGTAATGAAGTTTATTCCAAGTTTTCCCTAAACTCTATCTATTTTCCTTTGGAATAGAGTGGGTGAGTTATATAAAATCTGCAATTTATGTGCAATGAGGTAAAATGCTAGCAATGGAAGTGATCTGATTTAACTACAAGGAAAATATTTAGTTGGGGGCAGGTATCTCTTCTATATTTGTAACTCACTTTTCTTTTTTAGGTGTTGTTTTTATTAGCACACAGTAGCAATGAAAGAGTAAATTGTAAACATTCATCATCTAAGCATTGCACTTATTGATTTTCTCATATGCAGCATTTTGCGTACTTGGTGATATATGTAAGAACCCAAGAGAAACGAAAGGTTGTAACTGTTCACTGATGATGAATCTCCCATGAGAGTTTAAAAATGAGTTAAAAAAAAAAATAACTCTGTAACAGTAGGCTAACAGGAGAATACTCATTTAACATGCTTTAGATGCATCATCTGTGGCTTACAGGGACAATGAATTTTGTGCATGCTAACACGTGTATGCCTTTACTTCCTGAAAAGCCCTCCACATCTATCCCATATTTATGTACGACCTGACATTCTCAAATCAGGGTAAAAAACCGCTGGCTTTGGAAGATGGCAGTGATTTCCAGATGCTAACTTTCCATAACATCAGCAGGTATAGAGAGTAGTGGTATGCTTTTTATTTTGTAACATTGGCAGTTGAAGCAACAATATAAAAATGTAAATGTATTAATGACCACTTTTGGTTTACATGTGATTTAAATGCATAGATGCCATGGGTCTGTGAAAATAGATTCCCATTTAGATTTGAAAATTTATTTAATTACTGTGTATAATGGGTGCACAGTAGTTAATACACTTAGGCATTGATTAGTGATTGATAGAGATTAAGGCTGAAATACCACATAAAATTTAACTTCCACCTCTCGTCTTGTGAACTAGCTGTGTCCGGTATGATTATCATGTTTTTTGTAAAGATATTCTGAATTTTTGTAGTTTTTTGAGAGTATAAATGGGAAGAGAGAAAAAAAGTGATATTGTTTCTATTTATGCAAAAAAGTCACACATTTTTTAAGCTAACATTACTGTCCATAAACATCTTTCAATATTTCCATGTAGTTTTTGTAAGCCTCACAGTGCTCAAAGTACAAGGTAAGTACTACCTTATTAAATAAACATGTACTAAAGTACTCTTTTTCTATACCCTTAAATAGAAGTAAATCTCTCTCTCTCTCTCTCTCTCTCACACACACACACACACACAAACAGAGAAAACAGGCCAGACTTAAATGAATTCTGAGTATGGCTTTATATAACTTACACATCTTTTAACATATCATGATGGGAAAAAAAATTAAATGTTCTCAAATCATGCAAACTCGACTTCTTTTAAGAATATATTTTTCAAATGCTCTTTGAAATCTAGATAAATGAGATTACCTCATGGAAATACATAAGGTTCATAAACTCAGATTGACAACAGGAAGCTAAGGATGGGTGCAGGAAGCAGAAGCTGAGAATCTGAAGTCCTGGGTTGTACGCTCCTGTCCATCATCTCTTATGTGACCTTGGGAAATGCCTGCTTTCATTTTGCCTCTGTATTTTGTAAAAGGTGAACTATTTTTCTTTCACATAGGTCTAGATTTTAGTGGAGGCACTTCAAAGGTGGAATACAAGCCTAAAGGGAAAAAATAGTTCCATTAGTAAAAAACATAAATACAGTTAGCCCAATTAATGGAGAGATGAGTCAAGTGCATTACTGGTATGAAGTGTGAAACTAAGCTGATTTAAGTTCTGTCCATCTTTTCTCCTGGATGCTACCACATGCATAAAATGTCAAGGCACTAATTTATATTGTATACATTCTCTGAAAAGGTCAGTGTCCAATGCTATGCCACTTATTCAGTGGCTTGTTTTCCAGAAAACTTCTCTGTAACACAGTGAAACATGAGAAAAAATGCCAAACACCTCAAATAGCTATTATTAAGCCCTCTTATAGAACTATGCTATTGTTTCTGTCTTCACTCACAATCTTATTGACTATAGATAATTCAACATATTATTGTTTGCAGTTTGGGCTATTTTTCTCACAATCCACAGCAAGTAAGAAAGAGTTGAGTGCAAAGGGCTTGAGAATCATGACAGGTGAAAATCTCAGCTCAGGGATAGCAGAAATGTCAAATTGGCAGTCAGGTATCAAAGAATAAGACAGAAAAGTTATAAAAAAAATTGTAGCAGTATGGTTAGTTTTACTACTGTTGACCCTGGATCTCCAACAACGAGAAAAGAATGAAACTACCTTTGATGTCCTCTGATTGCATGAAGTTTATAATCAATTTTTAAAAGATGTCATGAACCATAGAGGAATTAAACCAGGGAAGGATGTGAGAGATTATCTGAAACTATAGTTCCTCATTTTACAGATGAAAAACTGAAGCAATATGAGTTTCATCATCTGCCTAAGGTTATAAAGATTTATGATTGATAAAATTTTACTTGTTGGGATACACATTAGTTATTTATAAAGTTCCCTATGTGAGGTAGTTTATTCCTTAGCAATGGAGTGTGAGTGTGTGTGTGGAGCTATAGAGTCATATGTACATATGTACATATTCACTTTTATTTTTATACCAACATATGCATCTTTCTAGCAACTATATTGAGAAACATATGTCTTAGTTATCAAGTATAACATTCCTCCAATATTTTTACAATATTTTTTAAACTCACATTTGAGGTTGACCATATTTATGCTATTAGGATTCACCCTAAATGTACAAGTCTACGTCTAGAAAATAAACTTAATTAAGTCCAGGATCAGTTATTAGTCAGTATTGGGGTGGGAATAAAGAAGTGTTCCCTGTTGGGTCCTGTTATCTTACAGATACAAGTGATAGCAGATCGACTTCACTTAGGTAAATCTATTTGGGATATGCCAAATGGCAAGCCCAGAAAAGGAAGACGAAAGCAAATAAATATTGGCAACTTTCAGGCCATGTGTTAGCCCTTTATTATAGTATGGCTCGTATTTTCCAAATGCGATGCACGAGTCGCTTGCATGAGAATTTTGCAGTCTTGTGGTAGAGAAATAGTTCTGATATCTGTGCAGGGAGAGAAGGAAAGAATGAGGCATAAGTAGCCAGCATCTCAGGTTGCAGGGTAAGTCTGAAACTTCATGACCAGGCCAAAAATGTGGAGATCCAGAGCAAAATTTACCCCCTGCGTGTGTTGGCGCGCACACACACACACACACACACACACACATTTATGGAGAATATAGTTAGACTTTGGAAGACTTGTAAAGAAAGTAATATCTAGACAGAAAGCTGAAGAGTGAATAGAAATTATCCAGGAGAAGAGATAGAAGTGTATCCAAAAAAGAGTGTTTCAATAACAGCAATTAGAATTAGTCCATGTGCATAGACGTGGAGGTGAGATAGAAAACACAGTGTGGGGGCGCCTGGGTGGCTCAGTGGGTTAAAGCCTCTGCCTTCGGCTCAGGTCATGATCTCGGGGTCCTGGGATCGAGCCCCGCATCGGGCTCTCTGCTCAGCGGGGAGCCTGCTTCCTCCTCTCTCTCTGCCTGCCTCTCTGCCTACTTGTGATCTCTGTCAAATAAATAAATAAAATCTTAAAAAAAAAAGAAAGAAAAAAGAAAGAACACACAGTGTGTTTGGTCAACAGTCTCTCAACCAGGGAAGATAGAGGAAGCACTTGTGGGTGCCAGAGAATTAGGTCAGCTTATATCAGAAAGCTATTTATCAGCCTGGGCAAGGAGACAGGATTTGAGAAGAACTCTTTTGAGATGACAGAAATTAAGCATGTTTAAATACTGACAGAGAGAAGTAGAGGAATCAAGAGAGAAAAGATCATTGACAAAGGCTGCCTTGCAGAGATGCCATTGACACTTACCGTCTGTTCCCTTGTAACTGGCAGAAAGGTTTTCCTTATTTCTCTCCTCTCAGATTTATCTCTGTTCCTTGATTATTTTCCACTCATGAGTCTTGCTTCTCACCCCACTGAAATTTGCAGTTAACTCTATGCACCCCACTGAGCGTGCTTAAACCAAGGTGACCAGTGATCCCCTTGGAATAAATCAATGGTCTGCAGTACTTACTTCATCTCCAGTGACCTTTGATTATATTGGCCACTGTCTTCCAAAAGAATCTCCTCATAATGCTTTCCTATCTGCACGAGAATATTTATGGCAACATTCTCATAATAGCCTCAAACTGGAAGCAATTCAAATATTTATCAAAATTATAAAGAATAAGAGCACCTGGATGGCACAGTCCGTTAAGCAGCCAACTCTTGGTTTCGGCTCAGGTCATGATCTCAGTGTTGTGGTGTCCAACTCCGTGCTCAGTGTGGACTCGGCTTGAGGGTTCTCTCTCCTCCCCACCCTACCTTCCCTCTAAAAGTGAACAAATAAATCTTCAAAAAATGATAAAGGGTAAATTGTGGTGATTTTATTTTTACTTTTACTTTTTGTGATCATTTTATTCAATGGCCTATTATATAGTAATGAAAAGGAATGAACTTTATTTATAGGCACTGACATGATTCTCACAAACATTAATGTTAAGTGGAAGGAACCAAAATCAAAATATGTTTGCAGTTATTTAAAACTAAAACTTAGAAGAAATTATATTATGCTTGGGAACTCAGGAGAAACATTTTTTTCGAGTGTGAGATAAATTGATGTTGGTAAGGGCCATGTAGGGTTTTTTCCCAGGGGTACCAGAAGTGTTTTATTTTTTATCTGGTTTTTGTTACATGTCACTTTAAAATACTTTATCAAGTGGAACATTTGTGTTTTATTAATGTTTATCTATATGTGTTATAACTTACATTTAAAAAAAAAGAATTAGAAGCATTAAGTCAAGAATGCTAAATAAGACCACCCTTCCCCCCTAGCTTTTATGACATTACACTTTTGCATTTTTCTTATTTTTCTGACTGCATCATCTCAGCATCCCCCTGTAGGGTCTACCATCCCTTAAGTTTTGATATTAATCAAGACTTTTACTTATGCCTGTTTTTAGAATTGCCCTTGGTAATCCGCTGCTTTAACAAGCCTCTGGTTATCATCCACAAGCTATCTCTGTATATTTCAAGTTCAGACCATTTCTGAAGCTCCAGGCCCACATGCCCAACTCCATAATTAATATTTCTTCCAGAACCCCTCACAGCCATCTCAAATTCAATATGCTGCTAACCTAAATACCGTCCTACCAGGACATCTCCCTCTCCTAGCTTTCCCTCTTTCAACGAATAACTACATATACCCCATTGCTCAAGCCGTGGAGTCGGGAGTTATGCTAAATTCGTCTAGTCTGTGTATTCCCATCCTATAAAATGCCAAACCTTGTGGAATCTACCTCCTAAAGAAGCTCTAATTTGCCTGTATCCCTTCAATTTTCTTGCCAGTAAACTGTCCAGGCAACAATTAATTGCTTGCATTTCTGTGCCAGCATCCTTAGCGCATTCCGGACTTAAACCTTGCCCCCTATCAATCTAACCCACAAAAGAACAGCCAAATAAACATTTTTAAAATGTAATCATGAATTCTGATTTTGTCATTTGCCTAATAAATCTAGCATGTTTCTTCAAGTTTGTGTAAACAAATTTTTTCCATTGACTTGATAAATTGCATTAGGATAGATAGATTTGCACCCACTTCTCAAAGGACACCATGCATAACCACATTAAATAAAGGACTGTAGTTATGCCAAACTTAAAATTAGCAAAGAAAAAATAAAACAAGATTTCATAACTACCAGAGTATGCATGATTGATAGTGGATCATTCATTTCCAGACCTTATCCTTTATAAATACCTTATTCTCATAGAAGGAATACCACCTATGATCTCTGCATATTTTCTTCCATATGGTCTTGACAATTCAAAACCTAACAGCTTGAAAAGTGTTGGGAGCTAAAAAACAAACAAACAGTCTCTTCCCTTAGCTTTAATATCATGACACTCTAGCATTTGTTTGTCTGTCTAGATCTTCTCATCAGGCTTGAGTTGGAAAGCAACTTACATTATGGAAATTAAAAAATGCAAAACTGTGAATGCAGAGAATGTGTTTTGTGTGTTTAGTGCTCTAGCCCTAACTCCTGAAACCCTGCCTGGGCACAGCAACTTTTCTCTATTAAAGAGTCTCCAATGAATGAGTGGAAATAGAATCGTTCTGCCATATTCTCTTTTAAGAATCTTTGCCAAAATTTCCCCAAAGTAACTCACCAGTCAGCAGAAGTCATTTAAAGTCAAAGGTGATAAATTGCATTAGGATAGATAGATTTGCACCCACTTCTCAAAGGACACCATGCATAACCACATTAAATAAAGGACTGTAGTTATGCCAAACTTAAAATGTAGAAGGGTAAAGAGAAGGTGATGACATAACTGAAGTGAAGTGGACCAGACACGATGAAAAACAAACAAACAAAAAAAAACAAACAAACAAAAAAAACAACAAAAACCAAAACAACAACAACAAAAAACAAGAGATTCGTGGGAAATAAACATGGAAGATAGCTGAATCCTAACTGATTGGTGGTAGAGAAAGATACAGGATGTCTTCCAATGAGGCTCTGTCTTTTCGTGTTCTTACCTAATTGAACCACCTGTTTGTAGAGTCCCATGAGCAGCTGTTCTGCCTTTCCCTGTGGCATCTCTCCAAATTACTGTGGCTTTCTTACTTAGTGACCCAAATCCCCAATTAACATTTAGGTCAAATCGTGTAGATTGACAGAAAAGAAGAATAGGTAAGAGTGTCTCTGAAGCAGAGTGGAGGAGATGGCCTTGCTGGAAATACTCTTGTCCTCTGTGGAGAAATGAAGATTGGTAGGTGGTCTGAAAAAGCATGCTAGTTGAGGCGGCATAGAGAGGATAAAGCAATGAGTGAAATGGATAAGTAATTGGACCGAGAGCAAGACCTTCTGGTTTTCCCTCTCAATTCTACTACTTCCTAGCAGAAAAGCCCCGGGGAATTCCCTTAATTTTCTTGAGTTTGGTTTTCACATGTGTGAAATAAGGATAAAAACCACTTTGTCTACCTCTCTGAGGCTTTGGGAAGATCAGGCTGAATAATATCCATGAAACAGCTTCAGGAAATTTATAGTTCCCTTTAAATCATCATTTTTGTTATAATCATTATCATAAAGCACTCTAGTGTGTACGGTGGGACTTCTTTACTGAAAGTGTGTCTTTTGTCTTTTAAGAGAGATTCTAAGGTGACTCCCACCTTTGTATTCAGTGGTAACTGAAGAGCTCATCCCCGGCGTCTGAAAAGTCAAAGCCGAGCACAAGAAACGGCACGTACAGGTCTGAAACCTGACTAAAGATCAGGGAACTACAGAGTGTAGTTCAAGATAAAGCTGTCTCTTGATCACTTTCTCTGGGGAGAAAAAAGAAAAAAAGAAAAGAGAAAGGAACAAGAAGTAAAGGCAAAAAGACACTGCCGCCCAGGATGGAAGTCTTGGTATAATAGTGTCTGAGCCTGGCTTCTTGAGAGGAGTTTAATCACTGCTGAGTCAAGGAAGAGGCAGAAGGAGGGCTGTCACCTCGCTCTCTGAAGAGACACGTCAAAAATCTGCCTCTATTTTTTGTGGCAATTAATCCAACAGCATTCTCTCTGCAAGAGACCCTGAGAATGGCAAGAGATTTATAGACACAAGGAATCTTTCTCACGATTACACATCCAGATTCCAAGGAAAGAGTGCATCTGTGTGACCATCACAGCAGACAGCGACAGTATGGCTAGAGAATACCTACACAATAAAAGGAGAGAAAGTACTCTCAGCGTCTCAGTGCCTAATTAGAGATGCATTGTGTTTAGATTCTTGGTTGGCATTGTGAAAATATTTCTATGGTATCATCAGGGAAGACTAAATTTAACCAAAGTGGTTCATCTGAACTTTGGGGCGCCCTGTTGAATTCAAATCAGAAATGAAGCCAGTTGCTCCAGTATCTCTTCTGGAGAATACAGAGTTGAGGATGGGGATTTAATTTGGGAAAAATAAGAACCCCTTGACCTGCTTCACACATAACACATTAAAGCCAACCTGGTTTTATTTCCTTTGCTCACTTCTAGTTGATTCTAAGCAAAAGCAAAGAAAAAGGAATTGTTTGATTTTGGATGGTTTTACACTTCCCAATTCTCAATGATTTACCACATCTTTAAGCCCTCACCTGGTGTCACTAAACAATTCAGAGTTTTGCTGTCTCTAGCAAAGTCACAAGAAAAGGAAATTGTGACAGATCATAGTGTCTAAAGTCACATATTTCAATATCACAAAGATGTTGGAGATAATTTATGTATGTGCTTTAATTTGCAGATCACGGAAATGAGATTGAGAAAAATTAAATGGCTTCCAAGGTCACAAAACTGATTAATGTCGAAACAGATTGAAAACCCGTTTTCTGACTCCTGCGTCCGTGAAGTTCCCTGTGTGCGTTGTGTCTCTCCCTCTTTTAAACAGACTTAGTTCTGTGCTAATGCTTCCAAACAAGAACTCAGTGCTCAGTAAGCATGCCATGTTCTTTAGGTGGCAAGAATAAAACTATTGTGGTAATACATTTTCGTATTTTGCCCATATTGATAGGTCCAGAACAGGGAGTAAAACACTCATTTGATGCCTTTCAAAAAATATCTGCTCCAAATAAGCATCCTCCTCTGAGTAGTTGAGAGGGCGCTGAAGCTCTGAGCACTAACATGCCTGTGACAGGGACTGTCCTCTGTGCCGTTTTCCTATATATTCAGCAATGATATCATTTTATAAATAAGCTGATACAAACGTTTAAAGGAGGAAAATAGACGTAAGATGAAGTTGTGAAAAACAAGGAATGTTTGAATGTACAGTATAATATTCGAACAAAAACATAGATCTTAAGGTGAGTGACTTCTATATATATGCCCATCAATAAAATTAATTTTAAAAAAGTTTAACCTGTACACACAAAATATTTTTCATAGGAAGAGACAAAAGAAAATCCTAAAATTTCAATTATATTTGGGTATTGTTGTAATTAAGGAGGTTACTTGTTTGGGTTCATTTTTGGGGGATGAACGTGTCAAAACACTAAACAGGAATTAAAAAAATGAATAAAAACCAAGCATTTGCATAATTACAACTATTTGGCATTTGCTAAGCTGTCCCATCTTCTTCTCCTGATTAAAAGGTGAAGAAGCGAGATAGGGAGATTTTTAAGCTTTATTTTGGTATGAGAATCTTCCATCCCTTAGATGCTTGGGTCCGTATATAGGTACAGTAGGCTGCACAGTGCCCCCCCACCACCTCCCACAAAACACACACACACACACACAAAGAAACAGATACCCACATCCTAAGCCCCAGGATCTGTGAATGCTTTCTTATTTGGTAAAAGGAAATTTGGAGATGTGATCAAATTAAGCATGCTGAGATAGAGAGATCATTCTGGGTTATGCATGTGGTCCAGTATGTAATCATAAGACTCCTTGTACCAGGCAGACAGACATTTGACAACAGGAGAGCAGAAAGCCATGCAACCACAGCAACAAAGACTGCAGTGACGTGGCCAAGAGCCAAGGAATATGGCAGCCACCAAAAACTGGGACAGGCAAAGAATGGATATTCCTCCTGAGCCTCCAGACTAAAGCAGCCTTGCTACCTCCTTGATTTTGGCCCTCAAAGACTCATTTCAGTCATCTGGCCACTAGGACTGCAAGAGAATAAATGTCTATTGTTTTAAGCCATTGAACTTGTAGTGATTTGTTATGACAGCAGTAAGAAACTAATATAATAGCAAAAGATACATTTCTTAAGATAAGGAATGGAGTTATCTAATCTGAAAAAATATTAAAATTAAATTATGTCCTTACCCCAGAATTTTGCAGGAAAAATCTCACTGAAAAGCTTAATGTCTCTATATGATTATCTTGTTTTCCTGTTGTTGAATTCATCTGAAAAAGGAAATACATAATATGTCATCTAAACTGTGGTCTGGATTATGCATTGGCAAAATTTTGGCAAATCCTAATAATCTCAAAGATGGCTCATCCAGGAGACCTATAGGAGGACTCAGTAGGAGCTTCTCCCAGTGGAAGTTCATCCAATGTACAGCTTTCATAGCTAAGTATTTTTTTCTCTGATATTCTCTCTATATCTTGTCCTACTCATTTAAAGGAAAGCTATTATTTAAGGTGATGTACTGCACTGGTCTGCACCTGGACATTTCCAGG
Organism: Mustela nivalis; assembly: GCF_964662115.1. Taxonomy (NCBI): domain Eukaryota; kingdom Metazoa; phylum Chordata; class Mammalia; order Carnivora; family Mustelidae; genus Mustela; species Mustela nivalis. The sequence goes on along the minus strand of NC_139033.1, from coordinate 31,133,463 downwards.
ATGTGGGAATCTTGCAGGTCATGGTATCATCAAGGATCCTTACCAGGCCCAAGGAGGAACATAAATGAAAGCAGGTGAGATGCCCTGAGCTCTTGCTCGCCCATCTGCTCCCCCAACACCCATCTCCATCTATTTACAGGGTATTATTACCTAGTGGTGGAAGCCAAATTCTAACCAATACTGAGAACTCTCCAGGGAGCAGTAACTTGAATTGGAATAAAGGTCAGGCTATTTACAAGAATGTAAATGTGAAGGTGTCTGCTCATTTTATTTTATGGACCTGTTCACAAATAGCCCTGGGAAAGAGAACAGGAGATTAAATCAAAAGTGAGTTTTAATAGGTAGCACAGAGAATTTGGAAGCTGAAAATCTGTGAGTGAATCTGAGTTTCACTCTTTTCTACCTCCCTCATGTACTGTGGCAGATACACACTAAGGTGAATCCCAGTGAGTCACACTCACTAATATACACCCTCTTCTTCCCCCAAGAGGATGGGTGCAATTTGTGGTTTGCCATATTTAATAGATTATGGCAAAGGTGACAGGACATCACTCCATGACTGCATCCCATTGTATGAGACTCCGTCAAAGCAGACCAGACAGATTCTCTTGGTGGCCTTGAAGATAATAGGTGCCATGTTGTAAGGCCTGTGGTGGGGTTATATGACAAGACCTGAAGGAGAGGGGTAACGCAAAAAGCGGAGAGTGATATATGCATACCAGCCAGCAAGAAATCAGAATCTTCTGCAAACAATCATATGAGCTAGGAAGAGAACCGGACCCTAGGAAGGAAAAAGCTAGTTGGCATCTTGACAGCAGCCATGGGAGACCCAAGAGGACTTAGCCAAACTATATCCTAACTCCTGACCCACCAGAACCCATACGACAATAAGTGTACATTGTATTAAGCTGCTAGGCTTGTAGTAATTTGTTAAGCAACAATAGAAAATTAATACATTCATAAAATCTGTGAATCAGCTTCTTAGAGTTTGTCAAATAATACACATAGAATAACTTGTGTGTGATAAAGTTCAGTGAATATTAGTTACCAGCATGCTTAATGACGATTTTGAAAAATAAGGGATTAAAACCAGGCAAGATTTATAAACCTATAGCTCTATAACTTTTTTTGTATATAGAGGTGCTAGATTATCCTTAAGCTTTGAGCACTTTGTTGAACCTCATAATTCCCAAACCAAAATAAACAATCTAATCAATCTAAAGATTTGGAAGACAAACATTTTGTCACTGCCATTAGCGTGTATGAATTCCACTGTTTTACAGTTTGATGTATCTGGTCTTTGACACTGACATCACACTCTTTCAATAGAATTCATTTCATGTAAATTACTTTAATAGAATCACCTTCATTCCAATAGAAAATTGTAACTTATTATTTGGGGAGAAGGGTTAGTAGAACAAACTGGACTCTAGATCTTAACTTGTACTTGGACAACACTTTGCAAACACACCCCTTGTATAGACTTTGATGTCAAAGACCCAGGCTTACATCTAAGTTCTCTTAATAGTTTTTTTCTGACCCTGAAAGTCACTTCTCCTGAGACTTCAATTATCCTAACTTCAAATAAAAGTTTTCTTTGTTATTATTACTGATGTCCATGGAATTATTTTCTAAATTGTAACCTCCAGTGAAATGTTACTTATTATTTATTTTCCATTTTACTGATCCTTTGTAAACATAAGAATGATAAATAAGAAAAAGAGATAGGTCTCTTGTGTGTTCTCATTTTTTATAATCTTGATAATGTAGTTAAATTTTTGTTCTGTGATAGTCATTTTTAAAAGAAATTATTTTAACTCTCTCTCTCTCTTTTTTTTTCCCCCCTTCTCTGGCAGTTACATCTGCTGCTCTCACACTCATTATCCTTCCCAACTCCTCAGTTTCTTTCATTCAAGTGAGAAAATCCATCAGGGCGATCAAAGGAAATGTCAAACATGGTAAAAATGTTGGCTTAGATCATCAGCACACTTCAAAGACATCTGACTATGGCATTATCACAAGAAAGTAAATGCCCAACAAACTGTTATCAAAATCACTGATCAGGTCTTAGAAGAAATTAAATGTGCTACACGTTAAAATTTGTGGTAGAGAATCTTGGGTTTTATAACTCCTAAAAAGCAATATTGCATATAACATAGGATTCTATGTAATGCAACATGCATCAGTAGATTTGGAAATCAGGGCCAGCAGTCTGACGAGTGGCAAGTCCTCAGAGGGATTACTCTGTTGAACTTTGAATTAAGCACCTAGGAAGACATTTACAACTATTATTTCTAAGGAAGAAAGCAGCGGATACTTTTCTATCTAAAATATCATACTTCTTGGGGCACCTGGGTGGCTCAGTCATAAAGTGTTTGCCTTCAGCTCAGGTCATGATCCCAGGGTCCTGGGATTGAGCACCATGGGTCGGGCTCCCTGCTCAGCAGGAAGTCTGCTTCTCCCTCTCCCACTCCCCCTACTTGTGTTCCTGCTCTGTCTTCCTCTGTCAAACAAATAAAATCTTCAAATAAATAAATAAATAAATAAATAAATAAATAAAGTATCATACTTCTTAACTATGTGATAGAATATATAATTCTACCTGAAGGCGATAATGAGCCTATTTTTTTTTTTTTGGAGGTTATTTATGTTATCTATTTATTTATTTATTTGAGGGGTGGAGAGGCAGAGGCAGTGGTGCAAGAAGAGTCTTAAGCAGACTCTGTCCTGAGCATGGAGCCTGATGTGGGGCTCGATCCCACAACGCTGAGATCACGACCTGAGATCACAACCTGAGCCGAAAAAAAGAGTGGGATGCTTAACCAGCAGAGCGACCAGGACACCCCACAATGATCAGATATTTCTTATAGATATTTAGTATAAAGTAACATTTGCTCATTTAGAATTTTTTATCACAATAGAAAAGCATACAAAGAAAATCAAAATTTTTCTCTCCCATTTCCAGTTCATCGCAAATATGACTAGCCTTAACCTAGTTTGTGTTTCAGGTGATGCCTTAGCAAGCAAGGGTATTTTTACTGATACCTGAAGCAAAGGTCAGGACATAGCCATTGCAGAACATGAAAGAAATATTACTATTAGAAGGAAAGTCATATGTAAAGGTCTTTGGAGAATGTGGAAATAGTGTTGAGAAAATAAAACTTTAGATTTCTGGAAGATATATAGTAAAGAGAAAAGTTGTGAGAGAAGAACCTATAAAATTAGAAACAGATTATGGATCTCACCAACCATGTTGAGAAGTGTAGACTAACCTAATGGGAGAAAGGTAATTACTTAGATAACTTAAGGATGAGCAGGAGACAGACCTATGTTGTATGCTACAACAAAGGAAAACACCAACATTTTGCTTTTAACAGTTTGGCTGCTCAGATATCCTAAGAAACAAACAGCTGGAATCATTGTTTTAAAGGTAAAGATGAGATCAGAAAGAAAGGGAGTCCTAGAGGGAAAAGCTGAAAGAAAAAAAAGCTTAAACAGGAAAGTTATCACAACAACCACAGGTGGCCATAGAAGCACAAGTCCATATCACACACTGGATTTTAATTGTGAAAGAAGTTGTTTCATTGTGAGAGAGAAGTTTGGTAATATTGGAGAATCTGAACAGAGATACCCTCCATGTAGAACTAGGACGGCCGTAGGACCAGAAACCTAGCGTAATGTAGGTAAGAAAAACACCTATTCTCTGGCAAAGAAAGTTCCCAAGAAATATTTTGTATCTCAGACTTTGAGTCAGGTTGAAAAATGAGAGTCTCTACCAAGAATCTTAGTTATGATGAAGTATAATTTGGCATAACATAAGCAGTTAAAAACTCCTGAGAAACACATTAAACTTAAAACTGTCTGTGGTGGAAATGCCATTGTTTTTCTGACATAAACACTGTCCTGGAGGAATATATCTTTAGCATGGGACCAGCATCATTTCCACAGCAGACTTCTCATCATAAGCTTTAGAGGTCAGAAGGCTTTGGGCCCAGGGATTCATAGAGCTAAAAGCAGAAAAAACAACAACAAAAGACAAACCAAAAACCCGTCAAACAAGAATCCTGCAGCCGACAACCATCCTTCAAAAGTGAGGGAGAAATTAAGACATTCCCAGATAAACAAAAACAATGGGAGTTCGTAACTACTAGACCTATCCTTCAAGAAATCCATGTTTAAGGAAGGTAGACTTGATACTGATAAGCTGTCAGTACTGCCCCAAAATAGCCACAGACTCAATGGAATCCCTACAAAAATCCCAACGATGTTTTATGCAGAAATAAAAATCCATCCTAAAATTCATATGGAATCTCAAGTGACCCTGAATAGCCAAAGAAATCTTGAAAAAGAAAAACAAAGTTGGACGGCTCACACTTCCTAATTTTAAAAACTTATTACAATTACTACTCAGTAATCAAAATGGTATGGGGCTGATAGAAAGACAGACATAGAGATCAATGGAAAAGAACAGAAAGCCAAGAAAGAAATCCTCGAGTGTGTGTTCAAATATTTTTTTACACAGGAGCCAAAACCATGCAATGCAGAAAGGAAAGTCTTTTCAACAAATGTTTTGGAAAAATTGGCTATCCAGAGGCAAAAGAATGAAGTTGGACCCTTCCCTAACACCACATGCAAAAATTAACTCAAAATTCATCAGAGACCTAAAGATAAGAGCTAACCATAAAACTCTTAAAAGAAAACATAAGGGAAAACTACATGAAAATAGATTTAGAAGTGATTTCTTGGATATGAAACCAAAGTCACAGACAACAAAAGAAAATTATAAGTAAACTGAACTTTGTGAAAATTAAGAATTTTGTGTATCAAAGAACACTATCAACATGGTGAGAAGACAGCCTGCGGAATGGGTGAAAATATTTATTAATCATGTATCTGGTAAGAGATTGATATTCAGAATACACAGAGAACTTCTAAATTCAATACAATGACAATAAAACCCAAACAACTGAATTCAAAGATGTGAGCAAAGAACTTGAATAGACATTTCTCCAAAGAAGGTATATAAATGGTCAGTAAGCACATGAAAAGTTGCTCAACATCAGTAATCATTAGGAATGTGCAAATAAAAATCATAATTCGACAGTATTTCACATCATTTAAGATGGACACTATCAAAAAATAAATAAACAAAACAGAAAATAACAGGTATTTGCAAGAGCATGGAGAAAGTGGAACACCTATGCAGACAGTGGTGCAGCCACTGTGGAAAACAATATGGAAGTTCCTCAAAAAAATAAAAATAGAATTACCTCATGATAATCTCCACTTCTGGGTACATACCCCAAATCATTGAAATCAGGATCTTGAAGAGATATTAGTATACTCATGTTTATAATGGCATTAGGCACAATAGCTGAATATGGAAATGACCCAAAGATCCATCAACAGTTCAAAAGCATCCTGACTTCAGCTTGTAAGTGTTTTTGTCTTAAACTCTTTTTCAATAATTCAAGGGGAAAAAATAGTCCTTTAAGTGACATTCAATTTGTTAAAAGCTGGGAATCTAAAGATTATGCAAGTATTCTTACCTCAAATGGATAAAAAGCACACAAAATGTTCTTTGCAGGTCTGCATAATGCTATAATAATTTTAACTTTTTTTTTTAAGATTTTTTTCTGTTTATTTGACAGACAGAAATCACAAATAGGCAGAGAGGCAGGTAGAGAGGTTGGGGGAGGCAGGCTCCCTGCTGAGCAGAGAGCCCAATGTGGGGCTCAATCCCAGGACCCTGCGATCGTGACCTGAGCCAAAGGCAGAAGCTTTAACCCACTGAGCCACCCAGGCACCCCCAATTTTTACTTTAAAAAAAAAAAAGTTAAATACTCAGTGCATCTAAATCTCATTCTCTTCATGGCTAACAGTCATTTGTCTTACTCAGTTTGAGTGACTACAAAGAAAACCACAGTCTAGGTGGCTTAAACAAAAACATATGTTTCTCATGGTTCTGGAGACCGAAAGTCCAAGTCAGGATGCCTGCATGGTATGGTGCCTGGTGAGGGCCTTCTTCCCGGTTTAAAGATGGCAGTCTTCTTGTTTTATCCTTAAATGCAGAGAAGGAGGGCTAACTCTCTGCCTCTTATGCTAATCTCATCATGGGGCTCCAGCCTCATTGCCTAATTACTTCCCAAATTTCCCACCTCCAAATACCACCACATTAAAACTCGAACATATGAATTTGGAGGCCGGGGGGGGGTGGTGGGCACAAACATTCAGTCCATAGTACCCAGCAAATTCTGTGTTTCTATATTTTTTTCTAAATTGTGCACAAAAACTGAACAGTTTCTTCTTTAGCTCATCACTTTCTTATAATTCATCATGGATAGCAAGAAGAAGACATTTGGAATTTAAATCATTCTGTCCACAAATATCATTGCCTGCTCTCAGAGATCATTAGATACTATTTCCATTTTTCTTATTATATGTTGCTGTTCTTTCTAGCTTCGAATGGCATTTTCCTCACTATCCTAATATTTCTTAACAATAATCTCCTCCATCCTCTCCCGGCTTCCACTGAGTCTTTTCAAAGCACGCCCAGCTTTTAAAAACAATCCCCCCAAATCTTCTCAGCTTCTATCTACCAGCCAACATTCAGGAGAGAGAAGATAGGCCTTCCTCTGATAAGAAGAGTATCTAAGAACTTGTGGCCGTTTTTATTTTGTGATGTATGTCAATTGATAAAAACACAAGAAAGAAAGCCCTTGCTGAGCACGTTTTGTCTTGGCCACATTCTAACACTTCTGCTAGCATCCCCTTGGTCAAGTCCAAAGTCAAGGGACAGGAAAATGCGCTCCTCTATCGGTAGGAAGAACTGAAAATTTACATGACAAAGGCCAGGGAAGTTCCATATTTGTGGTCAGTAACTCAGTCTCCCGGAAGAGCTCTTAGCGGCAAAGCATAGCCTAAAACTTCTTCTATTTTCATGTTAAACCCTACTTCAATGTCCTCTTAGAGTATGAAGGCAGCAAGTTTAATAGGCATTTCAGTACACATGTATATGGAATTGGGAAGCGTTTGGGCCAGGTTCCAAAGAGGGAGAAGAGTCCTATTTTTCACCAGATCTGGGTCCTGTTCTGGTACACTTACCGCATACTCGGCACACATGTGCACGAAGGAAGGTTGTCCTGTCGGTCCACTTTACTTCTCTAAGGTTCCATATGAACTAAATAATCAGGCCATTTTAAGTAAAAAGTAATTTAAGTCATGAAATGAGGTTTCCTTTTGCCAGAGGGTAGCAAGAATGGAAAGAGCACAGTTTGTAATAATCTCTTTTTAATGGTAATAGAGGTATATATGGGTATATCAGTCATACTCAAATACAAACCATCATGTCCACAAAAGGAAAAACTCATGATTATGTGCATACTGTGCCACTGTCCCATTAAAAATAGAAAAATCACACTTCTAGAAGAGCTTTCAATTAATGGCTGTTATGTATTATAGTATATCTAGTTTTTTATTGTGTCATTAATGGATAATATGGTACAATTAGTCCTTAAGCGTGTGATTAATATTCTACTAACTGCTTAATGCCATTGGCATTCATTAGCAATGAGTAGATATTTAATTAATGCCTGCTTATTCCTTGGCAACAACACAGATGAAGTTTTCTTATTTCTCTGTGAATATACCCCACTTTCCCTATCTTCTCTTAAGAAGACCTCAACTTTTGTAGTGACACCCATTTAGGAAAATATTAGTGTATGTTAAGTATGTATTTCTATAGCTTATTTTATTAGTGGTGTTATTGTTTTACAAATAAAATGTTTAGGATATAAAATATTTTAGGGTGTCATGATTTTTTAACCCTAATTGAGAAATCATGAACAATGTCTGTACTCTCTCCTCTTCTGTAATTCATAAACTATAGCTACTCTAAAGAAAGTAAACTAAATCTCATAATTAAAAAATCATAATTAAAAAATCAATATGTGTGTCAAAATGATGTCACCGCTTCAAAGGACAATAGAAAGTTCAACAGTTGTACGAATATATCAGAGAAAAGTATTCACTGAAGTCTAAAATACTGTGAATAAATGATTCCTGAAGCTGATTTTCCCTGAGGAAGGATACTAGTTACTTGGCAAAGGGCAGAGAGGAACATATATATATGGTCATAGAATTTTCATGTTCTGTGAGTATAGCTGAAATAAGCAAGAGGTTGAAAGTCTAGGGGATGAGAATACAATCACTCAAATTTTTATTAGTATACTTATTTCCTTTCAATTTATAATTCATTTCATGGCAAATATTATTATTTATAAATATCTAGCATCAGGACTGAAATATAAAATATAGAAATAAAATATGGACATAAAATATGGAAACTGCCTGGGAGGGGTTAGAGATTTTTAAATGATAGTCCCTATCATTAGCTTTTTCAATCTCTACAGGCACTTTCACTCTGCATCTAACTAGGCATGCTGATTTCTTGATACATTTTATTTATTTCCAAATATTTGTGACTTTACATACATTTGCATGCAACTGTTATTCTGAGCAATTAAGGTGAAATTGTAAACCAGTCTTTTTTATTTCCTGGATGGATGTTAGAATCCAATGTACTTTGACCCCTCCCCCTCCAAAAAAAAAAAAAACCCACATAATTCTTCTAAGTCTATAATTTAAATAAATGGGCAGAGGGGCATATTTGTAGCTCACAACATAGTAGTAAAACTAAAACAAAACAAAACAAACAAAAAAACTTCTTCAAAAATACTTTCTCCTGATTGTTCTGCAGCCTTGTTTTCAGATGTAGTCTTGACAAACTTATTTGTAACCACACTATGATAATGTGCAAATTCTAGGTTGTCTATCCCACAATTTTCACTTATATTCATCATTTTGCATAGTTTGATGCATCAGTTAAACTTTTTTCAACCTATTGCACATCATAGAGTTGACATCACTGAGGACACTTGAGAAAGTCCAGTATAAGAGATTAAAATCCATAAAGCATTAATATATATTTGTGCAAATATAAGGGAAGAAAAACCTTCCTCAGCCATCTTTGGGTTTATGGATGGCTATGAAAATTAAACTGATAAAGAGAGATGAACAGGAGAAAAGCATACATGTTTATTTTATATAAGATCTATATGACACAGGAGCCTGCATAAGGAATGAAGACTCGATGAAATGGTTGACCCTTAGTACTTATATGCGAGGAGTAAGGAAGAGTGGACACCTGGGGAGAGATTTAGTAGGTCAGAGGGTATGAGGGAAGTGTAGCAAATTGGGAGAAACAGCAGGGACTGTTTGTTCAGATTCACCTCAATGCCCCCTTGTCTTCAGGACAAAGGCATAAGAGGCACCCCGCACATAAAGTCTTTCTGGTTGAATTTAGGAGAGAAGGACAAAGGAAAGGTCAAGGTCAGGGTGACCTTCCTGCTTCTGCCATTTTATCAAACTTCTTTAGCTTAAAATATTCAGTACGCTAAGGTGCCATTTCCATGTTCTAAACCCCATCAGTTATATACTAAGTAAGCAAATTCTTAACACACATAGCAAAACAAGTGATCAGGTTACCTGGATTTTATTAAAAACATTTTAATGGAGAATCAAGCTTTGAGCATGGTTTTGAAGAAAGGAAACAGCAGGTCCTCAAGCTCAAACAAAGAGGTAACATACAGCAGCTCTGTCCACCCCACCATTCCTGTTTCTTTATTTACCTGTAGTTAAACACACTCTTCTCTCCTCCCTCTCCTTCCAACACAGACACTCACAAATCATCCTTTTTTTCTGCTTTATTGAGATATTTTCTGACCTCAGAACAAAGAGTAAATAATTTATCTTTCACACCTTCTTTATTGGACTAAAACCCAAATAACTTTATATTTTGAAATTAATGTCAAAAATAGCCAAATACTGGGTGCTTGAGTAGCTCAATTGGTTAAGCGTCTGTCTTTGGCTCAGGTCATGATATGGGGGTCCTGGGAGGGAGCCATGCATTGGGTTTCCTACTCATGAGGAGTCTGCTTCTCTCTCTCTCTTCCCCTTTGCCCCTCCCCACCATACATTCTCTCTTTCTCTCTCAAATATTTAGACAAAAGAAATAAAAGAAATAAACAAATCTTTTAAAAATAGTCAATTACTATCAAGAAAAACATACTTTTAATCTTGAATAAATAATTATGAAATTTTTAAAAATACAAAAACCTCTGTAGTACCGTATAATATCATCCAGTATAAGGTAGGGGTGTGTGTGTGTGTGTGTGTGTGTATGTATTTGCACGTGTACATATGGTATGCATATGTATATGTGTTTGGATATGTATATGGGTGTACACACATGTTCAGGGATATGAATACTAGGACAGACCCTAAAAGGGTGGGGGACAATAGGCAATTCAATTAGCAAACTTATCAATGATACGTACACTAAAAAGGAGGCTATGTGGGGCTCATTCTTAACTTGTGTTTTTGGCATACCATTAAAGGCAAAAAAAATCACACTAAGTTTTACTGATTTTCAGGAAAGTGGAGGCCCATCAGTCCTCTTAAACATCAAAATAGTTTTGTATTATTTGGGGAGCATGGTATTTGTTTTGATATTACAGAATTTAGATGATTTCAACTGAATGTTTTTTAGTTTGTCATTTAAATGCATGAAAAACAAATTCATAGTTTCGTACCTCTGGGTAGATGTTACGAATCTTCAGCCATGATAAAAATGACAGTAATTTTCTTTCATACAATGGTAATAAGAGAATAAAGACGATCCTTTGATGATAAATGCCACTTTTGCAACCTAGGTTTCTGTTCAGTGTCAAAAAAAAACTGAGGAAAATATGTAGAACATTTTATTAAAGTGTCAGTTCTTGGGGTACCTGGGTGGCTCAATGGGTTAAACCTTTGCCTTCAGCTCAGGTCATGGTCTCAGGATCCTGGGATTGAGCCTCATGTTGGGCTCTGCTCAGCAGGGAGCCTGCCCCTCCCCGCCCTTTGCCTACTTGTGATCTCTGTCAAATAAATAAATAAAATCTTTAAAAATTTTTTTCAAAAAAGTGTCTGTTCTTTCCATCAGTCTTCATTTTTTTTTTTTTTTTTATCTGACATTACCTGGGACTCTTCTTTAATCTACTAGTTTAATATGACTAGGGTTAATTGTCCCCCGCAGGACATGAAATAGATAATAAGTTGCTGGAGGTTGGTGAGTTTATGCTAAATGAAAAGAGCAGCTAAGATACTTGCAGATTTTGGGGAATAGAGTTCCCAGGAAGTACTCCGCATTCCCAGATAGCTAAAAGCATTGAAACATGTGTCCATACTCGGCAGATTTTTAGGCCTATTGATGTTTCTAGGTCACTGTTGTCAAGGTAATAACTTCAAGTCGTGGGGAAATGATATACATCTGTGCAAATCATTTATCTATAAAAGGGACACGTGTATAGTAATAGTGTAAGTAAAATGGATTTTTTTAAAGAAAACATGGGTTGTGTGCATTTACTCCACATTTAGTATCAGATTTTGTGTCGGTCTAGATATTGTTTAACTCTCCTCCAAAGAGGGAAATTTGTGTTTTCCTTTTGATTTGCCATCTGCCCAGCAAAGGCAAATAGCCCTTCCTCTCAGAGGAGGTACAAAGTTTCAACTCTGACTCAGAAAGAATTTCAGTGACAGATATGTATCTAGAGTCCTCTCCATTGGGAATGGCACCTGCTTGTCAGAAAGCATTGCCTTAAACCACACATCCTGTGTTCCTCCTCCCTCTTGCCTTTCTTCCCCTGCTTTCTCTTGCTCTCTCTCTTTCTCTCATTTAACTTGAAAATTGCATCTGTCCCTCCTCTAGTTGCTCCCAAAGTTTAGTTTTCTAAATGTTTGAGTTGAGAAGCTGTGTAGAATTGGCTAAATTAAATTTAATGAAGGGAAAAATGTGACTTTCTCTAAGATTAGTTTCCCTAAATTTAGTTTTCCACCTTTATTTTTAATCATATTCTTAATTATGCCTTATGAAAAGTGTAATATTCTTACAGGAGAAAATCTAGGATATTCTGGGAAATGAGTGTTCACAGTATTTTGTAATTTTAATGCTGTCTTTTTAAATTTCTAAAACAAAACTACCTTATTAGCTTCAAAATGGGCGACTGGGGCATTTACAAAAAAAGTGGGAGTTGTTGAATAGACTTTTCTTCAAAGAGATTAAAAATAGCTTCTGATGTTGTGAAAATGTGGGAGGGAAGTAAATGAAAGATGCTGATGAACTTGGGGTCCTGCTGGTAAGTCTTTGCTGTAGATGCTAAGGTCACTTTGGATATTCAGCTGCCTCTGATTGTTCCCATGCTGGGGAGGGAAGAACCAAAGGTCAAGGTTCTCAACACTCTCAGAGCTTGTGCAGCCATTTTACAACACATAATCTGCAATGTACTTTTCTGCATGATTTAAAAAAGCATATGATGTCTTCATTCATAATTAACAAATATAATATCTAATAAAATCATATGTGTTAATGGGCAAATAACAGAAATGAGCAAATGTGGATGAAATGGTACTCGAACTTGCTTCTCATGTCCAGAGAATCTGCTTTAAATACTGTGTGCAGCCTGGGAGTTAGGATTTGTTAAGAACTTTCCAGAAGATTCTGATGTACAGCTAATACTCAACTCACTGGTTTGAAATAGATGTAGAATTCCCTTGAAGGTGACAGCCACACACACACACACACACACACACACACACACACCCCTATATATAATCTCACATTATGTGCAATTTCAGAATTCTATATACCTATATATGATAACTCTCATTTTAGTAATGATAATTTCTACAGTAATTAACATCATGTGGTTAATTGTCTCTTCAATATGGCAAGAAAATGTAAGAAACAATCTGGCAAATTATGATGCACATGCATATCATTCATCCGTAGATGAAGGACCAGGACTGAGATAAATTTCACACAGTGAGTCTAGCATAAAATGAACTGGAGTGTTCAATGACTGATTTTTATCTTGGACTTGATTCTCAGGAGTTTCTAGTTGACTTATCATGGAAAGAAAATGGTTATATGCAGATTAACATAACACACCCTAATAATTAGCAAATTGCAGCCATTCTGTAGTGTTCGTGTAGTGTTTTCTTGTACATTAACATTGCACTGTTAACAACTTACTGGTTTCTAACTTTGATTTTGTATCTATTCTTCTAATCAATGCAGAATGAACTATTAGAGGTTCCCACTTTAGAAAGAAAGGATTTATTGAATTACCTCTCAAATGGTTGTTTAACAAGTTAATTTACTTGCTAGTTGGTTGGTTTGTGCTTAGTTGGTTTCCTTTTTTTCTTCTGTTTTGTACAGCATTCCAATTTGTATTAGATGCTAACCCATTTAATAGATTTGATAAAGGCATGTTTTCCTTAGAAACATTAAGCTCTGATCAAAACAATCTAGAGATTGAAAAATATAATTCTGACAAAAACAAAGTGATTTAAAAGGAAAGACAACCAGACAAAATTTCAACTTCAGCTCTCCAGAGGCTAAGAACATACATAGACTTGGCAAGTTTTATAACTCTGGAGAAATCTTCAAGTTTTATAACTCTGAGGAAATCTCCATTTCCTCAACAGTAAATAGGGATAAATAATATCTGGTTTATGGAGTTTTTTGTGAAAATTAGAGATAAGATAGTTAAAGTGTATAGTGCTTGGTAAATTCTCAATAATAATAGCTATTAATTAATATGCATCATAATGCATATTATGCTGCAATGTGTATTTAAACATTATAATTTCTATTTGAATGTAAAAGCTGATTATTTGTAAATTGATACCTATGTGTATTCTGATTAAATGATAAACCTTACTTAGGTTTATGAATTTATATCTTCATTTATTTTGCTTATACTGTAATCCTTCCTAGAATTAAAATTTCACTTTTTTAAAGTTAATATATTATATGGAACAGCACTATTTTTAAATAGCTCGTGAACAGATGATTGAAGATTTTAAACTTTTTTTTTTTTTTCAATTTTGGAGATAGAGAGATAAGATGGGGGAGTGGTGTGGAGGAACAGAGGGAGCGAGAGAATCCTCAAGCAGACTCCCTATTGAATTGGAGTCCTGCTCCAGGTTAGATCCCATGACCCTGAGATTATGACCTGAGCTGAAATCAACAGAAAGATGCGTAACTGACTGAGCCACCCAGGTGTCCCAGATGATTGAAGATTTTAAAGTACTATTTAAAGCATTTAGTATTTAACCCTCCTTCATCAAGTCCAAATATGGCAGGTTTTAGTAAGTTACATAGGTAAATGTTTACATTCATTTATTAAACAACTACTTATTGAATACTTATATTTGAAAAATTTCTGTTCTGGAAATTCCTGTATAAGTTCCCTTTTTGCTTAGGCGGCAGCTATTGACAAACAAAGAATGAAATTATTTTACTAAAACTGTAGTAAATGCTAAGGTCATGCAGGATGGCATGAGAAGTTTACAAAGAAGGATATGCCATAATGTGGGAAGAATAGATAAGGCTACCCTGAGGAAACTATATCTGAACTGAGCTACCAATAATTTGTAGCTATTAACTGGATAGAATGTGAGTGTGTCGAGAAGCGTCATTTCTAGGCTGACGTACACAATGGACCAGTTTCTTGTGACAAAAGGGAAATAGCAGGACTGAGGAATTTCACGAAGGCTAAGGTTAACTGTAAAACAGAGTGAAGTTTCGAGTTGTTTGAGAAGAGGATGGTGATTTATTTGTGCAGAAGATACATAAGTTCTTGTAATGTGTAGGATTTCTGTTTTGTTTACCTCAGGAGCAATACTGAGCCATTGGATTGTTAAAGGCGGGGGGGAAGAGACAAAAACAGAAAAGATGTTTTAGGTATAGCTAAAGAAGAAGAGAAACACTAGAAATATTCAAATATAAAATTAATAGGACTGAGTGCATGAGGGAAAATGGTGTATATACTGCTACATAACAAAAATTCCATCAAGTAAGTCTTTAAGATCTAATTGGCTTTATTAAACAATTCCTGGGTCTGGCAGCATCTCGTCCAGCCAACAGAAGGTGCTCCAAAGAGTGGCACAGAATAGAAGGTTTTTATGGAAGGACAGTGGGACAAGAAGGTTATTAGCAAAAGGTTTGCTCCAGGCAATGTAGCTTTCCTGCAGGGAAGAAACAAGGGACCCTCATGCAGATTGTCTCGCCTTTCTTTGGGGGATGGCAGATTCATTGGCAAGCAGATGGAAAAATTCCTTGACTAACTAGTTAAGGCTACATTTCTGGCAGAGGTTGAAATTGCAGTTAGGTTAGGTTTTAATCCCCAGTTTGACAACTCTAAGTGCCACCATTCTGGGCCTGTTTTTATTTTAATGCTATAAAAGGGCAGTGAGGCTTGAAGAAACTCGGTCCACACATTGAAGATCTGTCCACAACTTCGGGATCATCAACCAACCTTTGGTTCTAGCACAGCACCCATAGGTGATAGCCCTACTTTGGATGAAAAGCCCATTGAAAAGCCCAAAGTTTATTCTGAAATCAGTCTCCAGGCACTTTGAACAGAGAATTTGGGGCTCAGATAGCTAATGCAGAGTCTGGAAACAGGAGGCTAGCAGACTCTGGGTGGATACATACTTTTGACTCACAGATTTCGTGTCCTGTAAAAGATACAGGACCAGACAAAGAAAAGACCAGAGTGGGATCTTGTAAAGCATGGTGCCCAGGGCAAGGACTACTGTTGTTAGGGTTATTTTAACCATTTGCTAGTGTGTAGTGGGTATCACACTGGGGGTTTTGTATGGCTTCTGCTGACAACATTGACAAAATTTTCAGGTTTATTGGTCTTTTGGATATAATCTTTTGAAAAGTGGCTATTCAAGTTTTACAATTTTTTTCCAAAAGAATGCCTGCTTTTCTTTTTTTCCTTCTAATTTAATTATATGTGATTTCACTCTGGATATAACCCCTTTGTTGGTTATTACAAACACCTTCTCCCCCCTGTGACTTTCTTTTTTACTACCTTAAGGGCACCATTTCCATGCAAACCCATTCATCACTTTCTTGCATACAGTTATTGAGAAGCTTTTGATTTACCTTTAATACAAAAATATCATGTGGAAATTATGTTCCTGGAATGAATATTATCTGAACAATTAAGCTCAACATTTTCCTTCACCAGCTTTTTCTAGCAATTCTCCCATATGTTGTTGAATGGCTGTGAATTGCTCTTAGATTATAACCATTCAACTTGCATCCATGTGATTCACTTGTCAAATTCAGCCTACAAACCTTGCATTCCTTTTCCACACATCTCTCTCTCTCTCTCTCTCACACACACACACACACATTTATTCACACATGCTCATAAACTCACACACACACCTTCTCACACACTCCGGCACAAACCCATATGCTCACTCACATACTCCAACATGCATACACACACTCCCACGCCCCCTGCCCCCACATACACACTGTGTTTCTTAGCTTTTTAATTATTTTATTTTTTTATGTTTCCCTAGTCTAAGACAACTGAAGGATTATTGACTCTGAGTAGCTTTTCTCTTAACACAATTTTTAAAGATCCCTTTACTTGTGAAATCACATTGCTTTTGAAAGTTGCTTCCGTATAGGAAATCCTTTCCATCACTCATCTCGTGAATCTGCTGACATTGTCAGAAGTGCTGCTATGGACAAAGCATTAGCTCTTTTCTGAGATAGCCTTACTCTGAGGCACAGAGTATTATTCGGACATGAGGTAGGAGTTAAGAGAAAATATTTATATATTGCTTTTGTTACAAATGAGTAAAATTGAATTACAAAGGCAGTTCAAATTATACCATGGATTAATAAATAGGCTACTTCTGACCCATCCTGAGAATTGAACACTTTAAAACATCTTCAATAAAAGAAAATATGTCATGATTCCCCAAAAACTGACTTACAAGTAGACTTTTTTCTATAGAAATGAATATGTCCAAGGAATAAACTAGTTGTGATCTCAGAAGTATTCAGTAAAGATTTAGCAAGTCTACGTCTTTGTCATTGATCCTGGAATATTAATTACCAAGGTGGTATTTAAAGTGCTAACAGGCATTTCTTATAAATCCAAATACCTATGAAGAGGGTAGTGGCAGAGAAGACACAAAGAGATCGAAGAACATAGCATGGGCTTTTGAACCTGAGAGAAGACAGATTCCAATTTTCCATCCTTAAAGCATCTCCTCCTCTTGAATTTACTACATGGATTTCATGACAGATGCAAACAGCAAGGTTAAACAGGGAGGACAATCCGTCCTGCATTTCATGGTAGATTGTTCCTAGAATGTTTGCCTTTGTTCTGTTGTTTGCTTTTGGTTAAGAGCTGGACCCTTGAGGTTCACCAAGATATGCCTTGGAGTCTGTTGTCCTTCCAACTTGTCACCTGACAGTGCTGATTGTTATAGTGTAATTAAAAGTCAAAGCTAGCTTTCGGGATATAGACTCTAATGAAGGAGCCATTTGAAATTAGGATTTAAATAATGAAGGGTTCAGGGACATGGACGCTGGTATTTGTTATGCATTTTAATAGCAGAAGTTTGCAACTAATTGGAGGCTAACTAAAACCCTTGGACACATTTCAAGTCACGTTGGTTAATTTTGGTCCCCAAGGAACATGATAGGACATGCAGCTTAGTTCTGCTTTTTTCTATCTTAATTACCACATTGAGTTGTGCTAATATAGATTTACTTTGGAGACATGTTCTATGATTATAACCAGGCAAACATCGTTGGGATTTGTTTTTAACTCCAAGAACCTCAGATTCTAACTCAACCTCAAAAATAATTGTAAATTTGAAGATAAATTCCAGATATTTTGAAATCATTGAAATGCCATTTAAACATGCAATTGGTAGAAATGTTTATCGAATGTTGAAATAATTTCAAAATATATAAATGACAATGCAAATATTACTTTAAAGATTAGATTTGTGTGTTTTCATGGTTTTGGTGTTCAGTTGATTCTAGGCCATGATGTAACAACGATTCAGTTCTTAAGCACTTGCTCAGATAGAGTGTACAAAACTTTTAAATAACAGAGAAAATTAAAAATGAGTTAGTTCAGCTCTGAAGGACATCACGTATTCTTTAAAGCAGAGTTTTAGCCAGGAAGTTGTGTAAATTTAATTTGCTAGTCGAAATTCCCAAGATTTTTTTGTAAAATAGTTTGCAAAGCCAGTTACAAAGCCTCATGAGCTGATTGATATATTTGAAACAAAAGCAGCAGATTTTCTGGACTGCAAGTTTTGATTATAAGATTAATTTACATTTTAGCATTAAAGAACATTTTTACGTATTTATGTATTTATTTATCTTTCTCTCTTTTTTTCCTTTTATTTTAGTTCCAGTATAGTTAACATACATGGTTCCATTAGTTTCAGTTCTACAATATAGTGATCCAACTGTTATGTATTTTACTCAGTGCCAGGTCAGGATCAGTTCACCCTGAAGCCCATTTGCCTATTTCACCCATCCACACTCGCCTACCCTCAGGTAACAATCTGTTTGTTCTCTATAGTTAAGAGTCTGTTTTTCAGTTCATCTCTCTTTTTTTTTTCCTTCTGCTCACTTGTTTTGCTTCCTAAATTCCACATATGAGTGGAATCATATGGTATTTGTCTTTCTATGACTGACTTATTTTGTTTAGCATTACACTCCACGCATGTTGTTGCAGATGACAAGATTTCATTATTTATGGCTGAATAGTGTGTGTGTGTGTATGTGTCTGTGTGTGTGCGCGCATGTGTTCACCATGTCTTCTTTTTTTTTTTTTTTTAAAGATTTTATTTATTAATTTGACAGAGAGAAATCACAAGTAGACGGAGAGGCAGCCAGAGAGAGAGAGAGAGAGGGAAGCAGGCTCTCTGCCAAGCAGAGAGCCCGATGCGGGACTCGATCCCAGGACTCTGAGATCATGACCTGAGCCGAAGGCAGCGGCTTAACCCACTGAGCCACCCAGGCGCCCCCCACGTCTTCTTTATCCAACCATCTTGATGGACAATTTGGCTTCTTCCATTATTTGACTACTATGAATAATGATCCGATAAACATAAGGGTGCGTGTATCCTTTCAAATTAGTGTTTTTGTTTCCTTTGGGTAAATACCTAGTAGTGCAGTTGTTGGGTCATATGGGAGTTCTATTTTTAATTTTTTGAGGAAACTCCATACTGTTTTCCACAGTGGCTGTACCAGTTTGCATTCCCACCATGGTGTAAGAGTTTTCTTTTTTCTTCACGTCCTCACCAACACTCGTTATTTCTTGTGTTTTTTATTTTAACCAGTCTGTCAGGTATGACATTGAAGAATATTTTAAAAAATGGTATCTGTGCTAATTTTTAATAATGCTAAATTTTTTTTACTTAAAATATTTTACATCCATTGCAAAAATAAGATGTTTTGGCTTAAAAGTAGATTAAGATATTTGAACTAAATACTCTCATCATTTTTGGTGTAGTGGTCTGAAAAAATATCACAAAACTGAACACTTAAGAAAATTTTCTATTTGTCTTATTTTTTCTTAGTTCTATGCATGGGCTACATGGCTTGGACAGAGGCCGCAATGGTTTTGGTTCCAGAAGTCTTATATACCTTGAGGACCAGGAATCATAACCACCTCTTCCTCTGAGCCTCTTGATCCCTTCTTTCACTTTCCAAAGTATAAGAAGGGTGCCTGGGTGGCTCAGTTGGTCAAGTGACTGTCTTCAGCTCAGGTCATGATCCCAGAGTCCTGGGATCAAGTCCCACATCAGGCTCCCTGCTCCATGGAGAGTCTGCTTCTCCCTCTGACTTTCTCCCCTCTCATGCTCCTTCTCACTGTCTCTCTTTCAAATAAATAAATAAAATCCTTTAAAAAAAATGTGATGAAGGAAAAAAAAAAGGCCTATAAATGCATCAGTTCTACCTTAAAATGCTATTTTTTCCTATTATAAGCATAAAAATATAATATTTTAGTACTGCTTTTATAGAGCAGAATTCACTGTTGGTCTTGACAGATACAAGCAGAATAGGTTATTCAGAGAGACTAAGCTCTAAATTAAAAGGAAAAACAACGAACAATTCCATTATAGTTTCAACCTAAATTGATCCTGTCTGGTATACCCAATAGTTAGCACAAATGAACAGCCCTGTCTGCCATTTCTAATCAGCACACATATTAAAATGCTACCAGCACTACCAAAAAACATCACAAGAAGAATAAAATGGATTTCAAAAACGAGACATATCTTGGTTCAAGTGCTACCTTAGTATAAATTTAGAAAATCACTAGTCTTTTATCTTTGATTTCCTCATCTGGAAAAAGAAATGGGTAAAGGAACCCAGTGCATGGACTTGTTGAAAGTCCAGTAAGATAATGCAAGACTCCCAGAAAAGATGCCAATCTCTTTTTCTCTTCTAGAAAGAAGATATATATGTTGGACTATACCATATATACATATAGTCCAACATAACAAAGAAATATATATTTATATATAATATAATAAATTATATTATAAATAATACACTTATATAATAAATATAAATATATATAAGAATAATAAAGGATATATATATATATATATATATATATATATATATATATTTGTTCTTTGTTATGTTGAACTATACTTTTATAATAGAACTACCTAGTTAACATTTGTGTGTTCTAGGAGACAATGTATTTGTCCTTTTGTACCCAAACTTAGCCTCCATATTGCTTCTCAGTATGATTCCAGATATTTCCTCTGCTAAAACAACAGCAAAAAATTATAGCTCTTGGGGTGCCTGGGTGGCTCAGTGGGTAAAGTGTCTGCCTTTGGCTTGGAGTCCTGAAAACCAGCCCCACATCTTGATTCCTGTTCAGCGGGTAGCCTGCATCTCTCTCTGCCCCTATACCCACTCGTGCTCTCTCTGACTGGCTCTCTCTCTCTCTCTCTCTTTCAAATAAATAAAATTTTTTCTCTAAGAAAATGTATAACTCTACCTTCAAAACTTTTTATTTGTTCTTAATGATATATTTAACCATGTCATATAGTTTAAGTTATATATTTAATTTTTAGTAATTATAAGTTCTAAATAAATAGGAATGATTTTCAAAAAAGTGATAGTGATAAGAATTTATTGCAAAATACCCTGATTTTTAGTGGAAGAATATGAAGAATAACAGCAAGCACAATTTTCTAAAGTGATATCACACATTTTCTTGGTAGGAATCAGAGGTGAATTTGTAATTCAGACTTTTCTGCATGTTCCTTGTCATTGTTTTGAAACTATTATTTAAGATCCCTGATTGTGCACTGATTTCCTTTCATGTAAAAGAAATATTGTCAAACAATTTTTCTGGCAATGGTTAAAAAGTATTTAATTTTATGGGGGAGATTTGGATGATCCACAAGGAGTTTTGATCCTTCTCCCAGATACTAGTATTTCAGGATCAAATATGGGTATGTTCTTTATAACACTTTCACAGAATGACTTTCAATTTACCCTGCTTTGATTAAGTGCTTTTAAGGTCACTTGCTCTTCTCAATGTTTCCAACTCATGCACTCCTGTCCAGTTCCCTCCAGGAGACAGTCCCCCTCACTCCACTGGTTTCCCTTCAAAAGCTCCCCTTTGTGTTAAGGAGAAGGTCAAAATTTACCTCCTCTGGGCTTTCTTCCCTGACCCACTGAAAAGGCAACCACATCCAGAAGTGATTTCTCTCTCTTTTGAACTCTTAGGACATTGTGTTTGGTGCTTCCCTTGAAAATGTTTGTCATGTGTGTAAAATTTTCAAACTATTTATTTAGTGCAGAGGCTCTTAGGGGCCCCTTTCTCTCTCTCTTCCTCTCTTTCTTTCTTTTTCTTTCTTTCTGTCTTTCTTTTATTGAAATGTAGTTGGCCAACATTATTATTTTAGTTTCATGTTCAACATAGAGATTCAATATATTACAAAATGATCACCATGATAAATCTAGCTACCATCTGTTGCCGTACAAAATTGTTACATATAATTAACTACATTTCTATACTGTACGTTGAATCCTCATACTGTGTGGTTTCACTTGTATATGGAATCTATAAAACAAAACAAAACAGACCCAGACACAGATGCAGAGAACAATCTAGAGGGGAAGAGTATGTGAAGGTAGGTGAACTAGGGGAAGGGCATTAAAGGGACCTTTTCTTATTTCATGTGTGTCTCCTACATGCCTCATCCAACACGTTATACAACATTTGTGATTAGTTAGGAAATTTTGGTTGAAATAAATCATCATAAGAATAATGCACTAACTTTTTTAAAAATAAGATTTATTTACTCACTTGAGAGAGTGAGAGTGCAGATATGAGTTGGGGAGGGGAAGAGGAAAAAAATCTGCAAGGAGACTCCCTGCTGAGCACAGAGCCCTACACAAGGATGGATCACATGACCCACGAGATCATGACCTGAGTCAAAACCAAGAGTTGGACATATAACAAACCGAGCCACCCAGGTGCCCCAATACACTAACATTTTTTTTAGGTATTATTATTATTGTTTTTATTTTTATTAGCATATAGTGTATTATTTGCCACAGGGGTACAGGTCTGTGAATCATCAGGCTTATACATTTCACAGCACTCACCAT
This sequence comes from Mustela nivalis, assembly GCF_964662115.1. NCBI lineage: Eukaryota > Metazoa > Chordata > Mammalia > Carnivora > Mustelidae > Mustela > Mustela nivalis. Next base: position 31,110,872 of record NC_139033.1, on the reverse strand, counting down.
GGCACATACCCTCCCCCATGTATATAAGCCAGCCACCCTATCTCTACTCCCCATCCCCCAGTAGCCCTCTGTTTTGTGAGATGAAGAGTCTTTAATGGTTTGTCTCCCTCCCGATCCCATCTTGTTTCATTTTTTCCTTCCCTGCCCCCCACAACCTCCCGCCTTGCCTCTCAAATTCCTCATATCAGGGTGCTCATATGATAGTTGTCTTTCTCTGATTGACTTATTTCGCTCAGCATAATACCCTCTAGTCCCACCCACATTGTTGCAAATGGCAAGATTTCATTTCTTTTTATGGCTGCATAGTATTCCAATACATATATATCTATATATATCTATATATATACCACATCTTCTTTATCCATTCATCTGTTGGCGGACATCTAGGTTCTTTCCATAGTTTGGCTATTGTGGACATTGCTGCTATAAACATTCAGGTGCATGTGCCCCTTCAGATCACTACATTTGTATCTTTAGGGTAAATACCCAGTTACACTAACACTTTTTTTTTTTTTTTTAAGATTTTATTTATTTATTTGACAGACAGAAACCACAAGCAGGCAGAGAGGCAGGCAGAGAGAGAGGACAAGCAGGCTTCCCGCTGAGCAGAGAGCCCGATGTGGGGCTCGATCCCAGGACACTGGGATCAAGACTTGAGCTGAAGGCAGAGGCTTTAACCCACTGAGCCACCCAGGCACCCTACACTAACACTTTTTTTTTTTTTTAAGATTTTTTTTTTATTATTCATTTGACAGAGAGAGATCACAAGTAGGCAGAGAGACAGGCAGAGAGAGAGAGAGAGGAGGAAGCAGGCTCCCTGCTGAGCAGAGAGCCCGATGCGGGACTCGATCCCAGGACCCTGAGATCATGACCTGAGCCGAAGGCAGCGGCTTAACCCACTGAGCCACCCAGGCACCCTACACTAACACTTTTAAGACATTTTGAAAGTTATTTGATACACAGTTATCCAATCATTTTCCTACATACAACTGTAAATAAACCATCATCACTTAATTCATAAAAACATTTAAAGAATTAGACAAACTCTTGGATGAATGTAAGACTGTTAAAATATGTCTATCTTATCAGATTTAGGTAATTCCAAAGAATATAAATAATATCTCATTTTTATAGTAGGATTTCCCCAAACACAGTGACGTATCATTTTGAAATTTGAGGACTCATAACATGATACCATATGAATATTTTCAATCTATAAGCAACAAACTGCACTTTGTAAAGACTACAAATCCAGCAAATATTCATGGGAAAAGTTACAGAGGTTTAAAATATTTAAAAAAATAAGCTTAAACTTCAAATTTAATTGTATACTTGATCAGGATCCAATGAGAAAAAATGAAAGATGGAGACAAGCCAAGAAAAAAATAGAACTATCGCGGGGTGTGTGTGTGTGTGTGTGTGTGTGTGTGTGTGTGTGATGCATGTGAGATTCTGGACAGTGGAATCTGAGACTAAAACTATATCAGGTGACTCATATGAGGCACCACAGCACTAAATACCTTATTGCAGATAAGAAAAAAGTGCAACCTGGGTTTGCATTTACACAGAAAGTGCCAGAAATTCAATCAATATTTTGTTTTAGAGAAAAATAGTATTGCATTTAACAGAAAAAAAGATCAAGGTTAATGTTGTTTCAGTTGGCAAATAGGATAATCATTTTATCTCTATATGGTACCATATATTAAACATTTAAAATGCCACTACTTCAGAGTATGGGGCTAAATAAAAGGATGAAATTTTAAATTCCATTTAATTACACTTAAATGGAGTTTACAGATTTTGATAGGGCAGACCGTGGTTAGGATTTTGAAGCCCATGGTCACTGTAAACATACTATGGACATAGTGAGGAATCGGTTTCATATTGCCATGTAATTGTACGAGTGGATAATGTAAAGCACATATTTCAAAAAGTTACAGGGCCAGAATTGAAGCCTGTGGATTGAAGGGCCAATGTATCAAAGCATTTAAGTTTAGATATTAACCCACTTTCATGAAAGTGACAGATGGGTTCTAGGCCAGTTCCTTGAATCAGTGATAATACCAGTCCGAACCCAGCCATGTTGTTCTGCATGATGATAAGTCTCACAACTGCTCTGCATGTATTTCTGAAAAAAAGCTACACAAATATAGAGGTTATTTTTCTAATTACTAACACTTTCAAAAAAATTCTATTTAGTAGTAGTGTGCTGATATATTTTTTACCTCATTTTGACTAAGTTTAATACTATGTTAGCTTATTTGTCAAGTAGAGAGGCAGTATCAAATCCACTCACCAGGTGTTGTAGCTGAAGCATGAGAAAGTGAATGTTACCATTCTCACTCATCTATATAGTCATGCTAGTTCAGCTCTGGGGAGAAAATGTGGAAAATGCATATCCTTTTTCTGTATGAGCAAGATTAATTTTGGGTTTATTTTGTTAAAAAATTAACAAGTGTTATGTAAATACTTTAAATGATAGAAATATAGAGTATATTAAAAAAGCCATCAGGATCAAAAAGCAATATATATATATATATATATATTTCTCCTGAGCAACTGTAGAGAATTTCATATATATATATATATATATATATATATATATATATATATATATATGAAATTCTCTACAGTTGCTCAGGAGAAATATACTAGTTAACCATCCTGTTCTCCCTCTAAAGAGAGATATAATGGGTACCAAGTGTAGAGGCAGATGAGATGGCTCAGTGTTGTAGAATATGATGGGCTACATCTTGTAAAGTGTAAAACACTGAGCCTCTGAATGTAATACATACATGTGTATGTAAACAAACATAGACATGTATTATATCCATATCTATTTACCCAGCCATATATCTATCTATACCTATATAGAGAGAGAGATGAAAAGGAACATGTTCTTTGTTATGTTGGACAATATTTTTATTTTGTAGTGTTACTTATTTCTGAGTTGAAGAAAACCAGCCAGTGTTCTACACATTCCCATTTTATCAATCATGGCTTCTTTATATTGTAGTTTTTATAAACTGAATGGGACCCCATAACTGTTCACCTTGGACCATCAATCTAGCAGTAGTAATGCAGACTTGCTGTTACTAGCCCCTGATACTGCCCATTACTTGTGCTTGAAAGAGGACATCAAACCGCTGATGAGATCGCACCCCCAGCCGACAACTTGAATGCCCTTTTGGAAAACAGCCCGGAGCAGAGAACCTCTCTATGCCATGCCCGGACCTGTGATAGACTGAGCTGGGAGACAATAGATGCATATCATTATATGCCACTAATTTTATGATGTGATAGACTGAGCTGGGAGACAATAGATGCATATCATTATATGCCACTAATTTTATGATGAATTGTTATGTAGCAATAGAGAAGTGATGCCGGTTTGCTTATACCCAACCCTTTTGGGTACAACTAATGCAGTCCACATTGCATTAGCTTGGGGAGAAGAAATTTACCAGAGCTCCCAGGTCACCATGGAAAGAACAGGGATGCTGTTCATCTGGGATACAATTGGAACCTGACACTTCCAGGACACGTTTTGAATCCTTCACTGCTCTCTACCTCTCTTTGTTGGCATCACTGTCTCAGGCCACTTTCTACCATGTAATGAGCAGCACAGTTGCTATCCTCTTCATAGCACTGTTCACAGTTTCCACACCAGTGAGTTATCCCTTTCCTCAGCTTTTATGGAAGGTTTACCAGTATGTTGGCCCCATCTGAGTCACAATTAGTTAAATGGGGCGTCAGGAAAGATAACTGATTGACAACACCCTGGAGAACCACATGTTTATCATACAAGCAAAGTCCTGGGCCAAAAAAAAAAAAAAAAAATCTGTTTCTAGAAGTGTGGGGGAATACTGGGCAGAGAAAAACAATAGAAACAGTAGAAGAAACATATTCATTCAACAAATATTTATTAATATATGCTAACTACTCTCTTATTCCTGAAGATACAGCTCACAGATATTCTGTCATCATGATGCTGATCTTCTAAAGAGTGAAGATACATATTACACACTCAACAAAAAGAGGTATAAAGAATAACACATATGAATAAGTTCTAAGGAAAGAGACAATAGGATTCAAAGATACTCTAGGTAAAAGGGAGGAGTCCTTTTTCTATCCTGAGCAGTTTGCCAAGATTCAATTTTTGGATTATGGCTGAGAATTGTTGATTTGCAGGGAAACCTTTTCAGATCCAAGACTCATGAAAGATCTGGACTGAGTATAGGCAGTTTAAATCTCTAGCTTCACATCTCTAGCTTCCACATCTCTAGCTTCAAGCCCCCTCCCTCCAAGCTCCAGACTCAGATTCCAAAAACCAAAGGAGTCTTCTTTATAATTAATATGTGATAGTTTAGATCACTTAGTGGTTATGAGTATAAAATCTGGAGTCAGATTAGCCTGGACCAGCCCTGACTTGAGTCTTTCCTATCCAGGTGATCTAGGAATTGCTTGCGGGAGAAGATCCTTGTTTCATAGGGCTACAGTGAGCTTTACATGAGATGATTAATATGTATGAACCACACTGAAAAGGGCCTGGCATACAATAATTGCTGAAAATTTGCTAGCTCTTGTCATTATAAATACAGTTCCAGTTTATCTTGTAACTGCTTGCTTATGTAAAGTAGTTATTGCTTCCTGATTATTAAAATACATATCTCCAAAACTGCAATTTCATTTATGTGACTCAAAACAAAATAGAAAAATAATAAAAAAATAAAGTACAATTAGTATATATGAAAAAAGGTTCAACTTCACTAAAATTTAATAAATCTTGTATTAAAATAACAAATACTTCCTCCTTTTCATCTGCCCAAGTAGAGAAGATATTTCAAAAAAGAGAATAGTCTTACCTAATAACTAATAAAATAAAGAGTTTAAGTTAGGATACTTTATAGAATAAAAAACCCAGTAATTACAAGAATGTTTATTATATATTTTCAAAAATATTAGCCTGTAATTATGTTATAATGGTGAATATTAGTAATGAAACTAGAAAATTATGTACTCAGTGTGATCCAAAGTACTTAAAAATATAAATTAAAACACAGACGCACACAGGAGAAATAGTCCAAAATATTAACTCGCTACATTTTTTCTGAAGAGTGACTTTTTTTTACCCTTTTTTATATTTCATGCTTTCAAACTTATTACAATAAAGATACATTATTATATGTTAAAATTACATTATATATTAATAACATCATTATATGTTAAAATATCTTAAAAATTAAATGTGAAATGGTCCCTTACAATCTATAGGATTTCAAATATGTGAATAGAAGTTTCTCTCACTTTGTATACTTCAGGATCTAGATATTTTATGGAAGTCTTTTATCTCAATCATTTATTCTAAAATGGAATTATTCTATGTATTTTAAGCAGGGTGAGAAAAAATGCAGAGGATTGTGTTTATAAAAATCACCAGTCAGGGATGACAGAGGCAGGCTTTTCTCTGGAGGGACAGAGCTGATGCACTAGGGAGGCCATCGCTGTCCCTGAGGCTGTCTCAGGAGGACAGCATAACAAGGAGTGGCCCCTGGAGAATGGCTGCTTCTCGGGTCCAGAGGATGGAGAATGAAAGGCTGAAGTTTAAATTCTGAGATCAGATTGGGACCCAGAGGACTGCAGAAGGCCTTCTGCCATGGTTTTCTGGGCCATTAAGAGAAAGTTTGCATTTTTCTTCTGGAATGTTTGCTCTATGTAAGTCAATTTTTATATTATTGTTTTTAATGATAGTCTTTTGAAAAATATTTTATTTATTTATTTGAGAGAGAGAAAGAGAGCACAGAGGGAGAGGAAGAAGTACTCCCCGCTGAGCAGAGAGCCCCATGTGGGGCTCAGTCCCAGGACCCTGAGATCATGACCTGAGCTAAAGGCGGATGCTTCCGACTGAGCCACCCAGGTGCCCCTGATGATAGTCTTTATCATGAAATTCAAAAGTATATATTTTGATATAGATGTGTACACATACACACTAAATCACATCTCATCATAGCCAGGATCAAAAGTTGTAATGCAAAATATAGAGATTAAAATGAAGATTTCATTAGTTATTTTGTCTAAATTATATAGCAGTTAGAGCTGGAATTATATTATGGAGTTATATCATTGGTACTGTCAACAATTTAAAAATTAGCCACTCTTTGAAATACAGTATGTTAACATTATTTTTCCTTAACTGTGTTTTTATGTCCCTTCATTTACCTCTAGATTTTGTTGTATTCTGCCTCCCTCTTCTATAATTCCCTTTATCTATATTGTCTTTTTAAATCTTTGCATTGAGTTCTACAAGAAAAAGCATAGCACACTTCTGTATTTTCCAGTATCTAAAGATGAGCTTCTCCTTCTTTGTCACTAATATCACCACTAGACAGATCACCAAGAATACTTCTCTGCTTCAAGTAGCTCTATCACACTGACGGGATTCTCAGTTCCTCCGTGTGTATAATACTCTTCTATATATCGTGCCCCTCCCAGCAAGAAAGGGACCGGAAGGAAGCTGAATTCTCACCTTCCACACTCAACTCGTTTGGTCTCCCATACTAAATAAAATACTGCCTGACTAAAACACAGCATTTCTGCAACATCTCCTTAACGTTGGACTCAAGGCAATATGGCTAACACTCCACTGATTTCCAAAACTGATTTGGCTGGCCGATCAAGTGTAAAGGTGGCTGTCTCCTTCTCCCTTCATTGCTTCATGTGTACACATGAGGTCAAGAGACAGGAACGCTTTCTTGATAAACAAGCTCTTCTTCAGTCACTGGACTTGACAACCACCATCCGCTGCTAGAGCCTTCAAATATATGCCCGTCAACTCTGAATTGGCATAAATACATTCACGGTTTCATTAGTTTTTAATTGCTTTAGACATTACATGTAATTTGAAAGGTAATTCCAAATCACTTACATAACTTTGTGTTTACGTGCTTGTCTTAGGTAAGCCTGTCTACACCACATGATGTGATAAAAATGAGTAAATTTTGGATTTTTTTCCAACTTTTTAAAAGTTATATTATTTTTTAAACTATTGTTTGCATTTTTTATTGGTCAAATAAATGCATAGTTACATCCTTATTGGCAGCATTTCCTGCAATTCACACAAAGTAAAAATCAAATTCTCCACCTTCTTCCCCTTCCCACGTTTTTCTTCTGAGGGCACCAAGGTTCACTGTTTATGAATAATCTCCCATACTTTCTCCCTTGTATTTACAAAAAGTTATATGGCATAGATAGGTAAATCATTCTATCTTGGTTTGTACGTTTTTGTTTCTAAGTAGATAGCTAGCACTTGTAATACGCCTGGGATTTTTCTAAGCACTTAACATGGCTTACTCATTTGATGATCAGGAAAAGCTTTTGCCATAGGTGCTGTCATTGCACTTGTCTTAGGAATGAGAAAGCCAAGGCCAGGAAGGTTAACTGACATGCCCAAGGCAGTGAGTGAGGCACTGAGGACAGGTAAGCAGGCAGCCTGCGTCCAGACCCTGCGCTCTGAGTCTGTGCCCAATGAATGGCTCTGCAGCATTATTTTCCCACTTGAAAATATGTCTTGGATTTTTCTCCGTGTCAACATGGCTCGTTTAAAAAATTACTAACTAGGATTCCATAACATGGATGTATTCCAGCTTATTTTGCCATTCTCGCATCCATGAACATTTAGGGTGAGTCAGGTCTTTTATCATTATAAATTTAAAACAAATATTCTTATATACTCTGTGCAAATGTGGCAATATTTCTGACTGATAGACGTAAAAGTAAAATGTGGGCCAAGGGGAATGTGCATTACATTTTAATAGGATGCTGCTAAATTTTGTTCCAAAAAGATTACTGTTACTTTCATTGATCAACATTATCTTTTTAAAAAAATGTCGTGACTATGAAGAATCTAAAAGAGATAGCTGATCATTCTAATTTGCATTAGCCTAATTGTATCATTTTTTCCCCATTCTCTTGTTGATTTATAGAGGTTCTTTTTTTTTTTTATTATGTTATGTTAGTCACCACACAGTACTTCAGTAGTTTTTTATGTATTTCTAAGCATAGTAACAATCACAATTGGTTTATTTTTAATTTTCTTTAAGTAGGCTCCACACGCAATGTGGGGCTTAAACTCACTACCCAGAGATCAACAGTCACATGCTCTGCCAACTGAGCCAGCCAGATGCCCCCACAACTGGTTTATTAATGACTTCCTTTAAGAGATCCACACCAAAAAGTCATATTTATACTGTTGGGTTCCCAATGTTGGGTTCCCTAGTAATGGGTCCGTGATTAAAGGAGCGAGACTGATACAAAGCAAAGATCAAGCAAAGCTTTATTTCACGCCAAGCATCAAGAATCTAACGAAACATTCAGGGCTGTGCCTCTTACAGAGAGGGCGACCTCTCCCTCACAGACTAACTTTTATAGAGCAAAGGCCATGTGGTTGGGGCTGGCCACCCACAGGTGGCCAGTGAAATTATAACACAGAGAAAGCTGCACAGTCATGCTAGGTGACCAGTTGAATTACAATTTACCTTAGTTGACATTTGAACCAGCCTATCACCTTGGTCAGAATTGGGACCCCAAAGGGGCCCAAAGGGCAGGGCCCATACTCCTTGGTAACTAAGGAGACAGTATGCGCCCTCCCCCCCCCCCCCCCCACTGATCGGATGTCTCCACCTGGCCTGACCCATTCTTGTATTTGGGCTTTGTTACCTGGGACTGGTTTCTGGGACTTGTTTTTAACTAAGTTCCCCTGGGGGGAGGGGGCAGGGTCAATTTAAGTTTTACAAAAAAATGGCAGTTCAACCAGGGTGGGGCCACTCTGGCTGAATAGGCCCTTACAGTACATGCTTAAATAACGCTCAACATAAATGAGCTTTTAGTCATTTTTTACATATTTCCCATAAAGGTATTACAATTGACTAGTGGTTCTAAAAAGTCTGTCTCTGTGCACCCAAATTGCATTTGGTCTCTGAGCATTGTTTTAACTCAACTGCATTCCCTATTCCATCCCATAAGTAGTATATGATACGTTGGAACTTTTATATGGCCTGATTTCAATACTGAAAAGTTTTGATCTGAAATATAGTTTTATTCATTCATCTGAATCAACAATAACAAAATATATGTATTGAGCGCCTACTAGGCACTGTTTCAGGAACTGCTTTTCTTTTTTTTTTAAGGAACTGATTTTTTTTTTTTTAATTTCCTTTAAAACTATTTTGCTGACTTGTAATATTGCTCTATTGCTTTTCTAGTTTAAAAAATGCTTACAGTATTCTCATAGTCTCTAAGGATGGGAAAAGTAGGCTAATATTACTATATTATTACTAATTATATTATTACTACTGATTCATTTTATTTTATTTATTTGCATATTTTTTAAAGATTTTATTTATTTATTTGACAGACACAGTGAGAGAGGGAATACAAGTGGGAGTGGGAGAAAGAGAGGCAGGCTTTCCGCTGAGTGGGGAGCCCGATGCAGGGCTTGATCCAAGGACTCTGGCATCATGACCTGAACCGAAGGCAGATGCTAACGATTGAGCCACCCAGATGCCCTGATTCATTTTATTTTTATTTTATTCATTATCCTCTATATCACTTCTCTAAATTATGAATCAGCACTTAAGTGATTAACCCTATTTTTTCACAGTACATTATTGTACCACTAAATAGATGCTACAACTATGCAGCCAAAAGATATATCTACATTGTTTTATTCATTATAACATCTGCAGCATTTAATTAATGCACAGAATGCAGATTTCCCCCAAGGGCGCCCACTGTGGAAAGTGTTTAAATGTAATCACAGTAAATCTTCTTATCGTTGTTATTTAAAACATTCATCATTAAAACTCTGGGTTTTCCTGAAATACTATTCCTTCCAGATCTCATTTCAGAAAAGTCATGCTTGAAGAGAACAACAATAAAATGGGTCCAAAAAAGAAAAATTTTAGTTGAAAGTTATGAAGACACTTTCATAGTCTGCCACTTACCATTGTATGTGCAATCCAAGGACATTTTTTATGACTTTACAGTTATCTAATTTACTGTTTATAATATAGGGAAGTTCATTTATTCTCCAGGCATCTGAGCTTTATCTATCTTGGTGAGATTTTTATGATTTGCCCAACAAATTAAAGTATTTCAGGAAGAACAAAAAATGAAATAAAGAAATAAAGGGAGTCTGAAAAATCAGAAAATAAGAATATAGCAGTTTGAGTAGAGCAACTCTAACAAGAATATTATATATGTAAATATTATATATATACTGTTATGAGCCATCTATATTAAATTTGAGTTATTTTTTTAAATAACAATTTAACCCATTGTCACATTCTGATTTAGCTTATTAAGCCATTTTCAAATACGAACACAAACAGAAATGATAGAGGAAATAGTAATAGTACACCAGATCACTAACCACTAATGATAAGTTTGTACACAAGTAGGTATTTTCAGTAGAAAAGTAAGCATTTTCTAAGGTTATTATATTTAAAGGCATGATGTGTAAAAAAGCCCTAGAAACCATCTGAAGCTCACCATTGCATTAGATAAGAAATTTTTAACTTTTTGCATAACTTTGAAGAAACCTATAAAATAAAGTCAGAGTATGTAGTGTTACGGTGTTCATGACCTTGAATCAGAGAGCATCCAGTGTCCAGGAGTTTGGAGCCCGAGACAAAGACTTCCAAGCTCTTTTTATAAATTATTCTTTCATTCCTCATTTATTAACTAAATTTTGCAAAAATTCTAGGTCACCTGATGCGTTAGTTCATTTATTTTAATGAGGTATATACAGCAATCTGTGAAAGATAAAAACCCCTTCAGCATTACAAGTTCGTAAGCAGGAGTGGTATTCCTGACAACAACCTAGTAATCAAGCCTTGCAAAGCTGTAGCTTGGAAAATTTGTTTTATTTCTTCCTCTCGTGGACATTTTCAATTAAATATAAAGATTTTTTGCTTCACATTGTGGTTTTAAATTGGTATTTCATCATTTTATGTATTGCTGGCACTGGCTCTGGGTTATTTAGCATTTATTAATAATTTCCATTTTGACCTTTCCCAGGTTTTGCTATTTATTAGGTGTTTTTGCACTATTGCAGAGATGACTGAGCAGAATTGGGGAATTTTTTTTACCCCTTTTTAAAACTTCGTACTTTAAATTATTTTTACATTGACCTTTAAAGTTGGTATGTAGCTAAGATTTGAAAGTTCTGTTTAAAAACCACCCTGCTGAAACATCAGACAATCCCAAAAGTTCAAAACAGATTGGCTGGCGATGGCTGAAAGCAAAAGCGAGCAGGAAGAGGAGAGAGAAGGCAGAAAGGAGCCGGGCATGTCGGGAGAGGGAGGACTTTGCCTTGTTCCCCATGACGACCTGTTCTCTAAATCATTACTGGCTTAGGAAGGCAGGAAGCACACTGTGTGTAAATAAGTTGTGTTTGATGGAAAGTGACTTCTGAATATATGGGAGTGTATTTGGAGAAGGGGCATTTTATTTTTCCATTTTGTTTATTCTACCTTGCATGGATTGCCCTATTTTCCCTTAGTTAATTTCATAAAACAGGTTGAATTCGTTCCAGGTTAAAATCTGTGGGATCTTTAGGTTTTTGGGGTGCAGTCACTGATGGGTTTATGGTTTGTGCTTGGTTCACACTTGGAGTTCCAATGCCAGAGGTGACAAAATGGCTCAAAGAATAAAAGCTGTCTGACATGAGGTCAAAGGGATTATAATTCTCTCATTGCTTGTGGCCAATAAAAGCCATAACCACAACTAATTGTGTTCTGCCGAATCCCATAAGAGAGTGGAGCGGCGCCCTTCCTCATTTGGAATTGTTCCTGGCTGCTCATATTTCTCCAAGGCTTGGCATCGGCAAGAAACTATTTGTTACCTGCATTTTCTAATGGACAACAACGCTCTCTTTTTCTTCATTAAAGTGTCATCCAATGAAAGATGAAATCTCGTTTTTAATCAAGCAGCAAAGTGTAGGTGATTATATGTAACAAAATAGTTTGGTGTTTATAGGGCTATTTAAAATAAAAAGGCATCATTGACTGAGATAAACTATTGCATAAATAACCCATGCGTAGTAATAAAATGGCCTATTATGTGACGGATGGTGCCAAAGAATTCCAGTTTCACTGAAGAGCTATATTTCAACTTTTAATTCCATTTACCCTCTCTTCTCCTATCTTCAAAGTATGGAGACTGTATCTCGAGTTAAGCTTAGAAATGTGCTGTTAACCATCATTGCTAAAATATTTGGCAAAACTGTGAAACATATACGTTGTCTTTGTAAAAATTAAGTCTGTGTTGATTTTGAGTTTCAAAAGTGAATTCTCCAAACTTTGCTAGAGTGTTCTCCCAGGAATCGTACTGCAGACACAGTTCACCATGAGTCACATGCAGAGTTCCTATGCTCAGGCCTGCGAAGGAGCCTGTGTCTTTCCTTCCTTAGTATTGGCTTTATTATGAAAAAACCTAATGTTGCTACTAACTTTGGGAATGTACATGTGCAGAAGGAGGCAGGGTTATATGTATTTGAGTGAATTAACGGTTACACTGGTAGGACTGGAATCTGATGTGCTCTGTCATATTTTCTTTTTAAAGATAACTTGCTAAGATAAAATCTACGCAACATGAAGTTAACCATTGTAAAGTGACAGTTAAGCAGCGTTGGATACATTTGCAGCGCTGTGCAACTACAGTCTCTCTGTAGTTCCAAAACATTTCTGTCCCTCCCCAGTAAGACGCCGAGACCACTGAGTGGTTTCTCCTCACTCCCCACCAGCCCCAAACCACAGCAACCACTAACTTGAGTTTCTGTCTCTATGGATTCACCTATTCTAGATATTTCATGTAAACACGTCATAGACATGTGACTGTTTTGTGTCTGGCTTCTTTCACTGAGTATAATGTGTCAGAGGCTTATCTTTTCTCCTAAGAAAACACGTTTTCATTACTAAATTATGCTTATCCTCAAAATGTTTGAAAGCAGACATAACACATGCTGTTAGTTCAGATAGACCTGGGGCGAAATCCTCAAGTTTCCAATTACAGTGCTTGGGATATAGTGCATGTTATTTAACCTTTCTGGGTCACACGCTCTTGCACATAGTTAAGAAAGAAATATCTGCTTAACAGGACGATTTTGAGGAATAAGTGATATAGATTTAAAAAGTTCCAGAAGGTACCAGGTCCTTGATTTTTATTCCACTTGGCTTAGCAGAGATAAAATTGTTGCAATATCTTCCCAATTCAATGACTTGACCGATATTTACTCAAATGTTTCCGTCAATATCTATTGCCATGTAGGTAAGGTAATGATAAATATCACTCATTTTGCATATATAAACTTTGTTATTATTTTTATTCTACCTATAAAGATATTCTGATTTTTAAAATGTTTTATTTATTTATTTATTTGAGAGGGAGAGAGAGAGCAGCTAGGGGGGAAGGGAGGGGCAGTGGGAGAGGGACAAAGAGAACCTCGAGTGGTCTCCATGCTGAGTGTAGAACCTCCATGGGACTGGACCTCATGATCCTGAGATCATGAGCTGAGCTGAAACCAGGAGTCCGGCTCTTAACTGACTGAGCCAGCCAGGTGTTCCTTTAATGATTTTACTTCATAAATTTTAGTAAAGAACAGTTTAATGGAAACTACCTGTAAAAAAATCACAACATTGCTGTTTGGTTTGCAGCCCACTTTGCTTGAATTGTAATACTTTTTAATTTTTTTTCATTCTGACCCATTTTACAAGATTTCTATGTTAATGATGAAATTCTTCCACAGAAGACAACGTATTTTTTAGGAGAGAAATCTCAACAAAAGCAAAGCGATGTCAAGCTGCAAGACTGTTTCTGCTTTACATTGAGATTGTTATTCAAAATTACACACACAGTTAAACTGCTTTTATCTAAGCTAAAGAAAAAAATCAATTTTATAGGTTTGATTATGACACACAGGACAGCAGGGTTTTATTTTTGTAAAATGGAAATCTGGTATTTGGTCTTGTATGTGAAAATGGTCAAGACTCACCCTAATGTTGTTTATGCCTCTATAGTACATCAGAGCAAAAGGACTCCAAATATAGATTGTAATTATAAAGACCAAACAACTTAGCTATCTGTTCTTAACAAAGGGAACCTGTCACTAGTTAAACTATAAAGAAAAAAAGTCAGGGACTGTTTTCTAGAAATTTTAAATAAGGGACTCTCTCTGTATTGTGTTCAGGTATATATTGATTTTTTTTGTTGTAGTTCTTATTGAACATTTCTGTGGTTAATTTTTATTTGTATTGCTTCTTTTTTCTTATAACTATCTATTTTAGTTCATTTCTTATTAGTCCATGAATCATTTGATACATTTGTGGAAATTTAATCTGTTCTATGTCATTTTACATGATAATTTTATTGAAATAGTTCAACTGAAATTCCTTTAAAGCCAATGAGAGATGAAATATCATTTTTATACTGTTTTATCAAAATTTATGATGATCCTCCCTCAAGGAATATCACACATACACACATACACACACACACACTCTCAAACAACAACAAAAACAAAATAAAGTTGCATTCCCTGATTTCTAAACTAGAAAGTGAAACATAATTTCCCTGTTAGCTTAACTATATGCTATCAGTTCTCAAGTCATTTTTCTATAAAATGTCATTTCTTTAGGATGAATGACCACCCATCACCAAAGTATACTTCAGGATCGCAGTTCCTTAATAAAGCACTATCAGGTTGATTTTTTAAAGCTTGGAAAGTGGTTATGGAACATATTTACTGTTGGCATTTACTCAAACCTCTCAGCTCAAGATTTTGTTTCTAAATTAGAAATAATATCAAGCAATGTGACTGTATACAGCTAGTAATATAAATAAAGTGTGTGATCTATCTTCCATATGTATGCACCAGATGCATACATATTAAAAATATGTTAATTTTCTCCCCTGGAAGCACATTTTATATATTCCACTTCATTACAATATGTATAATGATAAAATATATGTACAGTTTTTAAATGAAACTTCAAAGGAAGATTATGCTAACACTCAAATGTCTGCATGCTTATTATGCACTTGTCACCAATCTAAGAATTATTTAAAGGTTAGTTTTCTAATCTAATTGCACAGCTAAGAGTTTAAGGTCATCATAATGCTAGAGTTGAAAAAAAATGGTCTTCTAGTCTTGACAGATACAAGAGGCAGAGGCAGTAAGGGACTAATTTGAATCATACACAAATACAAAGTAAAATAAAATAAATGGTCTCGATGATGGTACATAGGCAATAAGATCAGTTTTGATGTCCCAAGTTAGGAGAAAAAAAAAATCTTGAAAAAGAATTAAGTTATCATTTTGAATAGTAGCCGAAAAATGTTCTTCTTTCACTTTGAATAAAGCTACCAAGCCACGGTGAGTAAGATATGAGTCTGAATTGGGCTCACAATAAGGTGAGATTTATACGGGTTCCATAAAAGTGGGGTTATCCAAGATTTTAAAGATGCAGAGGATAATATCAGGACTCACAGAAAAAATACTACCACTGTATGAAAATGATCCCTTAATTATGGATTCTGGATTTTAATTCCAAGGGCATTTTACAGCAGAATCCATTATGGAACCTTATCATAATTACAGGAGGGAAAAATCAGACTGTCAACAATTGCCTGTGTGTGATGAGGCACTTATCTTTTGATGTTCAGTTACCTTCTGCTTGTTAACCTTGTCGTGGAGGGCCACCGCGGAGAGCAGCAACCAAATGCAACCCCCGGTAATTACTGTAATTCAGCGAGAAGTGCAGTCACTGGAGGCAGGCAGTTGTACCCCCGCCGTCAACCTTGTGCAACTCAAGGAAAACACAAACATGGCCGGGCGCAGACAAATTAGGCATGAACAAATGTTTCACATTAAGTGAGTTAAAGGACCTTGTTGAAAATTACAAGGGCTGCTTAGGAAAGCAACGAATCCCATTATGGAAGTAATAGGTCTAAGAGAAACCAGCCTGTTGGGGGTCCATGGAGAGAGCCCCAGGATGTGGACACCTTGGCGAGAGCAGGTCCCATCCTGAACCCGGTTCTCCAGCACAGCCCTCGCGGGGAGGAGTAGTCAAAGCCACGAGCTGGAGACTGCTCTCCTAGAAATGTAATTAGAAAATAAAATACTGTTTTGTGTTACCTCAAGCAATTCTGCTATGAAAAACCAGGAAGAAAACAATCTTACATTTCATTCTGAGTTTAAAAAAGCTCTATCTTTCTGGCAATGCCTGATTTGAATTCATAGACTGCACATTATAGGGCATATGTGGACATTTATACCTCTATCAGAAATTATTTCCACATTACGATAAATAGGCTTGGGATACGGGTACTTCTAAATAACTATCTTTATGAAATATATTATTTTAATATGCATTTTCCCTGCCTTCCACTTCACTGGCAGGTGGGCGAGAGGTTCCTATTCTTTAAACAGGAATGAGACTGGGCAGTGCTCCATTTAGCTCTTTCTCCTGCTTCAGTGATAATGTAATTCATAGGAAATTCTGCCTTAACTCTGCTTTGTAGTATTTTCTAACAGCTTGCTACACTCTGAAAAAGTGCAATTTTATTCAAGTCCATTCGGTTGTGAGAAAAAAAAAAATAAAATGGAAGTGAGGAGAGCAGGAGTAAAGATATATGCAACACACAAGCAAAAATACATCTGTAGAAGAGTTTAACAGAAAATGAAGTCAGCAGGGGTCTGTGTTATGTACCACCATGAGAAAACAGAAGACAGATCACCACCGCCCTGTGTTTTGCAGGTTTCCATTAAGGGAGTTTGTATGTGTGTGAGTAAATGGTCTTTTAAGTTGAGCCTTTTTGCGGTTTGACTGTAAAAAGTGCCATCGAGGATGCAGAGAAAGGGGAACACTTGTGCACTGTTGGTGGGAATGCGAACTGGAGCAGCCACTCTGGAAAACAGTTCAGAGGTTCCTTGAAAAGTTAAAAATAGAACTCTCCTATGATCCAGCAATTGCACTACTGGGTATTTATCCAAAAGATACAAAAGGGGTACCTGCACCCCAATGTTTATAGCAGGATTATCAACAATAGCCAAATGATGCAAAGAGCCCAAGTGTCCATCAACTGATGAATGGATAAAAAAGATGTGGGGTCCATACCCAATGGACTATTACGCAGCCATCAAAAGGAATGAAAGCTTGCCATTGGCAATGACATGGATGGAGCTAGAGAGTATACTGCTGAGTGAAATAAGTCAGAGAAAGACAAATGCCATATGATTTCACTCATGTGTGGAATTTAAGAGGAAACAAATGAGCAAAGGGAAAAAAAAAGCTGGGGGGAGGCAAACCAAGAAACAGACTCTTAACTATAGAGAACAAAGTCATGGTTACTGGAGGGGAGGAGGGTGGGGGAGCAAGTTATGTATGTGATGGGGATTAAGGAGGGCACATGTTGTGATGAGCACTGGGTGTTGTATGGAAGTGTTAAGTCACTGTACTGTGTATCTGACACTAATATTACACTGTATGCTAATTGGACTTAAACAAAAACTTCAAAAAAAATTAGAATATATATACATTGTTCCTGCCCTCTGGTTCTAGTGCCGCAGTCTAGTTAATGCTGCCTGTTTCTAAATATATTGTAAAAGTTAAAAAATAAATAAAGTTATATGTTTAATACCCTGAGTTTTATACTAACATGTTGTTATATTTTTTAATGGTAAACTGAATCAGAAGGAAGAAAACAGATGAGTTGAAAGAATTGATTACCCAATCTGTCCCAATTGTATCAGTTGTTCATATGATATAGGATATATTGTTGATACTTATGAATGTCTCTCTTCCTTTTTTCTTTTGATCTGTGGGCCCTCTTGGTGAGCAATAAAAGTATCCACTTTTTCTTCCCATTTTCACATTTCAGTTAAAAAAAAAATCTTCCTGGGCGCCTGGGTGGCTCAGTGGGGTAAGCCCAGCCTTCGGCTCAGGTCAGGATCCCAGGGTCCTGAAATCGAGCCCTGTGTTGGGCTCTCTGCTCAGCAGGAAGCCTGCCTCCCCCTCTCTCTCTGCCTGCCTCTCTGCCTACTTGTGATCTCTCTCCCTCTCTCTCTGCCTACTTGTGATCTATCTCTCTCTCTGTCAAATAAATAAATAAAATCTTTTAAAAATAATCTTCCTGATAAACATATTGCATCTATATTTTTTATTTATTTATGTTTAAAGATTGTATTCATTTATTTATCAGAGAGAGAGCACAAACAGGGGAGGGAGGGAGCAGGCTCCCACAGCAGAGGGAGAAGCAGGCTCCCCACTGAATAAGGAGCCCAGTGTGGGACTCAGTCCCAGGACCCTGAGATCATGACCTGAGCCAAAGGCAGATGCTTAACCGATTGAGCCACCTAGGCACCCCTACGCCTATCTTTTAATGAAATATAGATTATGCACATTCAAATTGCATTGAGCTTGTACATCAGCTTAAATAATTTGTGTCCGTAAGTATAGTTCATGTAAATATACATTGCCGTAAGTTTAACTAAACAACCCACAACTAATGGATGTATGTTTCATTGGTATGAAATACACTAGTAGTAACTTATAATCAAAAGGCAAAGGGGTATACAGGAGTAATAACACATTATGGGACATGCTCAGAAGCACTTTGATGATACCCCAAAACTAGAATAGCCACTATTCTTGGGCCTCCATGGGTGGGAAGTGAGATGCTCCTTTGTCAATCACTGCCAGACCACTACACATCTATGGATGTTTTTATCAGCTTACTGACATATCTTTGGCAAATAATATTTATATATATTTAAGGTGTACAACATAATATTTGACATACATCATGAAATGATTCTCACAAGCAAATTAGACAACACCTCACATAGTTGTGTGTGTGTGTGTGTGTGTGTGTAGAACATGTAGGATCTGCTATCTTAACCAATTTCAAGTATGAAGCATGGAATTATTAACTATAGTCACCATGATGTACATTCGGTCCTCAGAACGTATTCATCTTACAGCTGGAAGTTTTTACTCTTTGCTTGGAGTACATCTCTCCACTTCCTCCAGCCCCCAGACCTTGGCAACCATCATTCTACCCTCCATTTCTGTGAACTAGAGTTTTTTAGGTTCAAGTAAGATCACACAGTATTCTTCTTTCTCTGTCTGCTTTATCTCACTTAGGATAGTGTCCTCCCATTTCATCCATGTTGTCATAAATGGCATGATTTCCTTCTTTCTTGTGGCTGCATAATTGCATGTACATAACACATTTTCTTCATCCATTCATCTGTTTGTGAACCTTTGAGTTACTTCTTGGCTATTGTGAATAATGCTTTAATGAACATGAGGGTGCAGCTGTCTCTTCAATTCAGGTTTCATTTCCTTTGAACATATACCTAAAGTTGGGATTGCAGAATCATGCGGTAGTTCTATTTTTTCTTAATTTATTTTAGGTAACTCCATATCATTATCCATGATGGCCGCACCAACTTACCTTTCCACAGACAGTGGACCAGATTTTCTTTTTCTTCAAACCTTCACCACATTTACCTGTTGACTTTTTGATAACATCCATCCTACAAGATTTGAGGTGATAGCTCATTGTGGTTTTGATTTGCATTTCCCTAGTGATGGGTGATGTTGAGAACCTTTATTTATTTATTTATTTTTAAAGATTTTATTTATTTACTTAACAGACAGAGATCACAAGTAGGCAGAGAGGCAGGCAGAGAGAGAGGAGGAAGCAGGATCCCTGCTGAGCAGAGAGCCTGATGTGGGGCTCCATCCCAGGACCCTGGGATCATGACCTGAGCTGAAGGCAGAGGCTTTAACTCACTGAGCCACCCAGGCGCTCCTGTTGAGAACCTTTAAATACACAAACTGGCCACTTGTATATTGAAAATATCTACTCAGGTCCTTTGCCCATTTTTTAAAATTTAGTTATTTTATTTTATTTTTATTTTTATTTTTTTGTTTTGTTTTGCTACTGAGTTGTAGGAGTTCCTTATATATTTTGAATGTTTTCCACTTATTGGATACATGGTTTGCTTATATTTTTCCCCATTGTGTAGGTTGCCTTCTCATTTTGTTAACTGGTTCCTTTTCTGTGCAGAGCCTTTTAGTTTGATGCAGTCCCACTTGTGTATTTTATTTTTGTTGCCTTTGCTTTTCATGTTATATTCAGGAAATCTTTGATCTGTTCCTTGGGTGCTTGTCACCTCTGTAACCCATGTGTCCCTTCCATCCACAGAGCACAGAATTCACACAGAGAAATCCTTTGCCTAGTGTATTTTTCTTGTAGTAAATTATTATTATTAATACTATTAATTATATTATGTAATCTAACCTTGTACAGTTTCTGCCTATCTGAGTTTTGTTTTCTTTGTTTGTTTGTTTGTTGCTTTCTCTTTTTATCTAGGAATTTCTCTAGCTGCTTATTGTAAAGAGTGTATGACCACTCACCTTCTTTTTAAATTTTATCTTGCCTGTCACTCTTTGGTGTATAATAGATTTCAGTTGAAGTCTCATGACCAAACTTGGACTTTGAATCCCCCCATCTTAAGTAATGAACCATTAGTTAAAGCAGTAGAGCTCTGGTACTTAATTTGTATCTTCTTGCAGATTTGAAGAGGATTGTCTTACCTTTCAGGGATTTCTTTCAATTTGGCTAAAGTTGTATTGTATTTGACAGTTGTTCTCTATAGACTTCTGGTCAGGATTGTGATGAACTGGTATTTTCCTTCTTGAAAAGTTAAATTGTGGGGGTCATTTTGTGTGGCATAGGAGAGAGAACACTTTTTCTCTGTCATATGCAATTCTTAAAAATACTAAATTTACTACTAAAACCAATAAAAGAGTTTTTGTGGTTCCATATTCTTTCACAAATAATACTTAATATTCTTCATGCCATATAACATGAACTTATTTGTATACACATTATACCTAAACTTATCCTTAAAACTCTGAAAACTATGTCTGATTTTTTCCTATTTTATATACAAATGAACTGAGGCTCAGGGAAACTAAGTATCTTGCCAGAGTCTCATTGATAATTAACATACAATAACTTGATTGAAAAGTAATTTATAATCTTTACCTAAACTTCCTCTTTGGTCTAACTTCTTCTCATTCTCTCATATGAGTTATCTAGTCTTGATGGAATGGATAGAAACAATTCTCTGAATGGATGATCTCTCATGAGTACCTGCTTCTACGTAGTCCTAATGAACTCTAAATCTAGTCGGTGATATCTTCCCTTGTGCTGCATGCCATATAATTTTAACACAACCCAAACCCTTTTCTCTGGCATAGTCAGAATGTTGGGCTTAATATGTCCATTCACTCGATAGAGGCAACATTATTTATTCCTTGAAACTTTTTACATTGCTTTGAATAAGCAAGATGTTTATGTCATTGGCAGAAGTCCCAATTATGATGTCTACTTTGTCCAAGTTTATTACCATTTTCTGGAACCTTTTAAGGGTTTTGGTTAAGATCATTTAATTTGTTAATTAATGTTATATTTTGATATTTTTGTGCTTTGTGATACTGCTGCTTCTTTGCTAGGGTGGACATTTTGGTTCTTAATCTTTGAACACTTTTACCTCATTCTTTTCAACTCTTGCCTTCTATGATATCAAAATCTTCACTTTTCAGTGGGGTCTTCCTCTCTGCTATGAGGGCACATGGGACTTGAGACATAGCCTGCCTTTCTTGATATCTTTCATCTAAGCATAATACAAAATCAAGAATCTGTGCAGTTCTTCTGAGTTAATTTTATATTGTCTTTTTCTCCCATAAGTAATAAATAGAAAAGCTGCTTAACATGGGCTGAGAACAAAAAGAGGAGACTAGAGTTACTGGTGCTACATGCTTGTGATGTGTTTACTTGAGAATCAGAAAACTTGTATTCTCATCTCATGGGATCTTAGGGTAGCCAATTAAACACTGTAGTCTAATGTTTCTTTGTAAGAAAAATGAAAGAATCTGGCTTAGGTTACTCAGAGGGTTTTTGTTTTGTTTTGTTTTGTTTTGTTTTTTTAGTTAAAAAACAAAGTAAAAAAAAAAACTTTAGTTTCATTTTTGTATGTAGTAATCTTTGGAAACTGTGAGGTTGAGCTGGAAAGTATAAGACATGAAATACAATGTGTCTAGGGCATAGGATGAATCTAGCCCAGAGTGAGGGTTTAGGCTAGTCTAATTAGGCCAGAACTTCACTGATAAATCTTGATGATATTATGGTAATGGGCAGAGAATCATTAAGGGTTTTGAAATGAGTACTGACCAAAGGAAAATAAAAATGATACTTTAATATCTGGGCAATGTGATGCAACTACTCCAAGAAACAACTAGAAGTAAAAAGAAGTAGAAAGAAAAGCTATCAAGTATTATGTGTAAAAATAGCCACAAGGTTGAAATTTAATGGTTCATAGCGTTTGTTTTGCAGATAATAAAGAGTTTTGAGAAAGTGATGGGAAATATTACCTAATCAAACAATACGACACAGTTAAAAAAAACATTAAGTTATAGGGCTGTCACAGAAGACTTTTAAGTACTGGGCTTCTTACCTATCCAAATAAGTAAGTCCCTTTGGTAATATCATACTAATAATTCTTTCTCCCTCTTTTTTTCTGTGCCTTACACACAATTCTGCAACACCAGTAACAAATAATTATGCTAAGAAGAGTCTACTAACAAAAATGGGCCAAACTATATTCTTCCTTAGGAATCAGGACTACAAAAAAATGACTTTCATTATTGAATTTTGGATGATTCAACTGGGAGAAGACATAGCTGTTTTCTTGTCATTTGCAGAGGGAAGCAAATAATTCCTAGATAAAAACAAGGCCAAATTGGCACTAGACTCAGCATAGTGTCACTCTAAAATAAAAAAAATATATGTATATTACAAACCCAATCCCTAAAGCAAAGAAAACAAATATAATACTTTAATACAGGTCCTTGTGGGTGCCTGATGGGGAAAAGGATTTTACTACATAAAAAATTTACAGACTTTCTAATCACCTTATTTCCACACTTTCCCCAAAGTGACACTGATCATATCTATAGCTACAAGTCAATCCTCTCTCTCTCTCCCTCCTTCATTTTCCAAGATGATGCTGTGCCACAGGGCTGTTGCTCCATTATTAATTCTTCTCTATGCAGCATCATTCATATGTAAAATGCTCTAGCTCTCAATAATTGGTCTCAGGAATAAAATAGTAGGTAAGATATTTATGTGTTTATACATATATAAATACATAAATGAAAATTTAAAACTGCAATAATGGTCTCAGATATGAGTAAAGGAGTAGGTGAAATATTTATATATTTATATTTATTATTTACATTTAATATTTATGTATTCACCATTTTAACTTACTGTTTGTAACTAACAAATAGGTTTTTTTTTTAAAGATTTTATTTATTTATTTGACAGACAGAGATCACAAGTAGGCAGAGAAGCAGGCAGAGAGAGAGGGGGAAGCAGGCTCCCCGCTGCTCAGAGAGCCCATAGGAGACCCTGAGATCATGACCTGAGCCAAAGGCAGAGGCTTTAACCCACGGAGCCACCCAGGCGCCCGGCAAATACAGATTTTTTAAAGCTCCATAACTTCCTTTACACTCTTAATGTTATGTTTTTCCTAGTAGACAAATGATAAGATCATTATTGCTAACAATCTACACGTGCATGGCATTTTATAAGAGAAACGAAGCATTCACCTTGTGTTTCCTTAAGTTTGGAAGGAATTTAGCAGCATTCGCACCAGAGAAGAGCATTCCATTTGGGGATTGAATTCAAGACTGATGTACTTTTCTTAGCCTTAAAGACCAGTAGAAATCTCTCTAGGGCAGGGTGGAAAATTGATGGGCAGGAGTAAATGTGCCACAGTGACTTGGTTTGCCTGTGAGTGTATGTGACTTCAAATTTATTTTACTTCCACAGAACTTAAAATTAATTCCATGGTGTCTCCCTGTTGTCATTTCTTCATAAGACCTTTTCTGAAATGATTAGGTCAGCAGCATAGATAGAATAGAAATAACTTCTCCCACTCTTCCAAGTATAGCGGTCTTAACAACGTTTCTGAAAACAGTAAAGACTAATAATTTAAGTTCACTCTGAAGACTCAAACAAGACAATACACATAAGTAGCGAAAGGTCACTGGTAACTTCTAACCATCTCAATGTGTTTCAATTGCATCTATAATTTCATTCAATTGCATCTCCTTAACAAAGGAGACATTTACTGAGGGTAAGGCATTGTGAAATGTGTAGTACAGAGACTGAATCAAAAGAAAGAATGCCTGCTTCTCTGCCTACTTGTGATCTCTGTCTGTCAAATAAATAAATAAAATCTTAAAAAAAAAAACCTATTTGTTAGTTACAAACAGTAAGTTAAAATGGTGAATACATAAATATTAAATGTAAATAATAAATAATAGTAGTATTGTTAATAATATCAGACAGGTGATCTTCAACATACCCTCCAATCGTTTTCCTAGAACTAATATGAATGTTAATTTAAATATTAATCTAATTAACGTGTGTGTGTTAGGTGGTGTGCACTTGGTGCAAGGAGAAATGGGAAACACAAAAAGAAGTCAGGGATTTTTGTTGTGCTTTGTTTTTTCCATTCAGATACGATTTCCCATAGAAACGACGACATGTTTGTCACAAATACTGCTGCTCACTCTTCCTCGCTTCCCGTCTCCAAGGAAAGTTCCAGCATTTTATTTGGCCAGAGTTCCACAGAGTAGTTTAAACTGATACAAAGGAAGCTTTCTAAAGGCTATTATTGGTCTCTAGTGCCCAGAGAGTCCATTCCGAGGCTCTGCTCATGGATTTTGAAGGCACCAAGTCAGAGGACCTGGTCTGGCTTTAGGAAACTACCCTGTTGGAAAAGGGTGTGGGGCATGGGAAGGCAAGTTGCTCTGTGGAGGGATCTGGGGTAGATCCTGCATGTGTGATTCTCTGCATCACTGTGTCCACTTTCTGGACCAAGGTTTCCCACTAGCCCGAGGCAGTTACATTAAAAAGGACAGGATTCGATCATGATCTTCGAGAGGAAGACCGTGTTTTGTGTACACTACATTTACACCACAACTATAAGCTTAGCCTAAACACAAGTTGCCACTGTAAGGTTTATTCTCAAATACAGAAAACTATGCTGCCAACTGAAGTTAGCGCTTCGATATGAAACTGATTATAGAACCTCTATATCTGGTGGAGGGGAAATCTAAGCCAGTGATCAGAGGCCACAAACTCGTCCCTTAATTACACTGAAACGGTAGTTCTGAGCACATCCCACCAGAAAGTAATGATGCCCAATGAGGAAGATTTTCCTTCTCTGCTGTAACCCTGAAACACAACGTACATTTTTCTTACTGACTAGTTTCACTAACAAGGCCAAAGGTAGTGAAAGCCCATCTCCCTCTTAGAGAAAATCATCTCTGATCAATAGTCGCACTCCAATGCTCGCTCTGTAATGTATATCAGAGCCCAGGCCGCAAGAAGGCTGAGTAACCCGCAGCCGCCTATCACGTGGCCAGGAGCCAGCTGGGTACTTAGTGCAGCTCTCAGTCCTCTGCCAGCCTTTGAAGGCATTTTATGCATCTGAACATTGGGAGTCTTTTTGACTTCCCCCACAGGAAACATAGATTTCACTCTAATACTCTTACAAAAGTAACTCAGTTAAGAACCCAGCACTTGCATTTTTTTGGTCAATGATATAAAAATGTTCAAAATGACTCTTAGTGTGTATCATTCTACTCCAAGAAGTGCAGTGGTTTTAAAAGAAAAGGTGATAATGGAATGCAGTAGAATCCAAAATCATCCTGTATGACGCCGACCTTGGTTTTGTTCTTGTTAAGGTACCATGCAAAATCGTAAGTAACATTTGCTCTTAACTGAATGGAAAAGTGGAAGTTTAAGTTCGGGTATTTCAGGGCTTGTCTCCCCCTCCTATGTGGACTCTGAAAAACAAACTGAGGGTTTTGGAGGGGACGGGGGTGGGAGGTTGGGGGGAACCTAGTGGTGGGTGTTGTGGAGGGCTCGGATTGCATGGAGCACTGGGTGTGGTACATAAACAATTAATGCTGTAACACTGAAAAGAAATAAAATAAAATAAAGTGGAAAAGAAAAAAAAAAAAGAGCATTTGAAATGACACCAGCCATAGGCATGCCAAGGAAGATAAGATGCTGGTAAAATCCTCAGACAGCACTGGAGGAGAAAGATACATTACCAGTGAAAGAGCGTAAGTTTTGAATACAAATGGAAATTGTACACCCACTTGCCTCCGCCCTAACAATAACAAAGCAAATGCTTTTCCTGAGCATTACTTAAACCTGCTTAAATTATCACTTCGAAGTCCTTAAATTCATTTATTGTAATAATGGAAAAAATTCATCCGGCACCAAAATTTGCTCATTAAAAATAATCTAATAGTTTTCTATTACTGCTTCTGTGGAAATAATGGTTTTCGTGACTATTAATATCTGGTAGATGTTTTTAAAGATGTTATTTATTTATTTCACAAAGAGAGACGCAGGGAGAGACGGAACACAAGCAGGGAGACGACAGAGGGAGGAGCGCTGCCCACCTGGCAGGGAGCCCAGTCAGGGGCTTGGTCCCAGGACTTTGGGATCATGACCTGAGCTGAAGCCAAAGGCAGATGCTTAGCAACTGACCCACCCACGTGCCCCTAATATCTGGTGTGTTGGCTTTTTTTCGTACTACTTTATTTAACAATTAAAACGTTGTTCATGGTATAAAATGGAGAACTCTATCGGACTCTGAATAAAAATCACTCACTACGTTCCCCTGCTCCTTCTGGTCCCTTTAATGTGAGGACATTTACCTTGTGAATCAATAGATAGTGAAAAATATTTCCTTTTTTCTTCAAAAATTCTACTAGAAATGTCAAGAATCATTCACCTTTAACTGGCAGGTTTCATGACCAACCAAACTTCTTATCCTTGATTAAGAGTGTTTCCAAAATATAGTGCTTGTTATATGCACACACACACACACACACACACAAACACACATATGTAATCACCTCTTACACTTGTAACATGATGAATTCACTGGAAGAATAAGATGTTTCCTGTCCCTCTAAAACTCTTATTGTGTGACACTTAAAATAGCTGTTATCACTAAAAGATTTTACAATGTAACAGTCTTATTTCATAAATTTTACTAGTAAATAATAGTTTATTATATGATTAATCCAAAATATATTGTTCTATTCTAAATGGATATCCAGTGTTTTGTGCTATTCCGGGTGCATGTGTGTGTGTGTGTATGTGTGTGTTTATTATTAGCAATGCTTCCAAAGGGACATGATTTAACATGTCATCTGAAGAACATGTGTGTGTCCTATGGCGTGTGTGTATACATACAGTTGTGTATACATGTGGACATAAACACACGCATGTGTGTCTAGTGTGGATGTGTGTATATATGTAATGCCTATATTTAACTATTGGGTTGTATATATGTGCATGTTTAACTTTACTAGGCAATGCCTCACTGATTTCTAATGTGGCTGGTATCATTTTATACACCCATCAAATGTAGATAAGTGATCCCAGGGGTACCCATCCTTGAAAACACTTGTTATTATCAGATTTTAAAGTTTTTGCCGTACGATAAGTGTAAATTTTCTTTTCCCTTTTTTTCCTTTGTTTACCGAGATAGTTGAGGGTGTTTAATGGTCATTTGTATTTTCCATTCTATGAAGTTATATTTACACCTTTATTTACTTTTCATCTGGTTTATCTTTTCCCCCCCTAATTTGTAGAGTTTCTATATAATCTGGATATGAGTAAATTGCAGGCAAAATGGGTGGCAAGTATTTTCTTTTTTTAAGGATTTTTTTTTAATTTCTTATCCTTTTTGTATTAATAAAAAGAGTGTTTAAATGTAAGATTGTGAAATTTATTAATAGTTCCCCTTTTCACTTAATCTTAATTAAAACATCCTTTTAAACCTAGTTATAAAAATATCTTCTTCCATTTTACTCTATTCATTCTAGCTTGCATACATAAATTCCTCAAATTGCTAGAAGTGGCAGTTAGTTAAGTTCTAACAGGATGCCTGGAGGCCAACAAAGGGGAATGCATGGTTAACTGTGAAGGAGTCAGAGGCCCATCCTGGCACACTCTAAAACTAAAGCACAAAACACCCGGATCAAACCAGGCGGGCCCAAGATGGCTGATAGAGTAGGCCAAAGTTCACAGTATTCCTTCATTAGACTATAGTACCATACTAAAATCTCCTCCCTGAGGGTTCCATGACAGGAACCTATGACCAAATAAGGAAGAAAATAAAACCCCAGAACCCACTTTCCTGGAAAAGACCACGCTACTTCCAAGAAATCCCCACCTTGAGTGGTGAATACTCCACTCCTTGGTTAACAACTGTCAAAAGACAGAAAACCAAAACCCAGTGGGCAGAACTCTCCCTTGTGCTCATCTGCTCTCACATTTCGAGAGTATACTTTGGTTTTAATAAACTTTCCCGCTTAGACTGCTTTTCTGCTGTGCTGTGCCTGTCCTTGAATTCTTTCTCCTGATAAGACAGACCAAGAGTCTCCTGCAACATCTTTTGGACCGGCTGGACCTGAGGTTCCCCCAGTCCACCTGGCAACAAAATCATTTTAGGTGTTTGTATGTGTACTATAAATTTCAGTTTGTTTAAATTGCATTGTAAGAACTGTTATACATGGTTTGTTTTCTACCACAATGTTTGTTTTCTATTTTCTTTTTTCTCTCTCACTCTTTATTTCTTCATTTTTGGCCATTTATTTGGACTGAGTTTCCCTTCAGTATTTTATTATTTTTTCTTAACTAATATGAAAGTTATTCTTACTACATCCTCAAAATTTTGTGGTTGCTTTTGGAGTTCTAATATTCACTTAAAATGTTTGAGCATAACTATTTTTACCTTTTTTTTTCTGGACAATACAAAGATCTGAAAATTATTTCTCTCCAAAGCCCCTACTGTCCCCTCCCTACTCCTAATAACACACAGTGGCTCATGATCCTGGACTTTAGTTCTTTCTACCTTGGTTCCTTTAACCACAAAACCTAAATATTTTCTTTGTCATTTGGATTCATGTTATGTTTAACATTTATATTATTTACCATCATTTCATACATTTCCTACTTTCTTCCTGGTTTACGAAGACCTGAATTTTAGAATCCGAGATACAGATAAACACAGGCAGATGCTGATGACATTGTTGTTCACCTCACAGATGCTTCTGTTATTTCTGCTAGATATTTTTTTTAATTTCCAAAAGCTGAGCTATGTCTTTTAAACTCTCAGTGTTAATATATTATCCAGGGAGAAGTTGGTCTTCATAGCTAGTTTACCATTTGGAGAAAAAAAAAAAAAAAAAAAAAAAAAACGGGAACAAACCCAGCATCTTGAAAGAAAAGAATAGCAGGTAAATTTCTCAGAGGAATATTTATTGTGTAAGATGTCAATATTTTTAAAGTATTTGAAAGTTTGGAGAAATAAAACAACTTGAAATTTTTAGCAAAAGGTAGTGTGTAGGTTTTCCAAAATAGCCCTCTGCCCCAGCATGTTAGGAACGACTTATGTCTGGGTGGTGTAGACAGTTGGTTATTACTAACAGAGGAATGTCTGTAAGCATGACATCTTCGGAAAGATAGAAAGACCCCGGCTTATGAGAATTAAAATAACTCTTTATGTATTTGAGGGCCTGTCACAACAACATAAATTTCATCAGTAAACAGTGTTTAAAATACCATTTTCTCTGAGTTGATTCATATTTTGTTTCACTGGACTGTCATAACAATTACTGACTTCTTTACCTGATAATGGCTATTGATATTAAGGCTTAAGAATGGGACTTTTTTTCTTAATGCCACTCATATACATTCAGAAGGAGATAGAGTTGAAAGTTAAATGTTTCTCACTGAGGGAAAAAAAAATTCCTTTAATTTTCTGCCCACTAAAGTGTTGCCATCTCATGTCATTTGAATACGCAGTTAACCCGAGGATGGAAATGCTATGATTTATTGTGACAGGGTAAATAATGCAATAAGAGCAAATCTAATTTAAGCATGCATCACTGAGCATGCCTTTTCACTCCCGCTTGATAGCTACCCTAAGTGATCCAACAGAAAATAAAAGGCAAGATGCATTAAAAGTGGGAGACTGGCTTCCCAGTGCACTGAGAGCCGTTGCGTACTTCAGGGATCTGCACCTCCTCCTGATTTCTGACTGAGAGCTGGGAAAGTCTTATCATGACCTTCTTAAGCATTTTTTCACTTCCTGCTGCTCTTTGAACCATTGAGTAGAGCTGATTCTTCTATTAGGAACCCTAGATATGAAATTTATCTCCCCCATGTCCCATGGGGGCTCCTGGACAAGTTCCTTAACAAGCTATGCCTCCATTGCCAGGTCTATAAAATGGAGATGCAAATCATGTCCAAGGAACACAGGTTTGTGAGTGTTGAATGAGATAATATGCATAGAGCACTTAGCTATTGTCTCATAGTTATAAAAGCTCAGTAAATACTAGTCATTATTTTAAAAGATTTTATTTATTTATTTGACAGAGATCACAAGTAGGCAGAGAGGCAGGCAGAGAGAGAGAGAGAGGAGGAAGAAGGCCCCCTGCCAAGCAGAGCCCGATATGGGGCTCAGTCCCAGGACCCTCTGAGCCGAAGGCAGAGGCTTTAACCCACTGAGCCACCCAGGTGCCCCAATACTAGTCATTTTTATTAATATTAAACTTAACTATAAGTTAAAAAAAAAAAAAAAAGCCTTGAATAAGTGGAGACACCGAATTTAACACCTTGCTCTCAAACAGAAAATTAATCTGAAAACAAGCAACTTGTCTTCCAGGCTGCCAATTAACTAGATTCAAGGGGTAAATACTTAACACTCCATGTGAAACGTGTGCAAACACGATAGCTCCCCACACTCAGTTTGGCTAGGGTCAGTCTCTATTTTGAAAGCCACAGAAGGTATTGCCAGTATCACTCTCTTTGTTTTCCCCCTTCTCTCATAGGTCTATTAGCTTTCTTTTCAACATTTTCTTGATAACCTTAATTTCTATTACCAAACACCTTGAGTAAAGCATTATCATAAACAAAAAAAAGAAAGAAACAAAACTAGATATTCTGTAAGAAGAATTATACTTTTATTTCTGGGCCAACACACTCAAATTCCACATGGATTATGAAAATCATGATATACTTCCTCCCATTACAAAAGACTGTTTTGTACATGCATGCATGCAAAAAAAAAAAAATAGTAAAATCACACTTTTCAATGTAGGCCAAATTGTGTTATTGTGGTGGTTGTTGATGTTCTTATTGAGAGCCTAGAGCATAATTTGGCTTTTTCACATTCTGTAAATGATTGGAAAATGTGATAAGATGGTGTTTTCAAGGAACCCTATGGCTTTAGTGTCGTAGCATGAGTAGAAAAACAGGGCCAGGACTGATTAAGGAGGGCTGACATGAAATGCTCACTGAGTACCAGGCACTGGACTAAGTGGTTTACAGATACTTGTTTAATACAACAACCAGATGAGAAATGTTACTAACTGCATTTTTTACAGAAGAAACTGAAGGTTAAGAAAATTGCTCAAGTTCACATAGCCAGAACTTGAAGTTAAACTTTGGACTCAGGTTAACTACTGCTAGTTACCAGTATGCTAATAATATTTCTGTTGAGTAGCCTGCATTGTTACTGAACAGAAGACCACAGAGGCCTGAATAGTTAACTTTCTAATGAGTTCACAATCTCATGAAAATATGTTGTTTAATCAAATGCTATGATTTGAGTCCATATACATGTACACACCAAATTTATTTTGACAGATCTTGTAATTCTTTTTTTTTCTTTTCTTTTTTTTTTTTTTTTTGCTTCATTTGTGGTTGATCAAATGTTTTAGTTACAGATAGATAACTTTATTTACTTCCATATTCTGAATAATGTAAGTACACTAAAAATTCTGCTTCACTGAATTTACTATGAGTCTTTTAATACCCTGATTTTTAAATTTTATGTTTAATGTGCAATATGGGTTGGGTTTCAAAATAAAATCGGAGAACTGAGGGGAAAAAAAAAGGATGAAAATACAAGGTAGCTGAAATCATTTAAGTTTTGACACATAGGTTAATGCTCATGAAAGTTTCCAAAAGGAACAAACCAGAAAAGGTACTGAAAGCAAATACTATCCACTTTCATGTATTTGGTACTATGTTGCATTCTAAAATGTGCAGAATGCATTTAGGTATTGAAGAGATGATTTACTATTGTATTTATATATAGGTGTGTATCATATATATATATATATATATATATATATATATATATATATATATATATATATTATTGCAGTGGCACCTATGCTCTGCTGGCCCAGGAGACCAAATTGCTTATCCTCCAGTGCAGGTCTCAGCGCAGGAGAGACTGACTACCCATGTTTCCTAAAGGAATGGATGTACAGCTAACCAATGAATGAATGAGTTTCTGGTTTGTATGACTATATGCAGATATATTTTGCTTTATATTTTTTCTGTTTTCCACATTTTACCACCAAGTTTGTATTTTTTTAATATAGAGAAAATGAACTTTATTTTCAAGATTCCCTATGCTTGGAGAATATACACATTTGTATCCCAAAGATGGAAGCCCACAAAGCTGTGATACTTAGTAGCTCAGTTAGCTCAGTTTACACCCTACATCTCCTCATTAGCATTCCATACTTGAGGTGTTTCATGAAGGAGACTCTCTCTTTTCTAAAGTTAACATAAAAAGTAAGGGAGATGAAAAGAGCAATGAGAAGGAAAACACTTCCTTATGAGGAGAAATGTCCTCGGTTAGAGTTCTTGATCCTTACAAGAAGAATCTAAGCATAATTATGGAAACATCAAAAAATGTATATTTTAACATTGTTTTCCCTCTGTAGGCCATTTGATGATGGGTATAAGATTTATTGAGGGAAGATTTTAAAAGTTACTCATCAACAGCACAAGGTCATACATAATGAAACTCTTCTGCATCTATAAACTCCTAGGGGTGTTTTTAACATTGCTTTTCATTCTCTTCTTTGAGCTCACTGTCCTTTGTCCTGTTATTAAAGAATATCAAGGTCAAATATTTTGTCACCGCCTTTGATGAATCACTCTTATACTCCAAATTCAACAGAGCCAAACGGATTTGGATATATTTCAAACATATCCAAGCGGATATGTGTGTGCATATAGATCATTGTATGTGCGTGTTTTCCTTAAACTGTTTGAAAAAACAAAAATAATAATATTTATTAAGATATTTATTTAATTTTCACTGCCAGTGTTGACAATTAAATATTTAAATATTTGTGATGAATGAATGAAGGAAAATACTGCCTCACTTGATAAAATTGGATTTAGATTCTGGAAGATTTTATGTTGTTTAAAAACACCTCTGAGATTAAATGTGCTCTGAAGTTCTGTAAAATGGAAGATGAAGTAATTTGTTTAAGGTCACATGACTAGGAAGTGGCAAAGCTCTGTTTCCAACTGAGGCAGTAGGGCTCCGGTGCCCATTCTCTTCAGCATTATGGGATGTTTTTTGTGAAGGTTAAATGAGACCATGCCTATGAAATAATTGTATGTATTTTCTAAAATAAATAAATAAGTTTTGTATTACTATAAATTATATTATTATATATTGTATATAATATACAGATAATGACATATTATCTGTATATTATATATCATACACTACATATTACATATTATATATTATTATAATTATTTATATTATTATAACGCCTGCCGGGATAGAAGGTCTTTGAGGAATACAGCAAATAGATTGGCCTGAACAGCGAATAGTGGATGCATAAGAGGACATTAAAAGTATTAAGTCAAATCAATGTAGAAAATACTATTGTGCCAGATAATGGAGGTTGTTAAATACCAAGTTTAGTACCTTTATTTTATATGCAACCAAGAGGAATATTTAACATATTTTGTACAGATGCAACATGGGCCTTAGGAAGGTTATACAAATAGCGTGTTTGGGGAAGGGAGACGACAGGACAGCCCATTGACTTTCTATTGTACTAGTTGAGGAAAGAGGTATTTACATGATTAGTGGTGATGAACATGATAAAGAGAGGGTGAATAAAAGTGTATACAAAAGGAAAGCTGTATAGCAATCAAGAACAGATAAGCAGGATTAAAATTCATTGAGTGACTTTTCTATCCAAACTTTGCTAGAAATTCTACATTGAATCTCTCCGGAAGTTTATGATATATTTACGGGATTTATTTTCTTCTCATTTTAGACTTGAGAAAACAGTCTAAAAAAATATTTAAACAAATAGGTTGAAATCATCTAACAAATACAAGGCAGAAATGGGAGTAAAATGTAGACCTTGGCTCCAAAATTTGTGGTCTTTCTATCGCCCCAAGTGCCCCATGCCACTTAATATTGGGAAAAGCAAATGTAAAATGGCTAAGAAATCCCAAACATGTTTGAGGAAGAGGATGGTGGCAATTCTAACCAAAGTAGGAGATGTAAGAAGACGAATACATTTTGATGAGAAAATGTTAAATCTCGACCTAAAATTTTGAGTTTAGTACAGAGATGAGTGCAAGAGTTAGAACATTCTGGTGTATATAGCATGTACCTATAACTATGCCATACGATACCATTATTAATTATTATATCTAAATCCAAAACATTTAAGGAGATTTCACATCATTATTTACAGCAGACACTTGACAAAAGATTTTACCATGTGCTTCAACTTGACTTAATAACAAAACTCTTGCCTCCTTCAAAATAGTATTGTCCACCTTCAAGAACATAATGAAGAGTGAATGTTTTCATTGCCATTCTAAATCAGCTATGAGAGCATGTATATAAATCCTGCCAGTTTTCATCAAACCCAGTTACTGGCTGCTGTGACCTTTGGAAGCTATGGATCATTTTTAATAAACAGAATGGTATAGGAAAAAATTATATAGAACACATGAAGTCCTTGTAGTTTTGTCGATCTGTTGTGTGCCCATAGGTTGTGACATTTTTGCTTAGCCTCTGTGCTATTCACAAGTCACAGCTTCTGGTTCACATTCTTTAAGTGGGTCATTTCGTTTTATCCCAAGGTTCTAGTCTCAGAGAGATCATTCTCTTGGTCATTACCAGTTGCAAACACACATTTAAAGCTTCGGAGAGAATACAGCATACCTGGGAGTTTATCACAATGACTGTAAGTAGCATAATTTTCAACATTTGGAGGTGCTTTGAGTCCGTGGTCCCCCAGACCCAAAAGAATCAAAATCAAAGAAGTCAAAGAAAGACCCTGCCAATGGAGTCACCTTTTTAAGCCAAGTAAGTACCTTGCTCCTTGATTTCATGTAATTGAGGTTTAACTTCCCCAAAAGTGTTAATCCAGGCACAGCAGGCCTTGTTACCACAGCACAGAAATTTTGCTCAGCTAGAAGGTACTCAAGGGCTAGCCTCTTAGCAGGAATATTTCCCAAAGAGTCTAAGGATCTTTGCTGGGGTGCTCTTGTTTTAACAATGGATTCTGAAATTTCGGGAATTAAGAAGTTCCCAATCATTGTCTCTTCCATTTCCCTAACGATGGAAGTAGGAAACTGCCAACAGGGGTGAGTCCTAAACCATGAAAGCCTCCTCATAGGCCTTTCCTAACTTGATGATGTAAATTAAGGGGAGTCGACCAATAAGTTGTCTTATTTTGCTTATGAAAAATTAGGGGCATGGGTAGGTTCTCTCCTAGCCTGAAATAAAAGGTTGGTCTAAATTCCAGAGGTTATGCCCACCATTAGTGCTGGTTGACAGAAATGAGTGCATTATCATTCCAGGCCAATACCGGAATAAAGGAAAGGAGAAAGGGTTTTGCTAATTAAAGTATGAAGTCTTTATCTGCTGTTTTGGGCAGAGGCAGTCTACCTCCATGTCAGCTACCTCCCTTCCACTTTAGAGGTCTTCAGCATTTGGATAGGACCAGCTGTGAGCTGGAGCCTTTTTTAGCTGTTTGATGTGAGCTTAAGGCTTAATACCTTCTGGGAGAACTAAAGAGAGGTAACTGAGAATGGTGCCGATGCCCTAAATTTTGATCACATCTCTCAGTTAAAGCTGAGGGTTGATTAAAAGGGTAGAATTCTCCCTCTCTCTCTCTCTCTCTCTTTTTTTTTTTTTTAACATTTATTTATTTTAGAGAGAAAGCATGAGAAGGAGGGACACAGGGAAAGGGAGGGAGACTCTCAAGCTGACTCTGAGCTGAACGTGGAGCCCCGTGTCAGGCTCCATCACACAACCATGGTATTGTGACCTGAGTGAAAACCAGGAGTTGGATGCTTCCTTGACTACACCCGTTAGGTGCTCCTAAGAGAGTAGAATTATGAAAACTGCAGGCCCCAAATGGTATTACCTAATCTCACATTCTTATAAACTTTTTAATCTTGATATCTTAGTGTGGGTGAACAGGCACACACACACTCTCTAAAAGTTATTTAAAAATTTAATAATGAGGGGCACCTGGGTGGCTCAGTCCGTTAAGCATCTGCCTTTGGCTCACGTCATGATCTCGGGGTCCTGGGATCAAAGCCTGCCTTGGGGAAGACTCTGTCCCCCTCTCCCTCTTTTCTCAGCCTGCTTGTGCTCTCGCTCTCAAATAAATAAATAAATAAATAAATAAATAAATAAATAAAATATTTCCTAAAAATTAAATATATAAATAAATATTTAATGAGGACTATCAACCAGATTTGAAGCTATGTATAAGTCAATTATTAACAAACTATGTAAAACTAGACAAAAGTTACATGGAAAACCAATGCATTGAAATAATTCTGTAACTCAAAGTTCTAGGTAGGTCCTATCCAATTTTGCCATTTGGGGTAAGCAATTTTTCTTCTCTCCTTTCCCTCTCCTTTTCCATGGCATATGAAAAGCAAAATAATAATGCTATCTTCTGCACATTGTTACACAAGTCATATGAGACTATATAAGCAAATGTGCTAAATGAAATATATATATTTAAGACATTTTCCTTATTCTCGATATTGTTTTATTTATTTATACCTTGTCTTTCTCTATAAAAGTTTGAAGCAATTTATGAAAATATACTAATAAAGCATAGAAATGTAAATAATATTTAGACATTCAAAACAAAGAATAGTAAAAGCTGGAGGGACAAGACCAAGATAATTACATTATTACTATTAATAGAAGCTTAACAAGAAATAAAGAGGGGGTAATTTAAGTCCTTTGATTTCAGAAGTGTTTTATTTGTCCTGTTTGTTTCTTTGCTACAGCTCTATTTTATACATCCCTAGAGTTGTGCAATCTGTAACACCCAAAGATTGGTTTATGGGTCAAGAGTTAGCTCCATTTAAAAAAACAACCAACCAACCAAACAAACAAAAACTTCTTTATGTTGTTGGAGGGCAGTTGTTACCTAGGTCTTATTTTATTATTTCACTTTTCCAGTAGAGGGAAAAAAATCAAGATCACTCTAATTTCTAATAGCATAGGATTTAATATCATGAAAGTAACAAAAATAAAAGTCGAGACATTGCAGTGGTTTTACCACATACTACTTTATTAATATGTGATGTCAGCAGCATGCCCATTTCCAGAAATGTAACAATTGCAAGGAATGTAAACGAGGATTTTTTTTTTTTAAAAAACAACCCATAACAGATGTTTGCAGGATTTTTCTCCCTACTTAGAACATAATAAACATATGGAATGGCCTATTAGGCACAATTGCTGAAGCAAAACACAAGGATCATTCAAGAAACAATTAGATTCTGTTCTAAAGAAATAGAATACTTAAAAAGGATGAGTCCTGACGGGCCTATAGTCCTGATGAGCAAATAGCTCCAGCTCAACCCTTTATGATTCTATCTCCATTTGAATGTAAATATCACCACAATGTACTCAGATCAGGATTTGGGAGTGCTGTGGAGATTTTTCTCCTCTGCAAGAAAAGAGTAAGCATTGATAATATTCCATGTCTATGTTGTAAAACGCCCACATGTGGTAACAATGTTAACATTCTCTTTCATATTAAAAGAAAGGAAGATGTTTCTCATTATCTTAATGTCTTCATTTTTTAGGTAATGTTTAGTGGAGCTGAGATGATGATTTTTTTTAAGAGTAAAATCAATTTTAGGCATATTTTAAGACACATATTCTGAGCTGTGCTGGGAAGTAAATTTGGGAAATAAATCAGGAAGTAAATAAAAATTATGAATTTACAAGACAGAGTAAAACATAACAGCATACGCAAAGAAGAAACCTCTGGAATTCAGAGCCACATAGAAAGTGGTTTGTCCTTGAACAGCTAATTTTAGTGTAGCACGATTGAACATGGCTCCAAGAAAATGTAATTTTATGTATTACTGTATAAAATAATGGCTTATCTGTAGCTGAGGTGCAGGGGTACAGGAGCACCTGGCTCCGGGGATCCCAAACAGACTGGGTCTTCCACCTGAGCCAAGAGATTAGCTGAAAGAACCTAATGAGACATTATGAGGCCAAAATGGAAGTGGTCCCAGTCCTCTTTCCGATCCTTATGGAAAGTCCTCTTTCCTATCCTTATGCATCTCTTGCATGCATTTATTGCCCAACATGTAACTGCTTAAAAATGGGCTTTGGGTCTGACACACTTTCTTCCTAAGAGGCAAAAAGCTCTCAGTCTGTTGGGCTTATAGCCTTGTGGAGGAATACGTTTCTCTGTATTCTCTGTATGTTTCTCCTAAATGAAGTCAGGCTTCTCCTCTGGAAATGGGAGGGACTTTTATTCAGCAATTCTAATTGTACATGCACTTTCCTTTCTTTATCCCAGTGTGTTTTTTCTTAGAAACCTAGGATTTTACACCATCCTAAAGAATACAAGTTTTCTTAATCTATCATCCATATCTATTGGTCATGAAGACTGGGTTGGATTATTTTTGTACAGTGTATGTTATGAACGTGAATAGCTCTGTTTTCCAAAATTTAAATACTATTTGAGTGTATGTGTTAGACTACATATGACACTACCATTCTAAGATTTGGCTAAGCCTTGGCTTTCCAAGGGCTGCTAACTGTTCCCTCTCTTTTCCTGTTGAGGATTATTTACCTGACTCTTAACATCAATATGTGTGACCCACATATTGTTGTAGACAACTATGATTGTGTTGTCTGAGAAAAGAATTAACTAATCAGATAAAAAAGATATTAGCTATTCAGTAAACTACGAAGGTAAATCAGTTATTTCGATAAATATCACTTTTATATATCATTCAAATGGTAAGAGGTAAGCCTTAAAATAGTATTAATTTGTAATTAATTTGTAATATACTCTGAATTCTACTTTGTTCTATTGCTTAGTGAAGTTGGATCAAATACCAAAATACCACAAATTGTATTTCCCAAGTAAATGTAAATTGACCAACTAAGTATTTATGTGAACTATTTTAAGTATAGAGGGAAGAAATTTTAGTTTTAGCTTATTCAATAAAAATTATTAGTTTGGGCCCCCTGGGTGGCTCAATTTGTTAAGCGTCTGCCTTTGGCTCAGGTCATGATCCCAGGGTCCTGGAATCGGGCCCCATAAGGGACTCCCTACTCAGCCAGGAGTCTGTTTCTCTCTTGCCTTCTGCCCTTCCTCCCACTTGTGCATTCTCTCTCTTAAATAAATGGATAAAATCTTTACAAATATATTAAATTTAAAAAATATATCTCTGCACTAGAAATTAACCTCTTGAGGGAATAGGCTGTGACCTAGTCAACTCTATGTCTCTGGCACATAGCATGTTATCACCAAATGCTTATGGACTAGAAATTAATTGTTAATGCAAATTTAACTTTATTGATGTATCTTGCTGAAGCATGCACCTTTACCTTATTAAGCTTCCTCAAATTAGATGCTAAGTCTAGAATGGCAAATTTTAAGGTTGTCCTTGAACATTTGCTCTTCACAATTCAAATCCACTTTGGCTTAATGAAATATAGTCCTGTAGGACCTCCTTGTTTCAACCCACACAAACTCAGTTACTTGATGCCCTTTAACTGCTAATTGCAGTGCATTATTCACATTTTGGCATATGGTCAACAATTAAGACACACACACACACACACGCGCGCGCGCATGTAAAGTGTGGAGTGTATTTTTCCAAGATTCAATTTCTATCTCCCTGTAGGAGATATACTCATAGGATATTGAATTGGTCTAATACTGAAAATCCTGCCTGATCTCAAACATATTTTTTTATCTTACAGATGCATATTACATGTAATTTGATTAATCTAGGCAGATTTAAAAACTTATTTTGTGCATTGAATAGTTACACAGATGTGAGTCACCTGCTTGCAATTGGACAATTAGGTGAAAAAAAATCATTTTTTCTTGAAACACCTATCTGGCTCAGTTTGTGGAGTGTGCAACACTTGATCTCAGAGTTGTAAGTTTGAGCCCCATGTTGGGTATAGAGATTACTTAAAAAGGAAATCTTAAAAATTTTTTTCTCTCTCAATAAACTTGGACTTTATTATTATAATAATGTCTTTCCTAAAGTATAGTATTATAAAACAAGTATTTGTTCATATAATTAATACTGTGGTGATAAATTTACAAAGTATTTTTGATAGTCACCCTTCACGGAATTACAAGAAAGGCTATTTTATACAACATTTCTAAATATGCTGAAACAGGGTTTTTGAGCTCTAAACATGAGATATTGCCATGAAAATAAGCAGGTTAAACTGAAATCATATGTGTACATTATGGTGCCCATGAACAACTGGCTGATATAGAGTCAATCTACTGCTACTTACCAAGATGGCTTTAACTTTCTCCTGAACTTGACAAGCTCTATACAGACTTCTTTCTGACTCCTAGTCCCTGACCTCCTTTTCCTTAGATAATTTACTGTAGAAAGCTTGCAGTTGAAAATTCTTTCTCAACCTCTTCAAAATACAACAACTTTTAAAAGGTCTTACCTATTTGACATCTCAGGAATGTCTTTCTCCATGTCCAGAAAGCCATCCCTTAGAAATGTAATCATCCAAGGAGATGCCCCTACCTCCCATTTTGCAGGGGAGAACAGGAGCCTAACTTGAGCAGGTACCTTGATCCAACTTATGCAACTAACTTCCTGTTATAAAGATATGAGAAAGGTTACTTTTTCTTTGGGCAAAAACAATTAGCAAATGCAGATAACCTAAGATCACCCAACCTCATCTTCCAAATCTCTAGTCTTTTGTTTCAGTATAGTCAATCTCAGACAGAGTTCTGACCTCTCTAGCCCATTGCAATAGCCTTGAACAAAGTCTTCTTAACCTGTTTAACTATATCCAGCACAATTTTTGCTTTGGTATTACAGATTAAAAGCAAATACATCATTCAACAGAAGAGTGTTTACTCTAGTGTTTTAGCTTCACTAAAATATGTTTCCCTATTGAAAGGCTTAAAGGTTTTGTTTTTAATCAAGTGAGGTTTAAGTTATCATTTTAAATTAATATATGCTTAAACATAAAATTGTTTTGAAGTCTCTATGCTTATTGGTTTAGGTTTATTTGACTTTAAAACCAAACCAATATGTACATTAAGTATAAGCAAAATTAAAATACCAAATCAACCAAATTAAAGTTTACAACATTAATGTGATCCAACAAATTGCTTTGTCCTGTAATTCAGCTGCCATTTACAATATGACTCTGCTAGTGATAGCCAAAGCAAGACAATGGTTCTTCTAAGTCTGTGCACCTATACTACCATATGCCAGCATTTTGCCAAGGCACTTCTCCATCAATATCTTTATATAATATACTATGAGATCATTTGGCTTTCACTTGCTCCAAAAATATGACAATCTATGTGATAATGAGCACAATTTTACCAAAAGAATATTAAACCCAATTGAAAATTCTATCACTGAAATCATACGGTGGTCATCAGAAACTTATGTAGTAGGAAAAGCCTCGATCTTCCCATTGTGGGCACTTTATGGCTAGCCTTCTTAGGAAACTCCGCAGTCTCTCATTTCCCCTCCCATTCATCCTTGGAGAAGGCTTAGTTATTTATTGGTATGTTCATCTGTTGGTTTATTTGTTTAGTTATTAACTTAATACGTATATCTATTTATTTAATTACATTAATTATTGAATGAAATTATTCATTTTTAGGGTGCCTGGGTGGCTCAGTGGGTTAAAGCCTCTGCCTTCAGCTCAGGTCATGATCCCAGGGTCCTGGGATCGAGCCCCGCATTGGGCTCTCCGCTTAGCAGGGAGCCTGCTTCCTCCTCTCTTTCTCTTTCTCTCTCTGCCTGCGTCTCTGCCTACTTGTGATCTCTGTCTGTCAAATAAACAAGTAAAATCTTAAAAAAAAAAAAAAAAAAGAAATTCTTCATTTTTACTTTAGGTTCCTAGCATAATTTTGATTATGAATTGATATTTGGGAACCCAATGGCACAAAGAGCTTGTGTTACTGTCCCACCATTCTTGCTTCCCACACACAGACATGCATATTCTGTGTTAATAAACACTCTGAAGTGAGAAAAAAGAAAAGATGATCTCTCAAAAAAATTGTTGCATTTCTCAGATAGAGTAGGAAATCTTATAAATAAATATCTCAGTGTCCTTTAGATTGAGAAAAAGAAGTATTTAAGTACTCTGAAGCTTCTTACATCAATATTTTTTTAGGGTATCTAATATCTACCTACAAGATAAATGCTTTCTCAAGGATTTTTGTTACTTA
This sequence comes from Mustela nivalis, assembly GCF_964662115.1. NCBI lineage: Eukaryota > Metazoa > Chordata > Mammalia > Carnivora > Mustelidae > Mustela > Mustela nivalis. The sequence goes on along the minus strand of NC_139033.1, from coordinate 31,068,093 downwards.
ATGCAAATATTTTCTTAAAGTTTAAAAAGTATACAGAAAAGTGCAAAAATTCTAAGCATGCATCCAAAATACTTTTTACAAACTGAACACATTTATATACCTAGCATCTAGATCAAAACCCGGAATACCAAGGCCCCAGAAACCATCACCACTAGTATGCTAACCAAAGATGCCTCTTATCAATGAACCCAAGGGTAAAGACAATCCACTTCTGACAGCATAAATTAGTTTTGCCTATTTTTATATTTGATATAAATGAATCACACAATATGCATGTTTGTGTCTGTCTTTTTTTACTGTAACCTGTCCCTGTGAAATTTACTTTCTTGATGCAGTCACAGTTTGTTTGTTCTCATTGTTGTCTACTGTTTGATTATTTTGTTTGTTTATTGCCTTATCAAACTATGACGTCTAAGTAGTGATTTTTTTCTTGTCAGTAATTTGTGTTTTCTTTCTTCCTTTGGTGATTTGTCATGCTTGGGTTTTATTAATTAAAAATCGGTTTTATTACTTTTATATTATATTATATTATTATTTATATAATATATATTATTTATATTATATTATTATTTTATATTTTAAAAATAGTTTTATTTATTAATTTATTAATTAAAATCAGTTTTATTAATATTTTCAAATCACAAACTTTGGCCTATCTTGATGCTTTTTATTGTATGCATATTTTCTATTTAACTAATATCTACTCCTATTTTAATTTATTACTCCATTCTAATTTCTGAGAATTGTATATACTTTCCAATAATCCCGCTTATAGAAATAAAAGACTTGATAATAAATCATGAAAAAATTCTCAAAATTAATCAGGCATTTTAAATTTTTCTTATGTAGAGATTTGTGTGTATGTGTTATGCATTATATTTCTAAGTACCAATTTAGAATTTCACAAACTTAAATTTGTCATATCCACACCATCATTCTAATTTCTGTGGTGATTTCTTCTTTTACTCATGGGCTATTCAGTAGTATATTGTTTGCTTTCCAACTAGTTGGAGATTCCCTAGTTAATCTTTTTTATGGATACAGGAAAATTAATATGACTTATATCAGTGCTTTGAGATTCGTTGAGACTTGCTGTAATGCTTAATATGTAAGCAGTCACTTTTTAAAAAATGTTACAAATGCAGTTAAACATAAAATATATTCTGTCTTTGTTGGTTGCCTTGTTCTATATATGCCAATTTCTTCGTATGTGTTAAATGCATCATTTATAGCATCTGTTCTTACTCTTTTTGTGTATGCAAGTTTGCTATTTCTCTTAGCGATTTTTAGAGGAATGTTAAAATCCCACTATGTTTGTGAGATTGTCTATCATTTAGTTCTCAAATGTTGCTTTATATATTTTTTAAGCTAAGTTATTGGAAAGTTAGAGTAATATTTCTTCCTTTAACATCTAAGTTGGCTGGTAACAACATAGCCATAACAGCTTTTTTTTGGTTAGTGTGTTCATGATTGAGCTTCTTTCTTGCTTTTTATTTTTGACTTTTTTTTTTTAAAGATTTTATTTATTTATTTGACAGAGAGAAATCACAAGTAGGCAGAGAGGCAGGCAAAGAGAGAGGAGGAAGCAGGCTCCCCACTGAGCAGAGAGTCCGATGCGGGACTCGATCCCAGGACCCGGAGATCATGACCTGAGCCGAAGGCAGCAGCTTAACCACTGAGCCACCCAGGCGCCCTATTTTTGACTTTTTTGTACATCTTGTAAGCCATATGTAGATTTTATTTTTCTTTCTTTAATTTACTTTGACAATCTCAGTCTTACAACTATTGTTTTTAGTCTATTTATATTTAATGTAATTCCTGATGTTTTCAGGTTTAAATACTGTTATTTACTCTTCTTTGACCACCTATTTCATGTGTACTTCTTTCTTTTCTTCCTTTTATATTAGATATCTTATAACCTATGGTTTCTTTATATTATTATTTACACATTTTACTAATTCTTAGTGTTTATTCTGTGGATTGAAATGTAAATGCTTTATGAATATTTGATTAATTACTCATGAACAATAATGTCACTTTTGTCACTTTACTGAGAATAGAACATTTAACTTTATATTTACTCCCTTCCTTCCCTTTGTACTGTTTTAGGCACTTTTGCTCTACAAATGTTTGAGCATACACAGGAGACTATTATTGTTTTATATAAACAATTAACTTTCTTGTGATGCAAGTCTGTTGGCAAGAATTTTCTTTCACTTTCTCTGTAAATTCTTTAGTTTACTATTATTTTTGAAAGGTATTTTTAGGTCAGAGATTATTTTCTTCAACACTCTAACAGTGATATTTTATTGTCTTCTGGCTTCCAGATTTGGTCTTTTTTGTCATTTTTTAATTCTTTTGTCATTTACTGGAACATAATTTGTGCCCCCTTTTAGGATGATTTTTAGCTCCTTTCTTTTTTTTTTTCAAGCAATTTAATTAATGTATTCCTAAATGTGGTTTGCTTTGGGTTCAATGAACTTCTTGATCTATTGGTTCATATTTGTTCTGTCTCTTACTGCATTATAAGCCATTATAAAAAGTAGTGGCTTAAAATAATAACAATTTTATTAGCTCATGTATTTGTGGGCTGATTGGCTACAGCAAGGATTTCTTTTGCACGTCTTGCTAAGGGTTTCTTATGTCATTACATTCAGATAGTGGCTAGGTCTGGACTTTGGGATGTTAAAATGATCTAGTCCATCTGTGATGTCCAAAATGGCTTCTCTATGCACATATAAAGTGACATGTGGCTTCTCTATGAAACCATTCTTTGACTATGGTGTCTCCTCCTCCAGGATCTCTCTTCAGCAGGATAGCTGGAATTAATACTGCTGGGCCAGGGCTGTAAGGGCTCAAAAGCAAAAGCTGCCCAGCCATTTTAAAGCTCAGACTTGATGTTTTATGCAGAGTGTCCTTACTGTCACATTGTTACACTAAGCAAGGCATAGTTCTGACCCATATGCAATAAAGGAGATCTTTACACATGGCATGGATATAAGGGCATGTAGCTACTTTGAGGACCATTTCTTTAAAAAAATTTTATTTATGTATGTATGTATGTATGTATTTATTTATTTATTTAAGAGGGAGAGGAGGAGGAGCAGAGGGAGAGGGACAAGCAGACTGCTGAGTGGTGAGCACAAAGCCCAACAGGGGCTGGATCCCACAACCCCAAGGTCATGACCTGAGCTGAAATCAAGAGTGGGATGTTGAACTAACTGAGCCACCCAAGCACCCCTGGGGTCTGATTTTGAAGACCAGTTACCACAATGTGTTTCTTCAGTTTTGGGAATTGCTCTATTATGATCTCTCTAAAAATCATTTCTTCCCTTTTCTCTTGGTAAGTTCTGCCTGGAACAGCAATTACAGGTATGCTATATGTTCCAACATTTCTTACACTCTTTTCTGTACTTTCCATCCCTTTTTCATTCTTTTCTTCAGTGTGTGTATCTTCTATTGACATGTGTTTCAGACCACTAGTCCTGTGTTCTGCTGTGTTGAAATCTGTTGTTAATCTATTGTGTTCTTAATTTTAAAACTCTTTTTGTTTCAGTTCTAAATTTCACGAAAATTCTTTTCTGCATTTCAAGTTTCTGATATAGTTCTTCATCTCTGTATCCTCTCTGTCTTTTCATTTATTTTTTTAACAGCTCGATCATAGGTTTTTTAATGTTCTCTTCTGCTAAGTGAATATCTGTACCATCTCTGAGTCTCTTTCAATCATCTCTCCTGCTCCCTTGGTTTTGGATTTTAGGGACTGCTGGCTTGCAGTATGGGTAATGTTTATTTCCACCTCTAACTTATCCTCCCCATGGCCATGGTCCCTTCCATGCTTTCAAATGACCATTTGGTATTGTCTCAATGACCCTCTCCTGACATTAAATGAACTTAGGCATTGTTTTCTCAGCAAGGCTGGAGTTGCCATTTTGCTTTGCCGAAGCTCTGTTCAGTCTTTTTAGCCTCCTCATCTTCCATGAAGCCATGGAGGGGAAAATAGCCATGTATTAAGGAACCATCACGTTTCCATTTTCTCTCTCCAGTCCCCTGAGACCTCCAAAAGCTCTACTAAATGTTTCTCATCCTAGCAGCAGACCTCTTCTGGGGCATGGCCTACATTCCTAGCCTCCTCTGTAAAGGCAAAATCAGCAGATTCCCTCAGGGAAAACACTTCTGCAAAAGTCAGCTCAGTTTTCATAGGTTCTCCTCTCTCTGGAATTCTGCTGTCTCTAATTATCCCAGTTTCAGCATTTCTCTAATGTTATAGGCATGATTTTTATATTTCATCCAAATTTGCTAGTTGTTTTTGGTGGAAATATTGGTCTGCCCTCTTTAAGTCTTTTTACCCCAACATTTAGGTATCACACACTCTTGACTGCCTGCCTGCACCTTTCCTCAAGGGACTGTAATTCTTTCTACACTTTAACATACTTATTACACAGAATAGGAGTGCTTGGTAGGCCAAGTCTCCCATTAGACTGTATGCTCTTTGAGTAGAGAAACACTGCATTATTCATCTGTGTACTCTTGGTATCTAGCAATTGGCATCAGAGAATGCATAAGAATATTTCTTTTTTTTTTTTTTAAGATATTGCTAGGTCAAAAATGGATTCTTGTTAACATATTTGAGGTTATAAGCTAAATATTTTACGAGGGCAAAGTTCCTATAACTATATATGGCATCCCTATATTAGGCATCTTGGGATATTCCTGAGGAATCTGATAATGACAGAATTGTGAACACATGATAGCTTTTGATCAATTTTAAACTTTTAAAGAAGCTTTTAGTTATTACTTTCTGAAAACTGAAGAAGCAATTTTTTCCCCCTTTGGATTCCACAATAACTCAAGTGCTGTCATTTGACCTCTCTTCACTGATAACTCTTACCAAAAACATGATACCCTGGATGGTAGGGGAGGAAAGTCCTGAAGAAACAAAGTGCACTATGAATTAAAAACTGATTTATTTGTTTGGCTCATTATATATACAGTTTAAGATTTACCAATGACATAAACAATATCGTGTTTTGTTTCAATAAGTTGGTGTTGTTGAAGATGTGTGTCATCACTATTTTTACTGTTTCTCCATACCACAATTTAGAACCTTTGTAAGGGAAAAGGAAACATAATAATTATAGAAATATAAGTAAAACCACATAAAAAGGACAAAGTTGAAAAATTGGACAGATTTTTAATCCTGACCCTTGTATAAATATAATAGCTTTCAAATAAGTTTTAAGGTAACTGTGAATGAATATGCCAAAGGATAAGATGTATTATTGAGTATAGTTTTAGAATGAACTTTGCTTGGACTTTTTTTTTTTTTTTAAGACTTATTTACTAATTTTGAGAGAGAGACAATACCAATGTGGGGAGGAGGGACTGGGAAGAGGAGGCAGAGAATCTCAAGCAGACTCTTTGCTGAGCCGGAAACCCCTATGTGGCTCAATCTCAGGACCAATGAGATCATGACCTGAGCCAAAATTAAGAGTCAGTCGCTTAACTGACTAAGCCACTCAGGTGTCCTTCTTGGACTTAATTAAAAAAAAAAAAAAAAATCATGTACCTTCAGATGTTCAAACATATGCATATATTTATATTTAAAATAAAAACAGATAAAATTAGATGAACATTAGAGAGTTTTACTGTTGGGATCGTGATGCATTTTTCCACCTGTTTGAAGTAAAACATAAATTTTGCTACTTATGAAAGATAGAGTTTGACTTGCAATGGCCATAGTTTTGAGCCTCCTCTGTGTAGATAATTTACATTTATAAGTATAATATTACTCCCATGGTAATGCATGTTGTGGTCTTGTGGATTATCATTTTCATTATAAGGAATCTTTTAAAATACTGATTTAATTTTTATTATGGTGAGTTTTTATCTAGATTCTTTGTTGGTTGTCTTATTTTGCATAGCAGTACTGGCTAAAATTATTAGATATATATTTCAGATAACACCACATACTTTAAATGCTAAAATACCATAAACATATCCTATTGCTTTTTGCCTTTATTTACTTCCTTCTTGAATAATTTCACATTGATTAATATGTAAACTTTTATAGAATATATTGTACATATTTTGATTCATCTGTTTATAAATGTGACAGTACATTCAGAGAAAACGGTGTGACAGATACTCTATTCAATGACAATAACAAAAGAAAATAAAACAAAGGGTGTTTATGACAAATATGACAGCTCTAACTTTCAAAGGAAAATGAAAGTAGGGGATTTGTCCTTGAAAACTGGTGTTATGACCTTTCATTTTATAACCATTTACTTCATGTTTAATGAGAATATGGCATATTTTCTCTCAGGTTAAGGGAAAATAATAGCTTTAGACATTATCTTTGACCCTCAAACTATAGAGGGGATATGAATAATGATGAAGCAGGGGTAGAGAGCATTTTAAAATAGCCTACTATGTCTCAAAAAGGGGCATTCAACTATTAGTGCTAAGAATAACTTCTATAACTTTGAAATAGCTAACATAGGTCATTTTCAAAAATGGACTAATTCATACTCTTAGAAGGTTTTTTTTTTTTTTAATTTTTAATATAAAATCTTTGGGCTACAAGAGAAATGATAACATATTAATCCAGGCACAAGGTTTTTGGAAAAAAAACTGAGGCCTGGAACCATAAAATGATTTCCCCCAGCCATTTGTATAGAGAAAGCCATGTGACATTCTCATCTTTGTCCCACTGTGTCCTCCTCCTTCCTACTTCATGAGTCCTCCACACATCTCTTTTTGAAGGAAGTTGATTAGGTAGAATATGTATCTGGATATCCACTCTTTTGTCTATACAATGGTGCAAAAAGAAATTCTCTCAACTGGGGCGCCTGGGTGACTCAGTGGGTTAAGCCTCTGCCTTCACCTCAGGTCATGATCTCAGCATCCTGGGATCGAGCCCCGAATCGGGCTCTCTGCTCAGTGGGGAGCCTGCTTCCTTCTCTCTCTGCCTGCCTCTCTGCCTACTTGTGATTTCTCTCTCTGTCAAATAAATAAATAAAATCTTAAAAAGAAAAAAAAAGAAATTCTCTCAACTAACAAGCCATAGTCATCAAGTTATTTTGACAAAGGTCATCCAATCAATATGAAATCATATTCTCTACAGATTGAGTGAGACCCACCCCACCAAATGACAGCCATGTATCTATTACCCAAAGGAAATGTTTAGTTTTGAAAGCACCCTCTGTTTTCAGTGAATAAATCAACCCTCTCAAGAGAATTTTAGGTTAAGCTAAAGATAGTATTTGTGGTTTCTAGTTGTTTATTACTTCTGGGACTCAACTTTTTTTTTTTTTTAATCAAGGAAGCTAATGGTAGTAATTAATATTTTAAAGCAGTAATTGATATAAATTATTTACAACTATTTTAAAGGCAAAACATCACATGACAGTGAAATTGTGAGAACACATGAAATTTTCCTTTTTTAAGGAATAAAGTTTAAAAAGACCACCTTAAATAGATATATTACAAATAAAGTCTTATTTTTTACAGTTATGAATACAAATGTAAAATATATAGATTAAATTAATTGTTCAATGAGTTATGTCTTAGTTATTTCATTAGCAATATACTTCAATCAGGAAATCAAAATTTTATAAAATTAGGTTGAATATTACTGCATACACACACACACACATACATTTTTATTCTATAGAAAGGTCACCTGCATTATAATAACCCTATTGGCAACATTGTGGGATAGATAAAGAAATTATTATTTCTATTTGGCACATAAGGACACTAAAAATGTAATGTTAATTACTATCCTAAAAATACCACAAGTGAATTTTAAACCAGAGGTGTTCTTGTTGCATTCTCTTTTGATTCTGAATACCTTCCATGGTTGAAAATTGTAACAATAATGAGTATTCTAATAACTTACTTTCAGTAAGGATTCCAAGCTGAAATGTAATTGCGTTATGTTATACATTCTCTTTTTATTTCTAATAACCTCAAGAGGGATTAAGTGCCATAATTCTATCTAAGAGTATGTATGAGGGGTGTATGTAGCCCCTCAGTATGTAGCCAACTGGGTGGCTCAGTTGGTTAAATTTTTTCGGCCTTAGGCTCAGGTCATGATCTCAGGGTCCTGGGATTGAGTTCCACATCAGGCTCCCTGCTCAGCGGGAGTCTGTTTCTCCCTCTCTCTCTGCCCCTCCACACCCTACTCCCACTCATGCTCTCAATTTCTCTCTCTCTCTCAAATAAATAAATAATATCTTTAAATAAATAAATAAAATATTGTGAGACAGAATCAAAAATGAACTTATTGACATATGGCCTAGAAAGTTAAATAAAATAAACAACAAATTTCTATTGCCACCATCTAGCCTTAATATTCTAATTTTCTATTTTAGTCCTACTTATTTTTTCCCTTCAATTGTCTCCACTCGTAGAATAAAGAAAGATAAACATAAATGAGAAGTGCACAACTCAGCAATATAAATAAAACATTTATCTGAGAAAAAAATACCTAGAAGGCCTTAGATGTCAACATTGTGGATGTTGTATTATTGCCCACTGAAGAAATGTGCACATCAGAAGAGATAAATGAATACTTTAAAGGTCTTAATGTGAGAACTATTTGTATTTTGTGGATCAGGAATTACCTTTAGAGGCGTAACTATATTTAGTCCCGGTATCCATGACCATGATCTCCCTTGCTTGTCAGTTTGGCCTTTGGAGCAGCAGAATCAGCATAACCTGGGATCTTGTTAGCACAGAATCCCAGCTCCCAGGCCAGACCTTTTGAATCAGAATCTGCATATTAACAAGTTCCCTAGTTGATCTGTGCACAGATCTGTGCAAGGGTAAAAAGCCCCGAGCACCCCATCAACCTTCTCTACCTGTCTGCTGACTTACTATCATTTGTAGTTCCTTCAGGACAGGGACACCTGAGCAGGCTTACCAGTTGAGAAATTAATGAAATTAATGTCCTTAACCCCCTGCTGCAACTGTGAGGGTCCAAGGTCAGATCACATACTGAACCATCACAGACTAGAGACAATGAACTAGATCTAAGAAATAGATTACTATATGTAAGCAGGTGATACTGTGCTTTCAGTCATTGTGTTACTCCCTATAGGTGGCTCTAAATAGTCAAAAGACTTTTGCTGGGGCGCCTGGGTGGCTCAGTGGGTTAGACGGCTGCCTTCGGCTCAGGTCATGATCTCAGGGTCCTGGGATGGAGTCCCACATCGGGCTCTCTGCTCAGCGGGGAGCCTGCTTCCCTCTCTCTCTCTCTGCCTGCCTCTCCGTCTACTTGTGATTTTTCCTCTGTCAAATAAATAAATAAAATCTAAAAAAAAAAAAAGGCTGTTGCTGACATAACTAGATATAAATACATAAGGTCTGAGAAGGCAAGAAGTACATTGACCTAATGGTGTCCATTACTTTAAAAAAAAAAAAAAGTCTAGAACAAAGGACTTATTTTAGTAATAGATAATACAGTAGAAATAAGACACTGACCAAAAAAGCATCATTCTCACGATAAGTTCCAATGGCAGCTAATGATATCCTAAAACTCACCTTTAACCTTTTATTAATGTGAACTCAACAAGAGTTTAATTTAATTGTATTATACTTTCTTCTAGATTCAAAATTTTCACCATTTATTGGTGAAAACTTTGCTTTGAAATCAGACTTCGATGTGCATGTGGGCTGGTTTTTGCATGTATTATATATAGTATTTACTGATCTGCTTCCTGATAGTATCAGAAATTATTTTTAAACTATTTTCTTACCCTGCTCATGTTACCCAAGGTATGAAAACTAAGAGTAAGCTTAACTTTTAACATGGCAACATTTTTATTCAGAATGAATGCACATCAGGAGAGAGAATTTCTGAGAAAGTAAAAGGTTTGAATTATTTCAGTGATAATAATGGGTGATAACTGAAATATTAATAGACCATGTTTGTAAAAAAAGAGGGCCCTCTAAAGTATCAACTCTTAAAAATACAGATGACAACTCTATTGAAACTTTGATAATATTCCTTTGATAATATTGACTATTTTTACAAAATGAATTCACATAATTTTATCTCAAGTACACACATTTCTTTTTTTAAGATTTTATTTATTTATTTGACAGAGAGAGATCACAAGTAGGCAGAGAGGCAGGCAGAGAGAGAGAGAGAGGAGGAAGCAGGCTCCCTGCTGAGCAGAGAGCCCGATGCGGGACTCGATCCCAGGACCCTGAGATCATGACCTGAGCCGAAAGCAGTGGCTTAACCCACTGAGCCACCCAGGCACCCCTCAAGTACACACATTTCTAGGCAACAAAAGACAGTATAATGCTCATAAAATCATCAATGATAACAATGGCACATGTATTCTGTTACATGAAACTCACATGTAGTTTAAGCTATGAGAAGAAATGGTTCCTGTGGTAAGTGTGAGGCTCACAGAAGCACTTAATGAATCCTTCTTAAAGAGGCAGGCTGTGCGATGAAATAAATCTCTCTTGTTCTCAAATGACCTTAAGAGTAAATCTGATATTAGAAGAGAGCCACCATGTAGCCCCCATTTGGTTAGAGAGAAGGCATAGAAACACACAGACATGTTTCTAGTCCTCTAAATTATGTTTATTAAGTATTTAGCTCTGGGGCGCCTGGGTGGCTCAGTCAGTTGAGCGTCGGACTCTGACTCTTGTTTTGGCTCATGATTTTGGGGTCCTGAGATGAATCCCTGTATGGGACTCTGCACTCAGTGTGGAGTCTGCTTGTGCCTCTCCCTGTGCTCTTCCCCCTGCTCTCTCTATCTCTGTCTCATAAATAAATAAATTCTTAAAAAATATTTAGCTCTGGGGTACCTGGGAGGCTCAGTGGATTAAGCCGCTGCCTTCGGCTCAGGTCGTGATCCCAGGGTCTGGGATCGAGCCCCACATCGGCTCTCTGCTCAGTGGGGAGCCTGTTCCCCCCCCCCGCCTGACTCTCTGCTTACTTGTGATCTCTCTCTATTAAATAAATAAATAAAATCTTAAAAAAAATTTAGCTCTGATTGATTTGTACATTGTGTGTACATATGTACACATGTGCACACAATATAATAAAAACACATTTTTATTCTTTTCCCCATATTTATTATATTTGATTTCATTCCAATAAATTTCCAAATTCTATCTCAATTTTAATCTCTTAGGGCTATGTGGTAGTATTTCTTCTAAAATGTGTATATATGTGTGTGTGTGTGTTTGCGTGTGTGTGTGTATCTAAGTTGATAAATTTTTTTGTTAAATAAAAATATATCATCTACTTGTAGTATTTAAAAATTATCATCTAAAATATCTAAATTTAAGAAAGTATATTATTTTAGAAAATATTACATTGCCTTGTAAATTTAAATATCCAGTTCCACATGAGATTGACTAATTGACTCATAATTGGTCAATTACAGCTATAATCACATGCGGTTGCTATCTTATGTACACAAATAATCATAGGTGACAAATACATACACATTAAAGAAGTAATCATTCTTAAAAATAAAATCTCTCTTAATTTATGTTCTCCAAGGGCATGTGGATGCATGAAATTACAATTGACAAGCACCACATATTTTGTATATTTTTGAAGAAACTGTAATCACCTGGAAAAATACTCTAATACAGCTATTATAAGGAGCCATTGCTATCAAAATCTGATGTGTCTAAACATCTTGTTGTATGAAGACGCATTTACCTGCAGAGCGCTCTTCCCTTTAACACGGCGCCATTGCTGGTGGGATTGATGGCCTTTCTAGTTGAACTCTAGACTGCTTTGCTGTAATGGGACATTAACAGAGACAGCTGCATGGTAAAAAGAGCCATCACCACTGCAAAGCAGGGTGTGATCTAGAGCAGTCAAAGAGCAAATCTACAATGAATGGCTTACAGAGCAAGGAAGAAGGAAATCTGCTATTTAAGCTTCTCATACCTTCTAGATAATGGTCTTCAGGACAACAGAGAGACCTTCTAAAATTAGCATTTCTTTTTTGACATACCATAAATCAAGCAAAAGTAGTAGTAACCTTTGTAACCATGTAGTTTACTGAAATACAAAGCACCTCAAAACCACACTGATTAGCAAACAAATACCTTCTGTTTCCACAGATGCTAAGTACTTATTGATTTAGTTTTACCTGCTAGTGGTCATTAAGGTCGGAAAAAAAAAAATATGACCACAACACCATAAATCATTATCATGCTGAAGCATTGATTAAGTACCTGTGTGTACAGGAAGGCGATTGGCAAGAGGAGACAAGCAGAATCATGTAAAAATATGACCAGTGGGAGGATGCGATGATGAAAGAGAGAATGCGATACAGCTGTGGGTTCGAGCTGAAATTACGACACGACAGTCTCGACAGGCTCTGTGTGGGCTCATCACGTCTAATGGAAGAAGTGCAGGCACCCCCGGGTCTCAGTATGTGCTGCTGTCTGCCAGGGGATTTATCCAAGCAGATTGTTAAATTCGGTGTTACATCAGAATAAGATTTGTCTTCAATATTCTGTGGCTCTCCATAGAAAATAGCAGTAGATTTATATTGTGTTTTTTGTCTTTTTTTTTTTTTTATTTTAGTTCCCTTGATTTTAGTAAATTGGCCAGAAAGTCTAACATTATAAACGAGAGGCAATTATTTTGTGTTGTTTTGGTATTGTTTTGGCTCTTCATCCTTAAGAGGGTACGGATTTGTCTAGAATGTTCTGGCTTCCTCCTAAGCGAGAAGAGGGTTCTGTGGAATCAACAGCAATCGATCAGTTAGCATGAACTAAGAAATTCATCTCAGTTTTTAAGGAAGTTAACATAACTTTCAAAAACCATGAACAATTGCAAAATGTCTTACCTGTGCTGTCCCTTACATGATTTTCCCTTAACAACCTGAGACTAAAGGAGAGCTACATGATTTCAAAGAAACCGCAGCTTTGCCCTCATCTTCAAAAAGCCAGAGAGTGCTCACAAGGGCAAGTGCTTTTTCTTTCCACTCTGCACCCTCATTGGCAAGTGCAAGGCCACACACCTTTGAGCTGATTGAAGCATAACAAAACATTACCTGCTCCAAGAATCAGACTCTGGCTTTGGGCTATAGCTCAGAACAGAAGTGAGCTTTGCTGAACAGAAAGAAAGTTAAACATGCAATCCTCAGTGATGACAATCAAGAAAGACTACACCTGATGCAGGAGGAAAAAAAAAAAAATGTAAGGGCAAGCCGACATTCAAGCAACTGCATAGACACTGAACCCATAAACTAAATGAAGCATTAACAGGTTATACAATTTCAATTTGAGTTTGGGGATGAGTGAAACTTTTTGTATGGGAGACTCAAGGAAAAATATAGACCACACTGAACATGGAAATCAAACTTGTGAAGCCTCTCTTTCACCCTCTTCAGAAATGGTTAAGAATTTGACCTTCAGTGATCATCGGCTGTGTCTGTCGTGGGAAGCATATAGTAAGGATAAATGTTTTATGTTTAAAAAATGAATGTCCTGACTCATGATCAAGGCAAATGAGTGAGCAGAATCACAATGTTCAGGCTTCTAAAAACATATTACTCGTTCAAAAAAATATTGCCAATACTTTCTTAGCTTATACATTAATTTCTTCAAATATTTACTGATGCCCCTTATATCCAGGGGCTGTATTGGGCACTTGGTGGCTAAAGGTGATAAGCACTTGTCTCTATAGTAAAGAAACTGTGGTTATAAAGAAGTATTAAAATAGGAAACATCAGCAGATAATGATATAATGATGCATGTTAATTATCATTTTTATATATCTACCAGAAGATTTTTTAAATCACTAGGTCTATGTACCATGTCCATAGCAGAATTTTTAAAAAGTGACTTTTAGAAATCTCTTAGTTAAAATGGCATATATATCTTAAACTACACACACTTAGAAATAACCTGACATTCTGCGGTTCCTCAACAATTCCTTAAATGGCAAGGATCCATTATATAACAGTCACAAGTGTTTTGTTTGGTTCTCTTGAGCATAGGTGGCCTCTCCTGCAGATGCCTGTGTTGGCCAGGGCCTGTCATGTTGAAAGACTGAAATACTACCCTTGGGCAGCCAGCAATGAGCCATTGTCTTCCTGCAGATAATTCTGTGCAACCAGAAGACTTTGTCTGGAGAGATCCAGACCAGGAAAGGAAGTTGTTATCTGTCTCTTGACCGAGGGCAGATACTAAGGTAGATTTTAAGAAAACAACTAAAGTCCAAGGTAAAGAGCTTGATTTTCAAGAGTAATTCTATCAGCCTAATTCAAGTATGTGAGTAAACTTATACAAACTAGTCTATGAAAAGTACCCAAAGGTCTAGAGTAAACTAAGAATATCAGCAAGAGCAAATCATTTTTGCCATAAAAAATAAGCTTGCACCAAATAAAATGAAAGTGTTCCCAAGAACACAGAAATTCAAACTACATAAGCCTTCTTTTGATTTTCTTTGTCTTTTCCTATCCTATACGAGTTTCCATAGAGATTCCTTTTGTAAGCATCTGTTACCTACATGGAGTAGGATGTGTTCGGTTCAGTGTTGTCCCTGGGATGAGTGTGACATCGATGCCTGTTTTAGCTTCAAACCAACACCTATTTTAGCTTTAAAATGGAAAACTCTAGCATTCAGCAGAAGCTGGGAGACAGAAGGGGAGAGATTCTGAATCAGTTTGGAATATTTTACATATTTTTTTAATGCCAAAGAATGCTGCTCTGGGGTCTCATTTTATGCTTTCCTAACCTCAATTTCCAGACAACCCACCTGAGTCTGATTGCTTAGCAGCCACTCTACTGACAAACCTCTCACTGGTCACGGGAGCATTCAAACCAACCATGGGACACTTTTCAGTGTTATTTTATTTGAACTGTCATTATCATCAGATGATAATGATTATCCAATAATCCCTTTTTGAAATTCTTCTTCCTTTACGTGGATAGCACTATATTCTTCTTGTTTTCCCTACTTCTATCAGAACTCTCTTTTTAAATGTGTCATCCCCAAGTATTCATTATGGCCTCTTCCCTCTCATTATATGTACTCATTGGGCAATTTTTGTAGCCTGAACAATTCATGTTTGTCCTTCAAGGTCCATGAAGTACACCTTGGAAGCCTTCCCTCTTTTGATGCTCCGGCTCGATGCTGAACGACTCATGATTATTATTCCCCTCCAAGATCCCATATCATCACGTAGAAATTTCTTAGGAAAAACCACGGTGAATTATAATTTTCCACTAGTTTATTTTTCATTATCTTGTTTTTCCACCAGATTTTAAGATTCCTGAGACAAGGGTCTCTGTCTCATTCATCATGATATCCCACTTTATTCCCAGTTTTGTCAGAATTGCTGGATAAATGAGGTAATGTTTGCTAAATGGATGAATCCATTAAAATCAAATAAGGTAACTTCAATTATTGCCAATTAAAGAGTATGCGATTTTTCTCAAATATTATGGGAATCTGAGAACAGTTTGCATTTTCTGTAAGATTTTGAGTGGAGAAGAAGCATGATGACATATTTTATCAATATATTCTGCTCCACAGCACATGATTAAACATATATATTTTCCTACGCATGTGATTATATGCAAATGTATAGAAAATGTGTCCAAGTGTACTGCTCATTGCATCTTATCTGAAGATCCATGCTTCATGTTGACAAGGAATAACTCAGATGCAAATATTTCACAGTTTCTGCAAAAAACAATATGAATAAAGAATGAAGACATGTATTAAATAGATCTCAGTTACTATACTAAAGCAAGAGTCCAATTGCCTAAAGCTTTTGAAAAAAACAAAAAGACCAGCAGACTAACACCAAACCAATTAAAACACAGGGCACCTGTTTCTCAAATTAAAATAGGAGCAGGTGATAAACAAATGAGACGTTTAATTGGAAATATGTTTCATGGAACTACTACATATCCCTTATTCCTTAAATTACTTGAAAAGGCAACAAATTTGTTCTTATCTGGGCTGGTAGAGAGGAGCATTGGCACAGGTAATAGAAAGCCAGACATCATGGCCAATTAAGCCAGCCAGCCGTGTAATGTAGGTGGAGCTCTAGGGTCCTATGCCAAATGCAGGGTGCAACTAGCTAGCAAGATATCCAGAGGGTGTGTAACCCTATGTCTAAAAGATTAATTAATTAATTAACTTATTAATTTGTTTATTTTAAAACAGCCTAGAGCTTAATCAAAATGCCCATGATTGACATGGACAAAATGAGGTGCTGTTCCTAAGTGAAGTAGTTCACAAATGCTTACAGCTCATGAAAATGGTTATTATAAATTGAAACTTATACAGGTGACACTGGTTTAATGCAAGTGGGTCCAAGATTTCAGCAGATGAAGAGAAGTTAATTTATTATTTATTTAACAATCAATGGCAGAGGAAACCTGATTCTTTTTGATTTTGGCTTCTTTACAATATATTTAGACCACTGGATAAATTCTTACATCATTTTTTTTTTTAAAGGAAAATGTTACTTGGGACTATCGCCCAAATGCAAACATAGTAAGTCAGTTAAAAATGGGTCTTTAGCTGTGAATAGGTATATATAAATAGAAAGGTACATGTGAAAAGAAAGTAGACACAAGCAGTGGCAAGAAAACAAAAATAAGTCATCCAGTGCATTTAGGTGGTTGGGAGAAATAACAGTTCTGAAGACCGAAGACGGCATAGATATAGGTGTAAAGGGAAGATTAGTATGGAGTAGACGACGCTTAAAAGTTCACGTGTGACGATAGGGCTCAAAGCATCCCCCTACGAAGTACTTTTGATAACACCCTGTGGCTTCCTTGTTGACTACAGTACTAAGAGAACTGTCCCAATGAGAAAGTGAGCAAGCTGGGCAAAATCATAACTGAATCTAGGCATGAAACACTTCACCCTGTTCATCTCCAACACATCCACCCACCCACTCACCCAACCACCCACACACACACCCTCATACACCCATGCACAATGCTCAATAAATGTTTGTGGAATGAATGAGTGAATTAATGAAGTCATGTAGAAGACAGATGTAAGCTGAAAATATCAGCTTGTTATTCAATTGTTATTCAATTCCAGGGACTACCAAAAGTTTAAAAAAGGAAGTAAAGAATGTGAAAGTATCATAGGGAAAGATGTGAAGATATTGGGAATTAATTTTTCTCATCTCTGGAAAGAAATGCATAGTACAGGCCCATATTTTGCCAAAACTAATTGTTAAAAGATTAAGAAAGGGTGTCTGGGTGGCTCAGTTGGTTAAGAGTCTGCCTTTGACTCAGGTCATGTTCCTGGAGTCCCAGGAGCCAGTCCCACACTGGGGTCCCTGTGCAGCAAGGAGTCTGCTTCTCTCTTTGACCCTCCCCTGCCCCTTTCCTGCTCGCCTTTCTCTCCCTAACTCTTTCCAAAAAAATATATATATATATATTAAAAATAAATAAAAGTAGAAGATTAAGGAAAAGGGCACCTGGGTTGCTTGGTTGTTTGAGCCTCTGCCTTCAGCTCAGGTCATGACCCCAGGTCCTGGGATCTGAGCCTTCCTCCCTGCTCAGTGGGAAGTTTACTTCTTCACTCTCCCTCTCCCCCCCTCCTCATCTATGCTCTCTCTCTCTCAAATAAATGAAATCCTTTTTTAAAAGAAGATTAAGGAAAAGGAAAGGAATTTAAAAAACACATCACATTTCTACCCTTTTATATTTTACCACCTACTTATGACACAGGACACAAACTTGAAAACAGTTATGTAACAACCATGTTCTGGGGTCATTAGGCTATTTTTTCAAAGTAGGGTTATATTTTCTTTAATGTGCAGTCCGTGATGATTATTGCTCTCACCTGTTCTCATAAGGATTTAGCTCTTAAAAGTGATCTCATGACTATTTCTGAAAGTCCTGTGAAGCTATTTCCCTGTGTTCTGTGACTCTGTTACCCTCATCCCAAATCAGAACCCCTTCCTCTGATGCCTGTGGTCCTGAAAGGTGTCATTCCACAGAGCACGGTTTACCTCTAATGAAACTACAGCTGTCGCAAAACGTTGACCTCTCCTTTGTACAAACCTTCGGAGTGTCCTTTTCTAAATTCTACACTGTACACAGTTAAAAATCATAGACTTAAGGAAATGATCAGAGCTCAAAAGGGACGTAAACTTCAGAAAAGCTTTACAATTGCTTTTAGATGAATGCTTCTGGAGCCCAGAGTCTCTGTCATATGGAAACATATGGTTGACTTCCTGTAGGTGAGGAGACGAATGAGGATGGCAGCTTCTGACATTTGTTACCTGGGAATTGAGCGTTGATTTATTGTGGAGTTTTTCTAGGGATGGGGAAAGAGAAATTAAGGTACTATCAGATACTATTAGGCTTTTAAAATATTATCTAATCCACATATATTCACATTAAAACGTGTCTATGAATATTCATGGTTTTTATTCAAGAACTAAAAAGTCGAAGTGACCTGTATGTTCTTCTACTGACGATGGATAAAGGAACATGTGGCGTGGGTGGCTATTGAATACGTTCTGCTAAACAAAGAAGCCAGAATCCAAAGAACGCCTATTGTGTAATCCCATCCATCTGAAATCTCCAAGAGTATGAAAATCCACAGACACTAAAGGCAGATTAGCAGTTGCTTCGAGATGCAGAGCAATGCAGTGGAAAGTGGGGGGTTCTCTTTTGGGGTGATGGGAATGTGCAGGAATTAGACAGTGGTGAGGATTGGACAACATTGTGAATGTGCTGGAGGTCAGTGAATCATAAACGTTAAAATATTTAAAATGGGGGCACCTGGGTGGCTCAGTGGGTTAAGCCGCTGCCTTCGGCTCAGGTCATGATCTCAGGGTCCTGGGACAGAGTCCCACATCTGGCTTTCTGCTCAGCGGGAAGCCTGCTTCCCTGTCTCTCTCTCTGCCTGCCTCTCTGCCTACTTGTGATCTTTCTCTGACAAATAAATAAATAAAATCTTTTTAAAAAATATTTAAAATGGCGAATCTTAGGTTATGTGAGTTTTCTTAAAAATTATGGGAAAATATGATCTAATCCAATATCCAACACAATGCTATAAAGTAGGTATTTTAAAGATAACTTTTAACATGAGAAAACCTGATGGTAGGTAAATAATTTGTTCCTCAACACTATGAGGAAATGAATTGTGGGTTCCAAGCTCTTACACTCCCTTTATACCATGGTGCTTCTCTAGATGAATCTTAAGCCGTTTCCTAATAAATGGGTCAGTCAATAATATATAAAAAAGGTAACTTTAAATATGCTCTTCCTCTATTTTCCATCACATTTTCATAATCCACATTTATTTGAAATGAACAAAGAGTTCCTCCAGCTGGCTTCTGTTGTGTTTTCTATTACTGTGTTTCAGGTTCCTCCAGGACGGGCATCTGATAGATCTCTCTTTAAATTCCCAAAGTGCCTACTCAAGGCACAGTACACTACCTATTTCTTGTATAAAATAATGCTACTTTTTATCGATACACATTATTTTATGTTAAGGGTTTAATGATCCTCAAGTAGCTTCCTTTCGTGGGGTTTATATGACTCATATTCTTTTAAAATATTTTGGCTTTATTTATAGTAATCAAATATATTATGAGATTTCAAACATTAGCATTTTAATGTTCAGAACTTTTTAGGTATAAAAGTTGTGTTATCCAAACTTATGCCCATGTTTCTTTTCCTTAATGTATTAAATGTATTTGCAACCAAGCACACAGGTGTTTTGTGTTTTTGTGGTTTTTTTTTGCTTGGGGCCTCTCACTTCCAGAGTCAGAAGATTCACTTGACCTTGAAAATGTGTTCTTTCTCCTGTTTAGCTCTTTGTAGAATAGGATAACATTGAGTTCCCAGGAAGCGATGGTAATGTCAAAAATTACAGCCTCATAAAAGCTTTAATTCTCACCATAAAAATAATATATAAAGTAGAGAACTATGAGGGTGCCTCGCATATTGCAATGTCAGGTTTAGGAGCACTACTATAAAATTTATAATACCTATCTATTTGATAGTGGGTAAGAGCGCAAGCAAGTGTTGCTTAAATATAGCTAGGTTATAAACAAGTGAATACTTTGGGGAGAGAGAGTTTGGGGCATGTTTTGTGGTACAAATGAATGTTAAAGACCTGATGTTTAAAGACCCTGTTTCTTTAAGATGCCTCTCTAAAAATTAACATTTGTCATTAAAACATAATGAGTCAAAATTACAAAATATGGCATGGTGTATGGGTCTGTGGAAGAGTGCAGAGCTGCGATTAACTGAAGACGCAAAAACAAAGGACAGAGAAATGAAGCTACCGAAACCGCAGCTGGATTTGCAACAACAGAAACGCACAGAGCAAAGGAACATTTATAGACCCAGTGGACCACGCACCAGACCGGGCAGAATGAGCTCTGCTTGCCGACCATATGCCTCACGTCCCAGGTTGTTGAGCTGCATCTGCCCTAGGATCCCTTCCTTACCATTCTGATTCTGGCTGAAAGAACCTTTGTCTTCCAGTTCGGTCTGTGCATCATTGGAACACAAGACTAGGTTTTGAAAGTGCATGATGGCAGATAGGCAGGTGGACGGTTCCTGGAGCCTTCGTGTGGCTCCTGTCCTCCACATGGACAGATTAACCATTTCCTCATAGTCCATTCAACAACAGGTCTTTTCTTTCTAGCGCTTTATCGACAGGCGTCTTTGGTGTTTTTTGTTTTATTTTGTTTTCTAAACATTTGTGCTCTTTCTAAGTAGTCTGTTTTGGACAGGATGATTATAAAGCCTACCCTTTGTTTCGGCAGAGCTGTCTGCTACTTCTGAGTTTTTCCTTTCATACCCACATCATTTTGTTTTCTGCAATTAAATATTTCACTAGAAGAAATTTTCTTTTTATTCTGCATGTCTTTTATTCTGTCTACTAATTTGAAACTATTTTTCCCCAACTTATGTTCCTATTCCTGTACCCGCACCCCTACTCTCGACGCTGCCTCCAGAGCAGCTAATGCACCTCATGGAACAGAACATAAACGCTATAATAGTCCAGAGGTGGATGTCAGTAGAAAAGACAAAACAAGCAAACAAACCAAGCTCAAATTAATTTTCCTTATTTGGGTTTTATTGGGGGAAAACAAAAACAAAAACAAAAAACTATAACCCAGTCTGGTCAAAGAAACTTATGGAAATTTTCTGAATATTTTGGAAAGGTTTTCTCCATTCCTGTGACAGGCCTCTTTATCTCTCCTCGAGTCCACAAACATGAGTGCTTGCATTTCTGGCTGCTTCTGTTGGCTATCCCTCAACAAGCATGGGGACTCGTCTAAGATGAAGTCAACCATGTGGTTATAGAGGAAAATAAATCTGGAACCTTGATGACTCACTTCATTAAGCCGCTGAATCTATAAATTCCGATCTTCTCTTTAGAGCTGTGTATTCTCATTTGAATCTCTATTACTTGCTCCAAGAACGCATGATCTGATATACACATGTTTGTGTTTATCTTACATCTTAATAAATTGTATATTTGGACCTTAGTTACAACATCATACTTGTTACTTGGATGATCAGAATTTTTATTTTATTTTTTGAAGATTTTATTTATTTATTTGAGAGAGTGCGTGTGAGAGAGAGAACAAACTGGGTGAAGGATAGAGGGAGAAGCAGATTCCCTGCTGAGCAGGGACCACCCCCATCATGCTGGGGCTCCATCCGGGGACTCCAGGATCACTACGTGAGCTAAAGGCAGACGCTTAATCAACTGAGCCACCCAGGCACCCCTAGAATTTTTATTTAGAGCATTTGGTTCGTTCTTGTTCTCCATGGCCATTCTCTGGGCTCTGTCTGAGCATATTTTGCCTTATTAACAATCTTACTGAGCTGCTTTTTTGCCATGTTTTCTTCCAGAGTGTAGTATCCCAGTGCTTACCATCTCCAGCCTTAATATACTCCCATTGATTTAATACTTCAAATCACAGTATTTCAGTGTACTTTATTGCTAGGTTTAGCACCACATGCTGAATGAAGAGATGTTCTTGTCTTCCAGAAGCTTGCAGTCTGGTCAAAGTCGGCGCCATCATGTCTACAGGGCTTCTCAGCACTGCCGGATGACACACCGCTTACTCTCCCCTAGAATACCACAGAAACAGAAAAGTGTGAAATGAAAGCAAAATAGAAATGAAAATCTCACAATAAAATAAGCCAAGTATATTAACTGTAAATTTCATCCTCTGCAAAGAAACAGATAAATTATGGCCTTCCCGGTCTATCAAAATCACAGAGTCAGAGTCTCTTCTGGCAGAGCTAAGGATCCATATGAATGTCATTTGCTTCACAAAACTGGGCATTGGAGAAGCCCTTCTCCCTGTGCACCTGGGTGCAGGTTAAATCTGCTGCTGAGTTCTTGTTTTGCACAGGAAGGCAGTCATGAAACACATGCCATCGCGAACACCTGCTCTCTAGCCATATGAATATTTTTGAACACTGCAAAAATAGGCAGAGAGTAGGTGCAGATACAATTATTGCTACAGATTTGTAATTTTCGAAGGAAAATTGCAGCTTTCATTACTGCTGTCTAAATTTAGACGAATGAAAGCAGAATCAGCAAAGTAAGTTTTTGATGTATATATGTATAAATGAAGAGTTTGCATCAGAATCTAGGTTTACCAGTTTTCTCCCTTTAAAAAAAAAATCTTAATACAAATATTGTAGAAGATGGGGACTGAAGAGTCAGTCTTAAATTTACATACATCATGTTTTGTTCCCATGAGGTAGTTTATGTAGCCATTTTATTTCTGAGAAGTGAACATAATACTGGAATGGAATAGAATACTGGAGTCATAACCTCTTCCTTTAAGGTGTTTTTTTCTTACACGAGGTTGAGAAACCAATGAAAGCCACAGAAACTCCCCACAGAAAAGTAAATAAGAACGCCAAAACTTGTGTGCAATTTTAGGACATTATGGATTATTTCTAGCTATTTAATATTTGATATGTTAAACAGCCTTCCCTCACTCAAAACATAAAGTAAATAAAAGGAAAGATGTTCTTTAGGGGGAAAAAAAACAGATTCAAAGGTAAATTTAATTGAAAAACTATCTTTTTAGCATCTTCTGGCAAATAAAACATCTTAAAAAAACCAGACTTTTTTTCCTTATATCTAATTAAGCACTTGTAGTATATTCAAGTTTTTATTCCATTATGTGTATACACAGAAAAATTCAGCAAATACACACTTTTTCATAAACTTTACAGTATTTAAGATGTCATCTGTGTGTATGTAAATATATTTGATTGCACTAAGGATCCCAATATAGTGGTTTATTGAAAAACGTGCTTTCTCTTCGCCTTCTGGGAAGCGTGTGTGTTGACATTCCAGAACTGGCCAGCTGGTCTACGTCATGAATATCTCAGCATCTTTCTTCTGCTCATTGTCTTTGAGAGGAGACTCCCATCTCTCAGCAGCCTTGCAGTCCCAACAGGGGTGCAGTCTGTGGTCTGCACTGAAAGCAGGAAGGAGAATAATGAAAGAGACCAAGTTCTGTGGAAAGCAGACTCCCTAGCCAGAACTGTGTCACTAGGACAAACCCACAGCCAGGAAACATATTCTTGTAGGTAAGTATATTGCTGCTCCACACAAGATAGTGATTCTGCTTGGAGACATGACAGTAAGGATGGATATCGAAGACAACTGGCAGTTTCTGTAATAACTGCTAATATTTTCATCCTTCTTCAGTCACTTTTTAGGTAACTTCTTTGGAATATATGGTACCTAGATAAGAATTACTACACCTTCCAAAGCTAAAATCTTTTTTTTTTTTAAACCAATAATACCTATTTTTATTTTACTTTTTTAAAGATTTTATTTATTTATTTGACAGACAGAGATCACAAGCAGGCAGAGAGGCAGGCAGAGAGAGAGGAGGAAGCAGGATCCCCGCCAAGCAGAGATCCCGATGTGGGGCTCAATCCCAGGACCCTGGGATCATGACCTGAGCCAAAGGCAGAGGCTTTAACCTACCGAGCTACCCAGGTGCCCCCCGAAGCTAAAACCTTAACAAATGAACAAGTTTCCTGAATTCACAATAACAAGAGAATAATATAGGTAAAAATGTTATAAAGGATTTGTGAAGAAAATACACCTAATTCAAGTGAAAGTGGGAGAGTTAATTAGAGGATGGTCATCCAAGGAGTTTTCACTCATGAAGAATGAGGAGAGCAGTTTTCCCAAAGGTCATCATAATGTTAGACAAAGATCACAAGTAGGTTATTTATTTGACAGAGAGAGATCACAAGTAGGCAGAGAGACAGGCAGACAGAGAGGGGGAAGCAGGCTCCCTGCTGGGCCGAAAGCCCGATCCGGGGCTCGATCCCAGGACCCTGGAATCATGATTTGAGTGGAAGGCAGAGGCTTTAACCCACTGAGCCACCCAGGCGCCCCTAATGTTACCTATATTTATGGTGTGCTTATTATTTGCCAGACACTGGGACTGAATGTCTTATGCATTATTTAGCCCTTGCAACAACTTTACCAGGTAAGTACTACAATTATCTTCACTTTAAGATTAAAAAAACAAGGGACACCTGGGTGGCTCAGTGAGTTAAAGCCTCTGCCTTCAGCTCAGGTCATGATCCCGGGGTCCTGGGATCGAGCCCCGTATCAGGCTCTCTGCTCAGTGGGGAGTCTGCTTCCTCCTGCTTGTGCTCTCTGTCAAATAAATAAATAAAATCTTGAAAAAAAAAAGATTAAAAACCAAAACTAAACACACAAACAAAAGAACTGTTCAGAGAAGTCAAGTAATTAGGGGGTCTGGGTGGCTCAGTCATTAGGCGTGTGCCTTCGGCTTAGGTAATAATCTCAGAGTTCAGGGATGGAATCCCACATGGGGCTCCTGGCTCAGCAGAAAGCCTGCTTCTTCCTCTCCAACTCCTCCTGCTTGTGTTCCCTCTCTAGCTATGTCTCCCTGTGAGATAAATGAATAAAATCTTTAAAAAAAAGAACGCTCTGATATTAATATCTTTTGCTGAGAATTTAACACAGTTCTCTCCAATGACAACACCCACACTTTTTAGCATAATGTGGCACTAATTTATCTATAAGCAAAAATGTGGAAACATGAAACTACTTTTGAGGGGTGGAGAATTGCAAACAGTTCAGAGTTGCTAGAAAATAAGTACACTCCTGAAATCTCAAGAGAAATGTTCAGAGAGGAAGAATAAGCGAGCTCACTTAATAATTTAATTCAGAAGAATCTACTGGAAGATTTATTCAGGGAGATGTCACATAGCAGTGCTTCTCAAACTTTAATGTATATACAAATCATCGGAGGAGATTATTAAAATTTAAACTCAAATTAGGGGTTCTAGAGTGAGGCCCATGATCCCATTTCTTTCTAGGAAGTCCTTCTCCCTAAGAGAAACTCGACTGCAGTTAACGCTGCTGACCTTGAGAAGGAAGGTCACTGATTTCTCAGGAATTACTGCAGAGAGAATTTTGAGGGACATATGGGAAGCTCAAAATATATTCATTGAAGAACAAGACAGCTTTGAGTTAGGATTACCAGTTTATAAGCTTGTGAGTGCCTCGCTATATTTGTGGGATGAGGATGAGCTAGGATTGTTTGCAGAGACTGCAGTAAGTGTAGATTTGAGCTACGGAAAACAAAGATGAAAGAGGCTTTGACTCCACAGATGAAATTGAACCCAACAAGAAGTCTATGAATTGCACTTTCATTGCCAGCAATAGTATGGAACTTAAGAGTGTTAAAGATGTAAAGAAATCAAATTGTGTCTATCCCCCATTCTCCTGTAGTCTCTTCTCCTTTGGAAGGTGGCAAGGACTGTGTATGTCCATTCAAAACAAACCCTTATGATTTATAAGAAGCAGTTTTCTCATATCAACTGTAAAGTAACACATTTTACCAATGCTATTCAGAGTAGACCACTGCAGTAGTTCTAAAGACAATGTACACACAAAAGTTTCAGCTAGGAGACAGCAGATATCAGAGCTAATGTGCATAGGCTGAGCACATTTCTGGTAGGACAAATATAAAGACATTAGTTGTGAACTAGCTTATTGAAGTGCATAATTGGATAATGGTAGAATAGATGGGAATATCTAAAAACAAATCCAGCAGCATAATAATTTTTATTTTGTGTAGTATGATGCAGGTAAAATAAAGCTGAAAAACAAGAACAAAATCTGTCTCTGGCCAACAGGGGCTATGGTGCTCTTTGTGCTTATGCCAAATTTTTAGAGTTTAATGAAGACAAAAAGAATATAAATGTCTCAAGGAGTGTCTTTTGGCTTCAGTGTATTCATAACTTCTCTTAATTAAAACAGAACCCAGCTAAAATAAAAATATGCCTCTTCAACAACATTCATTCATCCATTCATTGAGAAAGTATTTATTGAGTGTTATTATCAGATACTGTAAGAGGATCTGATAACAAGACTGAATGAGGCCCCTGCTTTTCTGGTGTTTGCACTTGAGTGTGGGGGGGGTGGGAAATAAACAAAATTAAAATAAATAGAAGGATAATTTCAGATAATGGTAACAAAATAAAGTAGGAACATTGAAGAAAATAAATCTGAGGCAAGGATCTAAACTTAAATTTGACAATAATAAAAGCTTTTGGAAAACTGCCAATTCAGGTGAGCTCTTCATGGTGAGAAAGACTCCGCTGAAAGGTCTGACGAAAATCGTGCATCATGCAGAAGAAACAGTGCCTGGACTCTCAGGTTTGGGTGATGTTGGGATGATGAAGAAGGGGAAAGAAAAGAGAGGAATGCTCAGACTGGGCAATAGGAGGGGGCCCAGGAGGGGAAAATGAAGATCCAGGAGCTAAGTGGCACAGCGCAGTGGGCATTAAGGCAGCGATTTAGCCCTGGATTTTAATATGATGGGAAACACGTGGCAGGTTCAAGTGAGCAAGAAAAGTGATCTGAATTTCATTTTTAAAGAAGTCTTCTGGCTGTTGGGTGGAGAATCGTTCGGCAGAGGATGAGCAACAACAGAAAAATAGAAGTTTTCAAACCGTTGAAGGTAAACTAAAGAGTTGTGGCATGGTCAAGTCCACACTAAAATGCCTATTGGCTCTTGAGGGTGGTGTCAATGGGGCAGTTGTTGTTTGGGGAGGTCGTGTTTAGACCTCCGAGTCGTGTTTAGATATCCGAGAAACAACTGTCACACGGATGGCTTTTAGAACCACTGAGGCCAAAGGGAGAACGCGAAGTCAGCAAAGGAGACTGAAAGGTATGGGAGGGGAGCAAAGAAAATCTGCCCCTTTCCCCTCCTCCGGAATTCAACATCCCAGAATGGAAGAAATCACTATTCCAAATAGGTGCAAAGAGGGAACTGCGCAGATTTCTTCCGGAGTTCGGTTATGGGCAACACAAATGAGCGGTCACTGAATTTCACTACCTGGAGCAATTGGGAACCCACATTAAAAGAGTTTCACGAGAACCATAGGATGGGAATTCCAAGGCAAGTGAGTTGCAGGGAGAATCGGGA
Organism: Mustela nivalis; assembly: GCF_964662115.1. Classification (NCBI taxonomy): domain Eukaryota; kingdom Metazoa; phylum Chordata; class Mammalia; order Carnivora; family Mustelidae; genus Mustela; species Mustela nivalis. Next base: position 31,040,617 of record NC_139033.1, on the reverse strand, counting down.
CTGAATAAATTAAAACATATTTTTTTATAGGAACATTGCACCGTAAAAGAAAATAGAAAAATAAGGTAGTAGCTGCAACAGGGTGCACAACTGAGAGCAGGGTTTATTCTCCAGGTAAGGGCACATAAATCTTAAATAAAGTTAACCCTTAGATTATAGTCAATGAAACAAAACAAAACAAAATTCAGAGTCTTAGAGCTCCCACTTCTTCCACAAGTATCATTCCCACCTAGCAAGAAATTTAGCAACATAAATCGGATCCACGGGTAGTAAATTTCTTGACAATAATTGCCTACAGACAATAATTAATGCTACTCCTTTTTTTGGAGACACTAAAAATAAAACGCACAATAGATACGAATTTTAACAAATTTGTAAATATCTATTTAAAATGTTGCCATATTTTGTTTCTCTCCCAAAGTCCCTTGCATTTCAATTTCCTTTAATCTAGAAAAATGTTAATTTGTTAATTGTTAATATTACATATAACATATACATCTGCATATGTATTACATATAATATATACATATAATTGTTAATATTACATATAATACAGAAATGTATTTCTGAAACTTCTGAAACTTGACAATTATTGTCAAGAAATTTACTACCTGTGGATCCGATTTGCCTAAATTGACAATCTCCCAACTCACAGAAACCTGGAAAGACAATTTGAGATAGGTCATAACTAAAACTTTTGGAATGAGAAGGTTTTAATGTCTTAAAAATCCCTCAAAAGGAAATCCTAAATTCTTACAAGAACCTGTTTGAACACAGCCAAATGTTTATTAATATATGTTCTTTAGGGGCGCCTGGGTGGCTCAGTGGGTTAAGCTGCTGCCTTCGGCTCAGGTCATGATCTCAGGTTCCTGGGATCGAGTCCCGCATCAGGCTCTCTGCTCAGCAGGGAGCCTGCTTCCTTCTCTCTCTCTCTGCCTGCCTCTCAGTGTCCTTGTAATTTCTCTCTGTCAAATAAATAAATAAATAAATAATATATATATATATATATATATATTTGTTCTTTAGCTTCTCAGTTGTAATCAAATAATACAATTATCTTAAAAGTAATGTTGTACAGTTGGGTTGTCTTCTTTAAGGTTGACTCATTTATACATATTTAAAATAACTTATTTTCCGTAATCATACTTGCTCAAGTCAAAGCGTCATCTCCACACACAGGGTCTTAACTGTTAGAAATCCGATTTGAGAGGTGATTTTATGTTGTTCCACACATACCTTAGGAAAATTATATGTTGTACCAAAAGAGCACCCCCACTGTTATGTTCTGAAGTCTATCTAGTATTTTCATTTATTCCAAGCACTTTTATCTACTGACTAAGCATAGTGCTCTCAGCTATTAATATTTGAACACAAACAACACTGAAGGAGTGATGTTCTAACAAGAACATTTAAGCATCAGCCAGGAAACAAGGGAGTTTTCTGCAATAGGACAGCAGAGCTATCTCTGGTTTTGAAGCATAGCTATTTGTCTACAGAAAGTGAATTCTAGAAGTAGTTTCTTGGCAGGAAAAAATAAATGAAATTTTACTGAAGTATCATTTATTATCCTGATATCACTATGTGTTATCAACTATGACCATACTGTTACACTGTAATTTTTAGGAAGTTTTATGACACTTTATGCCTAGAATAGACACCCTAAAACATGCCAATTACTGGAAAGAGTATAGGAGGATGTTGTTCTTATGAACTTTTTAAAAATGTTGCTTTTTTAAAGTAATATTGGAAGAGCAGATTGTTGGTAGTCTTTCAACTACAAAAGATTGGCAAAACAAAGCTCTTGTTTCTTTGAAGTTTAGTTTTTCATGATGCAGTCTGCCAAAGGGTCAGTTAAAAATTTAAATACAGCACCCAGATTACTCATGTTTTTCCAGTAGCCTACTTGTTATTACACCCATATTTGAGATGTCTCACTAGTTTCCAATTATCCAATTTGAAAGCACTGCATTCTGCTTTCAATTTTTAATGCCTAACTCCTGTGGATTTCAGCATGAGATCTGTGGATAGCAAAGTGTCAGAATATACTGACTTTAAGAGGGCACTTACAGTTTTATAAGGCAGTAAATGATATAAAGTTTCCGTATGTGGATATTTTACTGCATGTTACATTATTAAAGGTATATCAGCTTGGTGTTCCATCTCAGAGCTCTATGGCAGTAAGAGAATGGTGTTTGTGGTTTTGTTTTTATCCCTTGTGACATAATTTAAACTTATAACCCTTGAGAAAAGTAATTTTAATATTTCATCCCCCTTTTTAGGAACGGTTATTCTAAATCAGATTTTGAATGGCAGGTGAACTAAATGTTCTCCCTCAAGACAGCTTACAATCTCATTTTACATTTTATACACTCAGTTGGTCTTTGCTGTTTTGGGGAATCTTAGAAAAATGGCATTTTATTGTATTTTGAAAGCTATTCCAGTGAAAATTAAAAAGTAATGTGAATATACAGTTGTAATTAAGATCTGACTTTGTGTTTTTGGTTTATTATTACATCTGAAACATTTAAAATATATATGAAGGCACATAATAAAATGTATTATTTACAAACAGTTCTCATACACTTTGAAAACAATGTCTGTTTTGTAAATTTGTAATAGGTGTGTTTCTGACATTATTATGATGAACTCATTAATTAGCACATTATTAATTCAATAAATTTGTATCTACTGAATATTTTTAGTCAGGCAAAAATATTAGTAGACATAGGTGATTCCAAACAATACGAACCTCTCTTCTTAGGAAATGGAAGGAAAAAAACTCTATAAACATATACACTATAAACATATAAAAACTATAATAAAAGTCATGAATTTGATATTTAAGAGAAATACAAATAACATTTCAAAAGTACTTCCTTCTTTTTTTTTTTAAAGATTTTATTTATTTATTTGACAGAGAGAAATTACAAGTACACTGAGAGGCAGGCAGAGAGAGAGAGAGAAGGAAGCAGGCTCCCTGCTGAGCAGAGAGCCTGATGCGGGACTCGATCCCAGGACCCTGAGATCATGACCTGAGCCGAAGGCAGCGGCTTAACCCACTGAGCCACCCAGGTGCCCCAAAAGTACTTCCTTCTTATTGATGTTGGGGAGCAAATATTTTTCTTTCCTGTTTATGGTTTTCCTGAACTGGTCTAAGAATTCAATTGACATGGGACAGATGAACAGAAGAAAATAAAATTTAATTCTATATGCATTAAAAATGTAAAAGATTCTTCAGATAGGCAAAATGGGGTATATATGTCATTCTGGACTAAGGAGATAGGGGTAGGGGTGTGAGGCTTCAAAGGGGAGGAAAATTACTCATAAGAAGAATGGAAAGAGTAAATGTTTGCTACATAAATGTTGGCTGGGCCATCTAGAGATAATGGGACATGGAGAACACTATTATGAAACAGGCGTTGCTACACTTCCCATCTACTATACTTCCTGTCTATTACACTTACTTCATATTTTACTATAGTAATCTATGGTGATAGTTCCCTTTTTGGAGCAGGTTCTATTTAAATTCTTTTAGGCAGTTAGGGTGAATGTCAAAGGTTCTTCTGAAACTTTCTACCTCTCAAAAGCAACTGACCCCTAACAATTCACATGCCAAAGACACACTGTGGGGTGGCAAAACCTGTCCCTTCACTAAGGATATTTGAAGATAACATCACAAGAGCAAAGGCATGAAATGGGAGAACATGGACTACCTCTACAGAGTAAAGGGTAATCCATATGTAGCATTTTACTGTGTGTGTGAAAGGAAGTATCAGGTGATAAGCCTGAAAAGGCAGAGTGGGAAGGTTCTAGACAACTGTTTCTTGACACTAAATGATAGGAAAATACTCTGTAAGCAACAGAAATCCATTAAACAGAAATCCATTAATTGATGTAACTTTAGTAGTGTTTAGGAATAGTAATACCCATTATGGATAAAACAAATGTAAAGAGGATTATAACAGAAAGGGGTAAAAATCTGACACAAATATTTTTATATGGTTTAATTTGGACAGAGTGATTGTGTGGGAAGGGTTGAAAGAGGAGTGGTAAGGACTTGAGTCAGAACACGGTCAAAAAACTGTGCAGAATTTGAAATCTACATGCCAGTATACAATAAGGAAGAAAAAATAATTATCCCAAATCATTGAGGATGATGACATAATCAACAGAATGGGAAATTCAACAAAGGGAAAAGCAGATATAGAGGAATAATTTAAAATGATTTTTCATGTTATTATTAAGGCCTTGGTCGAGCATCCAAAGGGATGAATAACAGCACTGTGAAAACCTGGCCCAAATTTTGAGAAAAGTTTTGGGTTGGAATATATTAGATTATATGAAGAAGGCAAAGGCTGAAGTCACACGAATGGATGAAACTAATGCAAGTAATGTACAGAAACTTAAAACTAAATGAATATATGCAGGACATCCTCACTACTAGCTAGAGCCCACCCTCATGTGAAAGATAACCATGGCATACCCCCTTAAGGTGGCCTATGATCCACACCTCTCAGTATTTCTTGTCCTTGTGTGATCTCCTCCTCTTGAGTATGGAGGGACTTATATATAACTCAGCAGTATCACCCTCTTTTTTGGTGAAGTACGTTTTTTTAGAGCTATGGGAATAAATATAGCATATGCTGTGGCTTAATGTACTAATATCTACAAGGAGAAATGAAATATTTAGTAATTTGTCGGGAGACTACATAGTTCTACCTACCTACTCTTTTTAAATCAAGTTAGAAAACATGTTTTTAAATCAAGTTGGAAAAACAAAGGGAACACAGGTAAACATGCATTTAGACTTGGACCTAATTGAGAGATTTTCTCTCTCTTAACCTCACCTTCCAGCAGTCACCAGGGCCGCGAATCTCAACGCCATATAACTTTTCTTCTTTCCCACTTAAAATGTTTAAATTCAGGCCCATATTTATTACTTGAAGAATTTTAGTAGTTTCAGATTAACGTCTTTGCCTCCAATCTTGTCCCTCATGTTATGATCTCTTCACTATTTGCAAAACTATCTTACTAAAATACTGATCAAAAAGAACTTCCACAGGGCGCCTGGGTGGCTCAGTGGGTTAAGCCGCTGCCTTCGGCTCAGGTCATGATCTCAGGGTCCTGGGATCGAGTCCCGCATCGGGGTCTCTGCTCAGCAGGAAGCCTGCTTCCCTCTCTCTCTCTCTCTGCCTGCCTCTCTGCCTACTTGTGATCTCTGTCAAATAAACAAATAAAATCTTAAAAAAAAAAAAAAGCTTCCACAAGTCAAAGCGTTTTTTTGTTTGTTTTTTACTTTTTACTAATCAAAGGTTTTATCTGGTTTTTGTCATTATTGATTTCCTAGCACTTACCATGATCCATTATATTCAATAAATTAGGCTTAATGCAAATGAATAAATGCTATTAATTGAATTACCTTGGTTTTCTTTTTTTTTTTTTTTTTTTTGAGAATGTTCTTTATGATCTGGTCAGTATCTCTCAGTATTCTATCTGATTTTATTTTATTTTTTATTTCTTTAAATATTTTATTTATTAGAGAGAGAAAGTGGGAAAGAGAGAGTGAACAAGTTGGGGGGCAGAGGGAGAGAGACAAGCAGACTCCCCAATGAGCAGAGAGTCTGAGGACCACAAACAAGAGCCTTGATCCTGGGACTCTGGGATCATGACCTGAGCCAAAGGCAAATGCTTAACTGGCTGAGCCACCCAGGCACCCCTCTATCTAATTTTAGTGTCACTCACTTTGTTCCTAGACTTATCATCAAGACATAGAACACACGGAAGACATAGAAGCTTTTGTAATTTCACCTTCACATCACCAGGTTCACAATTCCTCAGTTTTGTGCAGAAAACTCTATGCCTGCTTCTATATTGATTACCTAGAAACATAATATCAACCCATCTTTTAAAACCAGGGGTTAAGTTTGTTTTTTTTGTTTTTGTTTTTGTTTTTCCCCCTAAACTCTTAGCTGGCCCATCTTTGGAAAGCAAAACTGAGCATCAGTTTAGATTATGCCATAGTTCACACTCCTTAAGATATGTATTCATCTATGATAGTCTTAGTGAAAATTTACTGCATTTGTTTATGTGCATACCTCTTTGCTTTTCATGTTAAAGCACCTTGGCTGCAGAAACCATGCTTTGTTAATTTGCACACCTCTGGTGGGTAATATGGTACTTGACACAGATGAAGATGAGCACTTGTGAGATGCTCTATGAAAATTCCACAACTTCTGTACAGATGGCTGTGACTTTGCTGGTTTTCACCTGTGACACTGGGGACATTTCCTAACCACTTTGTGACTCACTCTGCCAACTCTATTATGAGGATATTAATAGCACCTCATTCAAAGATTCCTTGTGAAGATTAAAAAAGACAGTGCTTGGTACATGACATGGAATAAGAGCTCAACAAGTGCTACACGGTATTTTTTAGAAAATTACAGATTTGGTCTGATTCTTAGTTGTAAATTAAGGGTAACAATACCTACCTCAGAGAATATGAGAAAATTATTTTGAAATGGCCATTTAATCATGTTTATAAATATTTATAAACATGTTAATAAGTATTTTATTTTGAAACAAAATGAAATCCCGAAGCAAACATGTGAGTATTATCATCACAATTTGAATAATGTCAGAAGGAAGGCAGGCTCTTGAAATAGAGTGTACGTGGGAGGATGACTCAGGTCCCAAGAGTCAGCACCAAGGACAGGGAGCCAAGTCTGGGACAAGGTCTGAAGTACAGAGGAGGGCCCCATTCATGCTTACTTGAGTAGGGGAGCACACTTGAACCATACATGGTAGCTTTCTCTGAATGTTGTAATGATTAAACAGAAGACCGAATGCAGCTTGTGACAGTTTTGGATTACAGAATGGAAATTGCGGGAAGATCCATGTGAGCTCAAAATAAGGAAGTATTTTCTAAAAGTTAGATTTGTCCACAAAAGGAATCTGTCTCTTCATAGGGAAGTAACCCTTTAAAAGCACATGCTGAATACACAAGTCTGGGGTGCCGGTGTTCTTCTATGAAACAGACTCTAGTTGGCCAAAGGAACTCTAAAATTCCTTTCAACTTTTGTGTTTTGTTATATCATTTTGCTCTTTATATCACACTTTACTTCTCAGCATAATCTTAAAAAATTAACCAATTGTTTCCATTTTCTTACTAATATACAATACAAGGAGATGGATACTTACGACATCTTCTCTTCACCTGTCATTGTATACGTGACAACCAGCGTGACTTACTATATTAGAGAAAAAAAAAATTGAGGCCATCTCAGTTTTAGAACATCCAGCTTTGAAGTTCCTTTAAGCATGAGTTGATTATTTTTTTCTCCTCTTTCAGAGCAATGCCCATCAAAAGGAGTTGGCTTTTTTTTTAAAGCTTTTAAATGAGTTTTGTAATTATTATTTTCATGAATGATTAATCTCTAGCATAAGAAAATTAAGAGGATGCAAATAAGCCTATGGAATTGACTAATACAAAATGTTGCTTGGTGAAGCAGCAGATGTTGACTATTTCACAGTATCCCTGATCCCAGTTGTGGGGTTGTGCCAGGTCTGTGATGACAACTGAAGCACATATTTTTCAAGCCCCATTGAGACATTTGATCAATGTTCAAGTGGCAGATGAGCCTCATTATTACAGTGTCCGGCAGGTGTAGGCATTCAGAAGGGGGCTGTCATTAAAGTATTTTGTATGTATCTGCTAATTACATTCCTCAGTTCCAAACAGCAGCCCTTATATCCCTGTCGCATTTGTCAACTGTGCGGCAGGTAGCAGGGGTACAATGAAACATAAAATACCGCCTTCACAGTCATGTGGAGTTGTGCCGGAATTCTGGGAAAGGGATGATAAGAAAATCCATCCTTTTCTTCCAAATGCCATAAGGGAAAAGTAAAGTGAGTCAGACAGGAAGGCCCCATGAAAGTTACCTGTGTGTGTGTGTGTGTGTGTATGAACGTGCTTATATATATATATGTTTTATTCATTGTTTAAATTAGTAATAATAGTTTTCCTTACAATAAATTATTCGTTTACATAATTTGTACCTATGCTATTTTATTTAATACTTAAAAAGGACAGTCCATTTAATTCCATGAATTTGAAAATAAGATAGTTTCAATGATGTGTCCAGAGATAGAGCCACAAAAGGTAGACCCAGAATTTCACTTGTGACTTTTATTTCTAAATTTCCGGCCACTCTCTGTCTACCCACATTGCATCTTGTTCGGGCTTGTTACCCAAACTTTAAATTGAAATAAATGAATAGAAAACATTAAAGGAGAAATAGAGCAATATAAAGCTTTGTGAGATGTAATTGGATTTGCCCTGTGCACATCATCAATAGTCAATTTGTTTTATTAGTTCTGAAATGTGCTCTGCAATCAGTTTTATGAACCACTCTATTGGCTTTTAGATACAACAACAGAGTCAAATGTCCAAACAGCTATCAGCAACATAACTTCAAATTTTAGATCATTTCCCCATCAGCACTTTCTTCTGACCTGCCTCAGCTAGTGAGACTATGGAGTTAAAAAGTAATGAAAAAGTGCATGTTGGAAAATTCTTAAACTATAAAACAGCTAGACTATAATAGTTCTTAAAATTCTGACTTCCAAATAATGACTTACTTTGCAAAATAAGATTCTGATCAAAATATTTACAAAAATCTGTTTAAAAAAATAAATAGGATTTTAAACAGCAACATTTTACACAGTAGAAGAGTGATTTTTATATCTTAAGGTTTTAGATTTTTTTGTAAACTTAATTGTAAAAATTTAAATATATATATATATATATATATATATATATATTTACCCACCATATTAGAATCTAAATTATACCACAATTCTATAACTATAACGCCCACTTCATTTACTTTTTCTGTGTTAAGCTTGTTTACGTTACAACTATTTTAATTCAGTTAAAGAATAAATTGAGGGGCACCTGGGTGGTTCAGAGAGTTAAGGCTCTGCCTGCAGCTCAGGTCATGGTCTCAGGGTCCTGGGATCAAGCCCCATATCGGGCTCTCTGTTCAGCAGGGAGCCTGCTTCCCTCTCTCTCTCTGCCTGCCTCTCTGCCTACTTGTGATCTCTCTCTCTCTATGTCAAATAAATAAAATCTTTAAAAAAAAAGAATAAATTGAGCATATGATTATTACTGTCTTTTATATTTTTATTACTTTATTTTTTTAACCCATATTTTTAAAGGGCAGTGGGTTTGGGAAATTAACCCATTCTCCTCACTGTCTCCAACAAATGTTGACTCTCTCACTCTCATCCTTTTCCAATCCTTCTTCCCAACTGTAGCCAGAGTGATCTTCCTCAAATGCAAATCTGTTCATTTATCTACCACATCATCATCCTTCAATAGCTACTTATCGAAGATGATATAAATTCCAGTGTCTTAGCCCAACATAGAAGGCTCTTCACTGTGTAGACTACTCCTGTTGTTTCAAATACAACTCCTGCCATTTACCCTGATGTAGACTGGGACCTTCCTGGCTGGCTCACTCCCAGGACCATATGACTCTTGATCTTGAGGTCACTGACTTCTAGCCCCACGTTAAGTATAGAGATCATTAGTTTACTATTCCTTAGGAGTTCATCCTCAATTCCCATACTCCTTTTTCTTCTGTAGTACTAGAATTTAGGTTTATTAGGTGAAGCATAGTTGCCTTTAAAATAATGCATTTCCCAACCTCCCTTGAGGTTAAGCATAGCTTTGTGGTTAGATTCTAGACAATGGTATCTCTGACATCATGTGGCATCCTTTCAAAATTCTCCTGTGGTGACAGTTGACATGCATCCTCTGTCCCTCTACTTCATTGTTTTTCCACGGCTCTCCAGAATAGGGTAACTAAGGTTCACACCAGATGAGACATCAGACTGTTAATAGGTGCCAAGGTCATCAGGAATTTGTGGTGCATAACCGAGAGCAGCTTTGAATCACCAACTTCCAAAATCAATTTAATACAGAGAAAAATGCCCTCCTATCTTGTTTAAATCACTATAATGTTTAGGTCGCTTGCTGTAGAACCTAATTCTAACCAATTTATCATTTTTCAAGATCAAACTCAATTTTAACACTATGAGAACTAAAATTAGATTGAGTTGCATACAACTGCAATTTCTGTAGGTCAAAGAATCAAATATCTTCAATTTCATATGGTCCAATTTAATAATGCTAATAGCAGTAACTTTTTTTACTGTATCTTGTATAATACTGTAACACATCTTTTTCAATTGTACCATGCTATATTTAATATTGTAATTATTTCTTTACATTTCTATCTCTGAAACAATCATGAGCGCTTTAAGAGAAGACACCAGACTTAGTCTCAAATTCTCAAACTAGAACGTAATTTCTAATTCTTAGTAGACATAAGTACTTTTTAATGGAAGGGATGAATCAATTATATATGGTATTTCAATTTGCACTGCTGTAACTTTTTAAATTGCAAGCCTTTTGATATCAATTTCTAAATATTTTCACAGCTTATTTAATTTCCGAATATGCCATTTACTGATTATTTCCTCACTCAATAGTGTCTGTGGTTTGGGAAAAGATGAGTGGTGTTTCATTGTGGTTCATTGTACTAATAAGTACTTAAAGACTTTCAAATAAAATCTATGAGTCCAGTTCTTCTCAACCAGTCGATCAAGGGTGTTCGTTTCTATAAACCGTAAGTCTTTGGCAAGTTAATTTATTTGCCAATAAATTCAGGAGTAAGGGAGATAAGTGATCCAGATTTTTTATACAAAAAAAAAGTTAATCCATTGCACATAATTGATACCATCTAAGGCATTAGAGCTTAAATCTCTCCTGAAGCCACTGTTGAGAAAGGCTATCTTCGACTATTGAGAAACAGCTAAATGTAATTACGAAATTGTAATTATTTTCACGGCTGTTGGTAAGGCTTTAATTTTTATGTAAATTATGGTTTACTTCTCTATGAAGAACAATATTCCATGTTCCACGTTTTACCTGCATCCAGCCAGATTACATGAGACCTAGAGAGGTATATGTATAGTTTTACAAATGTTGAAACAATAATTTAATAGCACCAGCCTTAACATATTTAGCTGCAGAGAAATACAGGCATGAATTTGCTGATGAATACAATGATGTCCACTGTATAATTCAACATTAAGCTGCAAGTGGCAGTTGACTTTTGGATGTCTCCTTTTCAAGTACTGTGTTCCATTTTCAAGAAGACATATGTGAGCCTTTTCTGCTGATCCTTTTCACTGTACATCAGGTAACTGCCTTAGTTTATATAAAAATAGATACATGTATTGATTTGGACAACGTGCAGAAAGATCTTCTTGAAGGGTTGTTTTTAATAACCATCCTATCCATTCTGTGTAACTCCTTTGCTCTTTTGGCTGATTGGCAACATGTGGGAATACTCCAGTGTTAAACAGAACCTTTAGCTTAGCTGATAAGGAAGTCTTCCCCTGAACTACCCATAATCAAGTCCACCAGGACAGAGAGAGAGAGAGAGAGATTTTCTTACAAGCTAATTGTTGCTTTGTGTGTTTCAAATTCCTGTAACACTCATCATTCTTGTCCTCTCTTAACACTGTGGGTAGTGAATATTTCTTCACCCTTTGTCATCCAATACTTAGCTCTAATCTGTTGGATAAAATGCACAAAATACACTTTTTAGAAGTTTCAAAAAAAGACATTTTAAAACTTGGTAAAAATGGATTGCTTGCACAAATTTGGCACAAGTTTAAGCCCTGGAAAACAAAACAAAACAAAACAAACAAACAAACAAACAAACCAGAGGACACTGATCTAAATGACAACTAAAATCTTAAATTCCTTTTTTTTTTTTTATGGTCTTATGTTAGTCACCATACATCATTGGTTTTTGATGTAGTGTTCTATGATTCATTGTTTGTGTATAACACCCAGTGCTCCATGCAATCTGTGCCCTCCTTAATATCCATTACCAGGCTCACCATTGTCCACTCATTTCATTTAGTTCCACAGTAGCTCTTTCTGTGTCTAAGATCTGAAGCAATTTTCTTCATAGGCTTTGGTTCTTTAAAGTGTGTCTCCAAAACTCACAGCTAGTGATTCTTTTTTTCTCAGCTGGTTCTTAAATTACAGTCTTTTATTTATTCATTTGTTTGTTTTAACCAAACTGCAGTTGTTTGAGACATTGATACAAGAGCCAAGCAGAAGAATTTGATTCATCTACAATGAAGAGATGCCTTTACTGACATTGTGAGAGCAGAATACTAGGTGTTGTTCACTGGTTGCTATGAAAAACAAGAGAACAAAACCAAAAAACATATTAAAAAAATAAATATTACAGGTTAAAAAAAACCCAAAAAACCTTTTTTCGTGTTTTTTTTCTCCTGATTTTATTTCAGTGTGGTAAGAAAACATTATTTGTATTATTTCTTTTTGAAAAGTATTAGTTTTTTTTGTAATCTAATATATGGTAATTTTTATGAATATTTCTTTAATACTTAAAAAACATGTTCAGAAATTGCTACAAATCTATATAAGGCTATTTTATTTATTATATAATTTCAATCCATATCCGTTCTGTTTTTTTTTTAAATCTTGAGTAGAGAGTAGAGAATTGGAATATTCAATTTTTAGGGTGTTTTATTGATTTCTCCTTTTGTCGACTTTTTTTCTCCTATAAAAGTTGTTGCTGTGCTTTTGTATACATAAATACTTACAATTCATGCTTTTTCACAAAAAAGGTTCTTCATACTCTTTGGTGTGAATTCTGGCTGATTCTTTTCCTTGGGTTTGCCTAACATATCTTTTTCTATTATATTTTAAGGAAATGTGATTTCTTTCTTTCTTTCTTTCTTTCTTTCTTTCTTTCTTTCTTTCTTTCTTTCCTTCTTTTTTTAAGATTCTTATTTATTTATTTGTCAGAGAGAGAGAGCACACAAGCAGGCAGAGTGGCAGGCAGAGGCAGAGAGAGAAATAGGCTCCCTGCTGAGCAAGGAACCCGATGCGGGACTCGATCCCAGGATCCTGGGATCACAACCTGAGCCAAAGGCAGTGGTTAAACCGGCTGAGCCACCAGGCGTCCCTGTGATCCCTTTCTTTGTCCTCAGGTACACTCCTTGTGTTCTTTCATATTCCATCATGTTATGTCATGCTTTGTACGACAATCTGACTTTTTTCTCTTAACAAATTAGTTAGTCCTACTTATTTTATTGATATGATTAAAGTGTGCTTTACTAATATTTTGTACATATAAATATGTATGTGTATATAAATATCCACATTACTTCATTTGTGTGTGTGCACAAAGATTGGCAACCTCACTGACTCAAAGAAATTGAGACAAAGTGGAATTTAGAAACAAAGTGCTAGAGGGAAAGTACCCCCCAATTTTCTATGGGTGCTCATCCTTGGATTCTTGGCCTACTGCTGTCACAAACAGATTCAAGGCAGGACTCTGAGAGCTCCAGTCAAGAAAGGTTTCTAAGATGAATGGATAAGGAAGATGTGGTCCATATACACTATGGAGTATTATGCCTCCATCAGAAAGTATGAATACCCAACTTCTGTAGCAACATGGATGGGACTGGAAGAGATTATGCTGAGTGAAATAAGTCAAACAGAGAGAGTCAATTATCATATGGTTTCACTTATTTGTGGAGCATAACAAATAGCATGGAGGACAAGGGAAGTTAGAGAGGAGAAGGGAGTTGAGAAAAATTGGAAGGGGAGGTGAACCATGAGAGACTATGGACTCTGAAAAACAATCTAAGGGTTTTGAAGGGGTAGGGGGTGGGAGCTTGGGGGAACCAGGTGGTGGGATTGGAGAGGGCATGGATTGCATGGAGCACTGGGTGTGGTGCAAAAACAATGAATACTATTACGCTGAAAATAAATTTTAAAAAATTAAAAAAAAAACAAAAGAATGGTTTCTAAGAATCTGAAAGCTCAAATGATACTTCAGAGTACACAGTATTGAAGAAATAATAGCCAGGATTTTTCTACACTTAATGAAAGACATTATCCCACAGAAACAAAAAATTCAGTAGGGCATGTAAAGAAAACATCTCTAGGTTTATTTATTTGTTTTTTGGAGTTTTGTGTTTGGTTTTGGTTTAGGTTTTTTACTTACAGTTTTATTTCTATGATCATGATAACATACACTTATCTTTTCTTTTTCTGTGGCTCATGTTTGACTTTTGAATGTGTGCTCTATTTTTCCATTTTCCAAAAGAAGTTATATGTGATTGAAATTATTTATATTTCTCACTTTGTCCTTCCTTTCCCTTAATTTGCACATTAATATCATCTCTTTGTACTGTATTTTATGTATTTTCTTTTTGTTTACACATTCTTGGTTTAAAATGTAGACTTAATTTCTAGTTTGGGATTTTACAGCTTTCATTTCTAGAAGTCTTATTTTGATCTTAAATCTAATTGGTCAAATTTTTCATAATTACAATAGCTACTCATATTACTTTTAACCCATTAAATTTACAATATTCATGATCTTTAATAAATCCACCTTATGTCTTTGTAGGACTAATTAATAATTTGTTATTTCATTATTGAGAGTCCACTCAGATAAGCAGAACCACTAGAAATCGCATAGAATAAGAGGTTCATAATAGCAATCTGGCATTTTGAAATTGTAGTAACTGGTAAAGTACATTGAGTTCAGCTATTTGTTCCGGTTCTGGTGCTAAGCCTAATGTCACAAAACCGGTGGCTAAGAGAGAGAGAGAAAAAAAAAGATGAACTTGAGTAAGGAAGAGCAGAGAAAACTGGAACCCTCACTAGCCTATTCTTAATGTCTGTCTTTGCTGTTTTGAATGACGCACAACGTAAGGAAATGACATTGTTTCCTTAGAAACTCATTGACACTTTACCAGGATTTAAGAGAGAGAGAGAGAGAGAGAGAGAGAGAGAGAGAAAGAGATTGAGAAGGAAAGAAATTGAGAAAGAGGTAAAAAAAGCAAAAGAAACAAAACCCCCAAAACTAAAAGAATAGAAGAATAGATGCCTTGGGTACAGGAGCTGTGGGATGGGTTGTTGCCTCTGCCAACCGAAGTTAGCCTGAAGATAACCAAACATGACCTCTTGAGAACAAGCATCCACTGCTCCACTTTCAAATTTCATGGAAAGCTCTTCTGTGGCCATCACTAACTAAAAGTATAGAGAAGGGGATCATGGGTCTTTATTTCATCTTATCTAAATTGGCATGTTATAAGAGACTCTTAATCTCACAAAACAAACTGAGGGTTGTCCAGCAGAGGTGGGTAGGGAGAGAAATGTGGGGTTATGGACATTGGGGAGGGTATGTGCTATGGTGAGTGCTGTGAAGTGTGTAAACCTGATGATTCACAGACCTGTACACCTTGGGCTAATAATACATTGTATGTTTATTAAAAAATTTTAAAAAAATTATAAAAAATTAAAAAATTGTCATGTTACAAAGCCATCAGAGTTATGTATACTGACTCTCGTTTATGGAAGCTTGTTTACTAGTGCTTTGTGGTTTTTGCTCATGGACCATTGGTTCTCTGTGCTCTTTGTCTTTGAGGCTTCTTTAGGACTTGGATTGGTTTGCATTTTAGGATTTGTTTGGGCCACCGAGGTAACAATAATTCAGGGTTTGAATGTTTGGAATTTGAACTATAGATTTTTTTTCTCTTTTTCCCTTTTCCCTTTTGCTCTGCTTTATCAAGAGTCAGGGCTAAGCCATATATTTGCACGGTATCTCATTTTCTTATTCCTAGCTGCCCACAGAGGGTGCTGTTCCTTAGGGTTCTCAGCTTAATACACACCATCTTCTTTGACCTCTCAATCTGCTCAAGCTACTGACATTCCTTCTAAACTCAGCTTGAAAGTGGATTAAAGTACATGCCCTCATACACCAAAGATTTGCTGATATCTTCACCCTGAAACACAGTGCTTTCTTATTCCTCTGGATTAGAACCACAAAATTCTCAACAGTTTATCAATGAGTGATTCTAGGTAATCCAAGATTAGCAACATCAGAAAATCCTTTCCACCCAAATGTTAGAACAGAGGGATAGGAAAAATGGTATTACTGATATCCAGGGGCCATATCTGTCCAGAAAGTGTTAGAGACACTAAGATAGAAGCTGTTGTCAGCTATGCTGCCCAAAGCAGAAAGGGACCAAAAATTATCTTAATTCTTCTTTTCTCCAATTTTCTAATGGTGCCACCCATTGACCTAACCCAGCAGAAGCTAGCAGGCCCAGCAATGTGGGGCCTGAGACTGAGCTGTTCTGGCTCCTGCCTTAGAGAGCAGAGCACAGAAAGGTTAAGGAATGAATCTGAAGACAAACAAGCCCAACAGCCTGCCCAGAGCCTTAATACTATTTTATCTTGATTTGTACAGGGTTTCCAGCTATATTCTAACTATATTCAGAACCAAAGCTGTTAAGCAGTAAATTTTACATTTATAACTTTGAAATTTGTTGTGATTATATTTCACTTTACAGATGAGGAAAAAAACTGGGGTTCAAAAAGATTAAATATCTTGTCGGAGTTCATATAGTTAATTAATAATAATGCCCTGAATAAAGTTTCTTTAAGCTTTCAACTGCACTGTCTTTGCTTATTCCTTTTTCTTTTGGTCAACGTCACCAAATAACCCAAATTCCAGGTGACTAGTACTTAGCCCCCTTGCCACAGAATCTCATTCAAGATAAACACGGAGAGGATATGCATGTGAGACTCCAGTAGTAAGTATTAAAAGGATCGCATGTACTTTTCCCAGCTTTATTCTTGGGATGTTCTCTGGGGAGATTATGAGACCCAAAAGACAAGTAATGTTTGTTGTACAGGTATTTGCATCTACAAATGCCTTTGATCCTGACTACATATGCAAATATCCAAAAGAAGTGAGCAGTGGTTCCTCCTAGTAATTGGGATCCTCCAGGGATTTAATTAAAGCAGAATCCAAGTTCATCTGCCTGCCACGTTCTCCAGAGGCTGGTATCTATGCTGAATTGCATAGCAAATCTGCCAGCTATTCCCAGGAAACACTTGGCTATGGAGAGCTAAATTCTATTCCCAGTGATGTACATAAAGGATGGGAAAAGCAGGAGGCTCAATTTCAATTGTTACGGCTTTCCTGCCTAGGTAAGACAGCTAGATAAGCTGCCACCCCCTCATTTGCAGAAACCATGTACTATTGACTTCATGCCATGACTGTTCTCCTAAATACAGCATCCTTTATAGTATGTAATCATTCATGTGATTGGTCTGATCTAGTCCCAGTCGCAAGAATGTGATTAGATCATCTCAAGATTTCCTTTCCATTTCGAAAGCCTGTGATGCTAGGCTAATAGATGCTTCGACTTAGACTTAAACCTATAAATAATAATGTATAATTATGACTACTATTACTCCTACCATTACTACTGAGACTACGACTACTAGAAACAATAATGATGTAACGTCCTCTTTAAATCCTGATTTTCAGCGTATCCACTGTTTTCATCGATATCATCTAATTTTATTGTTCCAATAATACTGCAGTTCGGCAAGACTAAGAAACAGAGTTAGTGAGTCTAAGGCCAAAGAGAATGAACGGGTGAAATGCTGTTGAACCCTACTTTCATGAACTGATAGAGATATCACTGTAATATCAATTCAAGGGAAATTTCTCACCACTAGAATGAAGGCAAGAACATTTAGTCTAATCAGTCTAATACAGAGATTTTTGTTTAATAGTATTGTTAACAATAACATTGTTATTAGTTTTCCTAGGTAAGTTCATGTTTGAGACTCACAGGTCATAGGGTCTTCATGTTCACTCTTTGCTCTCCCTGGAATGTCCTGCTTCTACCCTAGTTGTTCTTAGCTGGGTCTTCCTTTTAGTGCCTACCCCAGTTTTAAACCATCTCTTCATACCATTATTATTACCTGGTGATTTGATATCTATCAACCTGCTATCTTAATTATTACCATACTCCTCTGTAATGTAAACTTGATAAAAGCAAAGATTTACTTCTGTGGTCATAGCTATATCGGAGCTCTGTCAGAGCATAAAACGGTGCCTACAATATACCAGAAACCTGATAAATATTTTTTATTTAATTACTAAGCTATTAAATCTATAATAGGAGAGATATCACTGAAACATTGTATATTACATTTATTTTAGAATCTGAGTTCATCTGCTACAACTAAGTAAACTTTTCTAAGATAAAAATGTCATTATCAAATATAGAAGTGAAATATTTATTATTAACTGGAGTCACATGACTCTTTTGTCCAAAAGCCTAAAATCAAATCAAAAGAACTTTCCTAAAAATTAGTAGATTTAACAACACCCACAAGATTCTGATAAATAAGCCAGTAACAAAAAAGGCATTTACTGTATAATTCCACTTATATGAGTTATCCAAAGTAACCAGATTCATAGAAGAATAAAGCAGCATGTGGTTATCAGGGACTAGGAGGAGCTAGGAGAAAGGAAGTTTTTGTTTAATGAGTAAAAAATCTCATTTTTGCAAGATGGAAATGATCTGGAGATCGGTTCCACAACAATGTGAATATACTTAACACACCCAAACTGCACACTTCACAAATTTACACAATACTGTTATTTGCCTTATTTAGAATAATTTCGTTACTTAAATCCATTATATTTTTTTGAGGACATATTAAAATGCAAATGCACTTCAATTATGAGCAAAGATGGAGATGAACATGTATCATCAGATTAGAAATGTACTTTTGTGGCCCAAGAGACCAGCAGTTACAAATGAATTTGAACATGGCTCTATGTCACATGAGACATAGAGTCTCATTCAGTACAAGCGTTGTTAAATGATTTTACTTTGCAAAATTGGAGTGTCAAAATTACTGACCAACTTGAAACATCTTTAATAGTCCTCCATTGTCATGAGGATAAAGTTCATTCTTAGTTTGCCTACAAAGCTGGGCTTTCCACAGTCTCCTTCAGAACACTCAACCTCGTCATCTGCCATTACCATGCCCACACAGAGTTCTCAGACACATCTGGTGACTCCACCTACTTTCATGCCCTGCCAAACTCTCAATTCAAAAGCCTCCTTTTTCTTGCTCTCTGCTATTGCAAGAATGTCTTTCAATCCATTCTCCCATCTGTTTAAACCCTACTAAAAAGGATTTTCCTCAAATCATTTCATTGTGAAACCCTTCCTTATGCATTCCTCTGTATTCAGACATAGCTCAGAAAACAGAAAAGTTAGTTTTTCTAGTAGGCCCTCAAGGATCTAGCAAACTGCAGATTGAAATAAGGGTAATAGAGTACTTGACCTGCTCAGTGACTCAGGATCCCAAACACTAATGTTTTCTTTCACTAGTAGCTACTCTCCAAGAGATTCTCATGATAAATTATTTCAACAGCAGACACCAAATTCCTTGTGTGGAGAGTAAGTTAACTTCTGGTGTGAACCTATGTCAATACTCTTGGAATAGAAGTTGAGTTTAGGAGAGCCACAGCAGGGATAGCTAATATTAACCTTGAGGTTATCTGCATTGCTAAAATATAGACATCTCACCCATCTCTATATTATGTCCAATCTACTAGTCATCTATGATGCTACAAGTGTTTCCAGCGAGCATGTTTGTATGAATATATATGTTCATGAATGTTTGTACAAACTTACTTTAAGAAATTAAGGAGTTTTAACCTATGAAACAGAAACAATGTACAAATAGGAACCCTGATCCAAAGTTGATCTGCAGAACAGAAGCACCCCAACATAGGAATCTTTGGGCATATTATAAAAGAACATGAGATTTTCAAAAAGCATAAAATAGCCATACCAGCTCATTGTTTTTTTAGTCTTATATTCTTGGAGAATCAACATTTGATACTTAAGTGAAATTTTATTATGGTATTGAATATTTTTAATTTGTGTTCTTTTTATAAAAATGAATTAGCCATTCTACTGGATGTGTACCTAGTGGTTGTTTTGATTTGAATTTATATGATAATTAACAATATGTCAGTTTTCAATGTGCTTATTGGCTATTCTCATGCCTTCTTCAATGAAGTGTTTTTTTCAAAAACTTTGTTAATTTTTTATTGTGCTGTGTATTAACTTTTTGGATTTTTAAGTGTTCCTATATTAATATAACAAATTTTATTAGACATGAGTTTGTGAATATTAAATTCCAGCCTGTGGTTTGTGTTTTGATTCCTTACGTGTCTTCAAACAGGCAGAGGTATTTGACTTTGATGAAATGTAACACAGCATTTTTTGGTGATTTTTGCATTTTGTATCCTAAGAAATTCTTGCCTAGCCAAAGGTTACTGTATTAGTTTTCTATTGATGAATAACAAATGCCACAAACTTAGTAGCTCAGAACAACAGCATTTGTTAGTTAGATAAGTTAAAAGTACAGGCACATTTTGTCCTGGTTCTCAGCTCAGGATATCACAAGACAAACATCAAGGTGGGCGGCTGAGTGGCTCAGTCTATTGAGCATCTGCCTTTAGCTTGGGTCATGATATCAAGACCCTGAGATCAAGCCCCATGTTGGGCTCTCTGCTTGGTGGGGAGATAGTTCTCTCTCTCTCTCTAATCAATAAATA
Organism: Mustela nivalis; assembly: GCF_964662115.1. Lineage (NCBI taxonomy): Eukaryota > Metazoa > Chordata > Mammalia > Carnivora > Mustelidae > Mustela > Mustela nivalis. The sequence continues at coordinate 31,020,038 of NC_139033.1, read as the reverse complement.
AAATCTTTAAAAAATCAAGGAATTAGGGGTGCCTGGGTGGCTCAGTGGGTTAAGCTTCTGCCTTTGGCTCAGGTCATGATCTCAGGGTCCTGGGATCGAGCCCCGCATCAGGCTTTCTGCTCAGCAGGGAGCCTGCTTTCCCCTCTCTCTCTGCCTGCCTCTCTGCCTACTTGTGATATTTATCTCTGTTAAATAAAGAACTAAAAAACCTTAAAAAAAAAATCAAGGTATTAGTGCTGTGTTCTCATCTGGAGCTGGTGGTCTTCTTCTAGGCTCCAGTGTTTGAGGTGGAATTTAATTCTTTATACTTATAGGACTGAGTACCCCATTTCCTCCCTGTTGTAAGCTAGTGACCACTCTAAGTTTCTAGAGGCTGCCCAAATTTCCTGCTGCTGACCCCCTCTATTTCCAAAGTCATCTTCAGGGAATCCTCTTCACATCACATTGCTTCCATGCTTTAAGTCTGTTTATCCGGAAAGAAGCCAGGCTTCTTTAAGGGCTCACTTGATTAGTTCAAATCCTCCCAGGATAATTTTTGTATTTTAAGTCAATAAGATCCAGGATATTTGGACAAGTCATAATCTCTTCACAACAACTCTTCCATTAGTGTTTAATCAATTTAGAAGGCGCATATATGCAGGACTTTATATCTTATGGAGTCATTTTAGAATCTGATTATCTCAAAATCTCCAAGATTTTCCCTGTGTTTCTCATTCTTATAGCTTTTACCTGAGCACTACAATCTGTTTTGAGATAATTATTGTAAAACTCCAAATTAAGGGATTATGTTCATTTTCTTTTAATTGGATATGGATATGCAATTTTCCTAGTGCCATTCATTTTTCCATTGAATTAATTTTGCAGATAAAAAAATGAATTGATCACGAATATATAGGCCTATTTCTAGACTCTACTCCTTTCTTTTTATCTATCTGTCTATTGGTACTTTAGTATTTCACTGTCTTACATATAGTAATTTTGTGTTAAATCTTGAAATCTAGATAGTTCCTTTATTTTTCTTTAGAGAAGTGTTCTGGAACTTCTAGGTATTTTAGAAGTCTGTAAAAATTTTTGAATCATCTTGTTATATTTTATAAAACATGCTGGAATTTAACTGGAATTATATTGGAATTCTATATCTATTTGGAGGAATATAGTATCTTCAAAATACTGAGTCTTACAATCTATGAATGTGGTATATATCTCTCTATTTGTTTAATTCCTCTTAGCAAAAAATGCTTTGGTTGTAATTGGTCAATTTTTCTGTTTTTTTTTTTAATATTTACGCCTAAGTATTTCCAATTTGTTCGTTATAATAAATGCATTGTTTTATAATTTAAATTTTCTATTGTTTGCTTTTAGTATGTAGAAATGTATTTGATTTTGTATGTTGTCAAATTTCCTTAACTTATTTAATGGTTATGGTAGCATTTTTATGGACACCTTAGGCTTGTTTATATAGGCTATCGTATTTGTAAATAGAGTTTTATATTTCCTTCCCAATATATATAACCTCTTTTGTTGTTTTTTTCCTCTTTATTCTGTTTCCCTAACCAAGACTTCCAACAGCACATAGAGTAGAAATGATGAGTGAGTATTCTTTCTCTGTTTCTTATCTTAGGAAGAAAGCTTTATTCCTTCATCAGTAGGTATGATGCTAGCTCTATGATTTTAAAAGATGGTTTTTTATTAGGTCAAAGAAATTCCCTTTTTTTGTTTTTTAATATTTTTGTGTTTTGTTTTGTTTTGTTTTTTCTTTTTCATCTAAGAGAGGTTCAATTTTTTCAAATATTTTTCTCACTATATGGAGGAGAACATATAATTTTTCCTTTCTACTCTATTCCTATAGTGAGTCAGATTGATTAATTTTCACACATCAAACCAACCTTAAATGCTCTAATAAACTCTTCTTGCTCAGGATATAACTGTATGATGTTATCATGCTCATCACGTGATATGTTTATATGCATATACACATGAATATATACAATGTACACACACGTATTACACATATATGGCTTTACTTTGCTAATGTTCTCTTAAGAATATTTGGATTGTTTCATGAAGAAAAATTATAGTTTTTTTTTTCCTTTTTTGTAATAGCTTTGTTATGTTTTGATATCAGAATAACTCTGCAAAATGGGTTGGGAAATGTTTTCTCCTCAATTCTCTAGATAATTATTGTAGATTTGCCATTATTTGTCTTTAAATGTTTATTGATGTCACCATTGAAACCATTTGAACCTAGAGTTTTGTTTGTGGAAGAAAGTAAACTACAAATTCAATAAATTTAAAAGATACAAAACTACTCAGTTTATTTCTTCGTGACTGAAATTTGGAGATCTTAACTTACAAATTTGTTTTTCCCCAAATTATCAAATTTAATGGGAATAGAATCCTTAATACATCCTTATTTTCCATTTACTGGGGGATCTACATTGAAGTTTCTTTGTTCATATAAGCTATGCTTAATTTGTATCTCTTCTTTTCTTATAATTCATCTAGGTAAAACTCTACCAAAGTTATTCATATTGTCAAACCATCTTCAGTTTCATTTATACCTTCTATGATTTCAACGCGTTCTAAGCTAATAAATTTAGTGGCACAAAACAATGTATATTTATTCTATCACTGTTTTTGTGGTTCAAGACCATTTTTTTTTTCATTCTTCAATACTAATTATTGCCTATCCATGTTTGGCATGTCATATACTGAATCCGTCTTTAAAGTTAATTTACATTTTCACTGTTTTTAGAGGTGTAATTGGCATATGTTAAATTGCATATATTTCAAGTTTTAAATTAGATATATTTTGATATATGTAGGTACCTGCAAAAACAGCCTCAAATTAAAATAAATTTCCCTACAACCACCTCATTCCAGACAAAAAGGGATCCACTTTCTGTCACTCTAGATTCATTTTAATCCTCTATAGTTTATATAAATGGAGTACAGCTATGTGCGCTCTTGTCATCTGCCTTCTTTCATTTAGCATAATTATTTTGACAGTCATCCATGTTGCTGTTTGTACCACTAGCTCATTCTTTTTTATTGCTGAATTGTATTCCATTATATATATGTCAGTTAATTTATAGACATTTTGATTGCTTTCACTCTTTGGTTGTTGTGAATATCGTTCCTGCAAACATCCACATGTAAGTCTTTGTGTGGACATGTGTTTTGCATTTCTCTTCGGTGAATTCAGGGAAGTGGAATTGTTGGGGCAGGTTATAGAGTAAATTTATGTTTAACATTTTAAGAAACTCTTAAGTTGTTTTGCACAATGGCTGTACCCCCTTCCGCTCCCAGCAGCAAATATGAATGCTCAGATGATTTTAAGTGTTCCAGAGGATGTGGCAAAGCTGTCACTCTCACACATTGCTGGTTTCAGGGCTATTGGCAGAGCCTAGCTGAGTCCTCTGTCCAGGATACACCACACTGCAATCAAGATGGCAGACTGTATTCCCAGCTGTGGTTCCGCCTCCCTTTCCATACATATTCCGGTTATTAGAAGAATCCATTTCCTGTGACTGCAGGACTTGGATCCTCAGCAACTGGAAGCTAACCCTCTCCTGAGCCAGTTCACACCTGGCTCTGCTAATCCTTTCAATGTAAACCCGAGTGAGTTACGAATTCTAGACCCTCTCTCCAAGGGTTCACCTGATCCAGTCATGCTTACCAGAATAATCTCTTTCATTACATTACGACTATCTAATCAGGTATCTTAGTTAATCTTCACCTTTGCCACAGAAGATAACATAATCCCAGGCATGATATCTCACCACCTTTGTCATGTTGTATTAGTGAGAAGCAAGGTACAGGTTCAATCCACACTCGAGGTGGGGGAAGGGGTGATGGTATATACAATGGCATAAGTCATTCAGGCACCATTTTAGTGCTCTATCTACCACACCCTCCTTCTGCTCACTTTGGACCTATTTTGCTTTTTATTATTAACTTCTTGAAGTTTAAGGGTGCCTGGGGGGCTCTGTCAGTTAAACGTCTGCCTTTAGCTCAGGTCATTGTCCCAGGGTCCCAGGATGGAGCCCCACGACAGGCTCTCTGCTCACTGGGGAGTCTGTTTCTCCCTCTCTCTCTGCCTCTCCTGCTGATTGTCTCTCACTTGCTCACTCTCTCAGCAAATAAATAAATAAATAAATAAAATCTTAAAAACAAAGCAAAGCAAAACAATACTTCTTGAAGTTTAAGCTTACACTTTTCATTGAGAATGTCCTTCTCCTCCAAAAAAGGCATTTAAAGCTATAGGCATCTGAACACTACTTTAGCTGAAGTTTATATATTTAATATACTAATGTTTTCATTTTCATCTAGTGTGAATTATTTGCCAATATTTCTTATGGGTTATTTCTTGAATTTTAGGCTTAGGAATATCTTTCTTAATATTATAATACTTGAGGAAATTAAAAATATTTTTGTTTTTGATTTATATGTTTATGCTGTTGTGCCCAATGGCGCCCTTCGGAGTATAGTAACCATTTTTAATTTATTGAAAATAGTTTTTTGGCCCACAGTATGCTCCATGTTGGTGACTATTCTGTGTGCACTTGAAAACAATGTCTATTCTGCTACGGTTTGTATGGACTGCTCTAAAATTTTTAATCAGGGCCAGTTCTTTGAGAATATTATTGTAATCTTTTCTATGATTACGCATTTTTGTCTGTCAGATCGCTCATCTTATCTTTCTGATAAAAACCTGTTAGAGCCACCTGGAAAAGAGTGGCAAGCAAGGGCAGACCCCCCTCTGTCGTCAGAGGCTCTCAGGGATCATAAACTTTTATGCTCGCCCGCATTTGTCCTTTAAGAATTCATTAAAATTTCATTTGATTTTTTCTAACCAGGTCTTACGGTTGCCAACTCTTCTGCCAATGCTCTGCCAAAGGTGAAACAATTTCCTGCGACCCGTCTCTCTTCAGACGGCCTTTTATCACCTTTAGAAGCCCGTTCACCCCGTGAACTTCACTCTGATGGAATCTGAAAGGTGATTTTCCCCCTCTTTCAGGTGGGAGTGATCTTCTCCTGTGGCTTTTTTACATCCTACCTACAAGCAGACCTATAACTTGTTGAGGCTTTGAAACTGCCCGTGATGTTTGTACCCCCTCCCCGGGCAAGCGGGAGCTGGGCTGGGCTAGAGAGGCACCCCCCGACCCCCCTACCCCGGGCTCCTCTGAGACCGACCACCACTCTGGCAGCAGATGGTTAAGTACATTTTGATAGACTTAATATTCTCAAAACAGTGAATAACAAAAACGAGTCCTCGCTGATAAGTGTGGGGAATGGTAAGTGATAGAAGGTTGGAAAGCAGTTGTAAAAAACAATGTGGCATGTATCCCCCAAAATGTAATTCTTCCTTTCTCTATAAGTAATTCAGAGGGCTTCCGTGAGGAGAGGGAAACCCCTGTCACAGCTCATATGGTGCCCTAAGGGTCCCCTTCTAAATCTGCTGGTCTGTTGTTGTTTGTCATTTTCATTAGAATAAGAGAAAGTGGAGCAGACACCCCAGGAGAGATACACCCTCAGCACTAAATTAGCCGCCTGAGAGGCTGGTTTGTTCTTTAGTGGTTTTCCCTGCATGTATATGTATGCACATGTGTGAACGTGCACATGTGTAAGGGACAGAGCCCCTGTGGTATACCAGGTATCTATTTACAAAACAAGGAAACACACCTGTTAGCTTCTAAAGTGCGATGCATTCTGGGTAACATATTTACTTAGAATAGTTTGTTTCTTCTAGTGCTCTTCAGAGTGTCAACAATACTGTAAGTAATGTATTTTTGAAAACAGGCAGGCAACTTTAAATGAAAATAATAATAAATTATGAATTCTCCTAAGCCTCTAAAGGAAATAGAAAGAGGACACCATCTTTGGAGGAGCGGAAGGTCCACGGAGAGCGAACCTCAGGCTCCCTCAGACCTCTAAGGCCACCCTCCAGCGGAGAAGACCTTTTTGTTCTGTGAGCCAATCCAATCCTGATTATACTTTCTACGTACAATTTGTTGTTTTAAAAAAACCTAATCATACTCTCCTGCTCCAGATATAACCTCTCCACCCCAAGTGGTTTCTATTATGTAAATGGAATCAGAAATGTAATGGCTCATATTTGATTATGGTGGCTCGTTGCCCATGATATCATTAAAAGTTCAAGTTGACACATGAGCTTCTGGTTTACGGAACCGTGTGCCTCGAGCACATTTGTTAAGGCAGACACAGCTCCTGTATGATTTGACACCATGCCCGACAGAAGACATGTCTGTAGAATGTGCTAAGTGCCGTAACATAGAACTTCCAAATCTCAGTGTCTGACCTGACAAGTGTCTTAACGTGGCTCAGAGGTGGGTAGGTTGGCAGGGAGCAGGGAGGGTCCTTCACTGCTCTGGCTCTGCCCCTCCCTGGGGTCTACCTGGCCAGTCAACCGGCCAATCTACTGGTCTACCTCTGTGCCGGGAGGACTATCACAGAAGACATCAGGAGCCTTGCAGAGAAGCCTGCCAGCCGCACCCCTTGACCACGTGGCCAGTTCTTGTAGGGGGTGAAAGGGGTGGGGGAGGGTTTGTGGAAAGGCTGTCCCCAGCATGACATCGAGAACAAAAAGGAAACTTCCAACTGCTGGACAACTTGTTAGCGTTTCATTGGACGGTGCACAGTAAACGAGAAAATAGGTAATACAGCACGTCATTGGCCTCACAGGTGCATGGTTAGTGGAGACCATTTTCCCACAGGCCAATAAAATACAGACTAATCAGGGAACTGCCCCCTAAAAATAATGTTTTACATGGCTAGCGTTTTAAGCGTTTATCAAAAAACATGGTCTACACACAATGAATCCCTCGGAATGTACAAAGGTGACATGAGAAGTGAAAAATAATTTTAAAAACTGTAACTAAAAAGTTCATTCAAAAGATAATCTTATCATGATCCTCTAAGAGTCATTGGGGAGTAGTGGAGGTGGCAAGCAAATGAGAGATGAAAGGAAAACCCTCCCTACTCCTTTACCGTCCTTGGTCCCAGCGGTAGATTTTCCTAGCGGTTCTGCAGAGATGCGATAAGTCCTCCCAGAGTCACTGCGGGGATTTGGAGTGTTTACTTTGCTACAACTACAGGACCAAACATCCACTGTTAAGCTACAACCCTGTGGAGACGGCTAAGCACATACTGACAAACAGACTCCATCTTTCCCCGGGTTTTTACTATGTGTGCAACTTATTTTGAGCTTAGGGTATTAGCTTATCTTCCTGCATACTAGGAAACAATAAAAGGAGATTAGGTAGGTCATTTTCTTGTCACTCCGGTACCTCTTACAAGTGGAATAATGCATCAGAGCATAGTTTATCTTGTCAGGGCAAAGAAAGACCGGATCCAGGTTTATGAAAAGCGAGAGACGTTGGAGCAGAGACTCCTTCCCAGCGCTCATCTTGTGACTCAGCCAGACTGTAAGGGCAAGTTGGAAACAGAAGGTGTATGTAAGACTGAATCGCAAGCCTTCCGGGGGTTGTGTAGTTCTTTGTGAGTCACAAAGAACTAGAATCAGCTTCAAATAGCAGAAGAAGGACCCCCTGTACTATATGTCTACACTTATATTGAGGTGTTCTAGGTTTTCCATATCCATTGCTTTGTGTCATTATTGAAACACCCTAAATGTATGGTCATCAACATTATATACCACAGATGATGATAGATCTTAGTCAAGGATGAATCTACCTATTTCACTACACAAAATCTGAGGAAACACAGAAGAACAAAGTGTGACGTAGAATAAAATATCACTAAGGATCCGACTTCATGGACGTAAGGGTTTGCATCTAGGCACGTATCTTTTCAAAATCCTTTTCTGGATTTTAATGTGATCATGCTATCTGTGGAGGATGATCTCTTGAGCAGTCCATTCCTTTTATTATCTATTTCTTATGCTAAATTCATTTTGAACATTGTTAAAGTCAATTTGATTTATTTTTATATAGCATATTACATAATTCATTAGTTACTTATCTTTACACAGACTAGACCTTTAGAAAAAAAGAGACTGAGGCCTTTATTTGAAACTTACAATTTCACAAGTGGAAAAAAAATGAGTGACATAGATCCTGAACTATGTCATTCCTCTCCTTCCAAAAATGGCCTTTCCCATTTCCCTAGGCTGTACAGAGCACTTAGATGCCTCAGAACTCTCCCGAGCTCCCAAGACTAAAATGTCTACTTGGCTTTTTTTTTTTTTTTTTTGAATTGCATATTTAGTCACGTTTCCAGCGATCACATTGTGTCATTTACAAATGGAGTCTCATAAATATTCCAGTTTGCACCGTCTTGCGTACGGAGCATTCACGTTTGATGGTGTAATTTCGTTTTGGTTAAGGAAAATTTTATGCATTTGGGATCCTTTTAGTTTCCAACATGATTAAACCTAGTGTTGTAGCTAAAAGGCTCTTATGGCAATTTATCATTTGTTGGCTTAAAGAAATTTTCATTACTTTATCCCGTGACATTGCTTTCTCTCCTAGTTGCACAACAGATTTTTCACTTAAAGACACTTTCTCTTCTCAGTGTCTCTGTTACTGCTCACATTCTCTTTCCTCCCAAATGTTTGTTTTGTTCCCCACAGATCCGAGAGAGAGTCCCTCTACTTTGAAAGAGACAGCCTCTCCATTTCTGCTTCTGAAACCTGGAATTAGTTGTACAGAATCCCTTAGTCTGTCCATTTGCTGGCACCCTAAGAGTTACAAAAGGCAATCTACTCACTCCCAAATACAAATAAGTGGAAATAATTTTCATTTCATTTCTCAAAAGCCAATCAGAAACTTTGATTTATTTTTGGTGCTTGAAAGTAATTATCGAACTTCAGGTTTGCAGCTTTTAACCTAGAAGATTGCTCATTTTAATTTGGAGAAAAGAAACTGAGAACCTGAGAGTTTCTGGAAATCTTCTAGGGTTCAGATTCTGATAAGTGGAGGCAAATTTTACTTCCAAGCTTGACTTACTCCAAGTCTTCAATTACCACCCTGCCATCTTGTCTGGTGCCAAAATACCTAACAGAAGACTTGTTAGTAGGAAAAAAAAAAAAAGAGGAAAATAGATGATGAATTTAAATAAGTGTGTTACTTATTGTATCTATTACCATTCCTTTCTCAAACTATCACAAAAACTTGACAACTGCCTGTGCCACAAGTTAAGAAATTGTTTTGGGGTACAGATAATGTGACTTGCTGATTACCTCTCTATCTATCTATCTATCTATCTATCTATCTATCTATCTATCTATTTTTTGTTGTTGTTATTTGAGGTCTTTTAGGATTTTTAACATTAACATGTAATGTATTATTTGTTTCAGGGGTACAAGTCTGTGATTTATCAGTCTTACACAACTCACCATAGCACATACCCTCCCCAATGTCCATCACCCAGCCACTCTATCCCTCCCAACCATCTTCCCTCCAGCAACCCTGTTTGTTTCCTGAGATTAAGAGTCTCTTACGGCTTGTCTCCCTCTCTGGTTTCATCTTGTTTCATTTCTCCCTCCCTTCCCCTATGATCCTCTCTCTTGTTTCTCAGATTCCTCATATCAGTGACCTCATATGATAATTATCTTTCTCTGATTGACTTATTTTGTTTAGCAGAATACCCTCTAGTTCCATCCATGTCATTGCAAGTGACAAGATATTGGGGGTTTTGATGGCTGCATAATATTCCATTGCATATATATTTCTCTATATATCTGTTTTATCTACATATATATCTATATATCTATCTCACATCTTCTTTATCCATTCATCTGTTGAGGGACATCTAGGTTCTTTCCATAGTTTGGCTATTGTGCTATAAATAAACTATATAAAACTATTTCCATAGTTTGGACATTGCTGCTATAAACATTGGGGTCCAAGTGCCCCTTTGGATCATTACATTTGTATCTTTAGGGTTAATGCCCAATAGTGCAATTGCTAGGTCTTAGGGTAGCTCTATTTTCAGCTTTTTGAGGAACATCCATACTGTTTTCCAGAGTGGTTGCACCAGCTTGCATTCTCACCAACAACGGAGGAGGCTAACAGGTCCTTTGAAAATAATCTTAAAATGCTTTATAAATAAATCATTTTTTAAACTTGAAAATATTTTTTCCATTTCACAGAAAAACTGCATATTTGCTTATAGTTCATTTTGTCTTTAGCCTCAGGGTAGATATGGTTTTCAGAATATACCAGGTCTAGACTTTTCTTTCTGTTATCATAGTTCTAGTACTCATTTTAAATATGGTAGGATTTATTTGTTTGTGTTTGTGGTCCATCTGTTGCCCACCTTCATTGTTGATTTGATTTGATTTTTGTGTATGATTCTAGAAGTTAGAACTCTATAGGAAGATACACTCCAAGCAGTGTCCCTCTCTCGTCCTTTTTACCCATTGTCCCAAGCCCCCTGCAGAGAACCGATCCCATCGGGTACAGATTCATCCCCCTTGTGTTTCCTTTTTTGCACAAATGAGCATATACAGGTGTATTTCTTATCCCAACTTTTTTCCTTTACAAAAGGTAGCACACTTGAGATCTCCCTTTGAACTTTGTGCTTGTTCGTATGTGGCTTCTTCTACTGTAGCCCTTGGGCCAAATAAAGCCCATCACTTGGAAGCTAAGAATTTTTACCTTTTTAAGGGTTGTTGGAAGAAAAGAAAAGAAAAAAAAAATGTTACAGAGATTTTATGTGCCTGGCAAGCCTAAAACTTTACAGAATGTTTTCCTCCCTGTGGCCTAGCATAAAGTATTTAGGTACAGCTGTGGTGTAGCTTATAACTCATCGCATATTCATTTTTTATTGCTGAATATTATTCCATTGCCTGGATATATCACATTGTATTTATCCATTGGTCAGCTAATGGGCATTGTATTATTTCCACTCTAGAACTATTGTGAATAATTATTTTATAATTATTGATACATATAAATCATTGCGGGGTGTATGTTTTCATTTTTTTTTCCCCTTGGGTAGATTCCTAGGAGTAGAATTGATGGGGTTTGTGGCAAATACATGTTCAAGTTTTTCAGAAAATTCCAAACTCGTTTCCAAAGTAGCTGCAACACTTGCATTCCTACCAGTGATATATGAGGATTTCCCTAACTCTGTTTCTGGTCAGTTTTTGTTATTTTCTTTCTTTTGTACTGTTGCCACTCTGGTGGGTATAAAATAATATCTCCTTGTGGTGTTGATATTCACTTCCTTAATGACTAGCAATGATGAAATTCCTTATTTAATCTTATTTAAAGATGTATTTATTTGAGAGCGAAAGAGAGCATGACTGAGAGAGAGAGAGAGATCACAGGCAGGCAGAGAGAGGTAGAGGGAGAAGCAGACAACCGGCTGAGCAGAGAGCCTGATTTGGGGCTCCATCCCAGGACTCCAGGTTTAAGATCTGAGCCGAAGGCCAGCACTTAACAGACTGAGCCATCCAGGCACCCGATGAAATTCTTTAAAAGCACTAATTTTAGAGTACATTTGGGTGGGATGTCTTCTAATTATTGAACATAAGGAGTCCTTTATGTATTTTGAAATCAAGTCCTTATTGAAATTATGTGCTTTGTGATTATTTCCTCCTTGTTTATATAATGGCCATGGGCACAGGATTCCCTGAGCCATGCCCCTTACTCTGCACCACCCTCTGCACCATCCAGTACCTGGAGAGCAGGTGAGATGTTAGGAAGAGTATGGTCTAGCCTGTGCTACCTTGAGCTCACACACTCTGAAATTGTTTAGTGTCCATTCAAATTGCTTTAATATCATGTTGGGTTCTTCCATGATCACTTTGTTGTATCCATGGTTTTGGTCTAGGACTTTTCAGATCATGACACCCAAATTTAAGGTCATGTGCCTTCTGCTTGAAGACTATTTTACACTAGTTCTCAGGCTATGTCTTTGCTCATCCTAGATTCTTCTGTTTCAGGGGACTCAAAAGTATGACAATAGTTACTGTGTGTGTAGTTACTTGTTGAAAAGAGAGTTTTAGCTTATTTTTATTTTTGTTAATGAGATTTTGAAAGAGTGAATAGTACCTTTAAAAATATTCTTCCTTGACTTTCTCTGCAGATTTTAGGAAAGAATGCTTTCTCGATGAGGGGTCTGGGGGGGTGAAGGAAGAGTAGAAGAAGAGATGTGGAGAGATCTCCAATGAACCTTTCCACTGCATGGAGCTACTTCGTACACACTAGTGTTTATCAGGTTATCTCTGCTATGCATTTTCTCCACTTCTTGGAGGTGTTTTGTTTTGTTTCCCTACCAGAAGAAATACAGTGATTTTGAGTCTCAGAACAAGAGCATTTCATTTTTTTTTAATGGGGCACTAAGTGTTAAATTCATTTTCAGTAGTAGGCTTGGAAAGATTCTATAGAGCAGTAAGTCATAAAAATTTTAATTTTGTTGATTTTTCTTTAGTCTTTATTTCTAGTTTGTTGAACAAATTAAGTTCATTTCTTCTGTTGGTTAATTTGTCAGCTTTAATCAATTTTCGTAAGATTTGTTTTATGTAAACTCCAAGGACTTTACCACTACTCTTTGTACCCCATACAACCAATTACCTCAATATTAGGTAATATCTACTTAATTAGAATTATAATAAAAGGATAAAAATAAAATGATATTTATGTATTTAGAAATAATATGCTTTTCTAAATGGAATTTTAGACTATATTTATAATGCCATAAAATGTCTTAATATCATTGTAAATAATAGTGACTTAGTAATTAACTTCTCCTCTATATTCCCTAGAGAAAAATGAAAATGAGTGATCACTTTAGTAATTTGTAACATAATAAGTTATTGGAGTTTGGTAAGCTTACAAATTAATATTGTGTTTTTACTTATTTGCAGACAGAGAATCTTGCCAAAAACTATGCAAATAACAGGGGTGGTGAGATGTTTAAATATCATGTCCAAGTTTGATGATATAGGCAATTTGAATATTAATGGGAACAGACAAGCACAGTAGAACATCAATCTCATGAAGTCAGGTCACCTTGACAATGGTTACGAATCATGCCTTTCAGTTGATAAGTCTTATTTGCTGATACACTTATGTTGGGCATATTTCTGCTTGTGAGATTGATAAGAATTAGAATTTCAAACACAGAGTTCCTTAAAATTTACTTTTGAAACAGTACAAATCTAAGACTTACCACTTATGGCCTTAATAATAGAATGAGTTACAGTTGTAAAATATTTCTAATTTCTCAAATACTTAAAAAGTTGAACATTGCTGGAGCATTTGGGTAGCTCAGTGGGTTAAGTGTTGGACTCTTAATTTCAGCTTAGGTCATGATCTCAGGGTCATGAAATTGAGCCCCTATGTTGGGCTTCATACACAGTAGAGAGTCTGCTTGAGATTCTCTCTCTCCCTCTCTCTGACCCTCCTCACTTCATGCTTGCTCTCTCTCACTCTCTCTCTCTCTAAAATAAGTAAATAAATCTTTTTTTTAAAGTGAGCAATATTTACTACTTCCTACCTTGATATATATTTAAATTTATTATTTTTTCCCAAAGGACATTTTAGTTTTAATTTAATTTTATTTTGTTTGTTGATTTATTTAAAAAAATACTTGAACACTGCAGATCACAATGTAACCTGACCATCAGTATTATACTAAAAGACTATGTCAATCAAATTAAACATGAAAAGGACATACAGGACTTATCTAATTTCAAGTTCTAATCAATTGACCACTATCCCTTTCTTTGATTTCCCTCTAACATAACCTTCCTTCATTGTACCTGCTTTGGTTCTCTGATCTATATTTTCCCAAATTCTACAGATTTGAGTAACTCCATGAATGGAGAGGATAATAGTCTTTGTGCATTTTCTGATAGTTTCTATCAGTCCTGTTTTTAGAATGCTGTATTAATAAAGCACCATAGCAAATCATTTGTTTCAGGGATAGATTTTAACCAATGCAGTCCAGTGATAAAATTGGGACCAGATCTTTATTTTGTGGTATGAATCTCAGAATAAGGTTTAGTTAAAAAAAAAAACAACACTATAATATAATTGTATTAAATGCACATATGAGTGCATAAACTTTGCATTGATATATTTTCAATAAGTGAATATTTATCATGAACTACTATGCATAAAACAAAGAATTCTTATTGTAATTATGTAACTTTCAGGAAACTTTTCCCTATTTATTACAAGATGCAAATGAGCCTAATAAATAATATAAATCTGAATAACTTCATCAAACCCTATTTCTTATCTCTTTTGGTCTCTGCATTACTGAGCAGCAAATTCTCACTTTCAGTTTGAAAGTCGAGACAACTCTGAGCATTCAAAAACCATGTTTCAGATGTTAATTCACAAAAAATTTTTTAAAAAAAACAATGATTCAGAAAAATTTCTTTGACTTTTATTAGATTGGAAAGCTTCCTCGATTTTTCTGAAAAACTTTTATTTAAAAAAAAAAAAACAGTAACCTTCAGCAGACATTCAGCAGGACTTGACAAAGTTTTGATTGAGGAAAGATTGATTCTCTAAAGTTTGAGTGGTCAGACATGCGCTGAATTTGTTGCGGTTCATTGCTATATCCCAGAAAGGATTTCTAGCCATTCTCGCCTAATGAGCTTATTAGTAAAAGGCTGAAAGGATCACAGATTGTCTATCAAGGAAGATTGTCAGTCACAAGCTGTTAGCAACTCTGCTGTGATTTATACACCATGAGTAAAGAACAGAATGGTGCTAAAACGCGCCTTATTATGTCCCACAGCTTGTGCAGTAACACAAATAAAGGATGTGGAGCAAAGGTTTAAAGGGAAAAAATAAGTTCTGAAGAAGAAAATCAAAGGAAATGAGACAGAATAGTGCTTTACCACCTCCCATTTCCTTTTGTGGTAATTATAATGCGGAGGAGAAATCAAGGCACCTGCAGCAATAATAGCCAAAGTCCAAAATGACGCTGTTCAACTCCTGGTGGGGGGGCGGGCGGGGGGGGTAGCATAAAACACAAAACCTAAAAGTCTGATCAACTGCTGTTAGCAACAGGTTGAACTGAATTTCTCTCCTTGGAGATATGTCTTTTTCCATATTTTTTGGCAACTTCCATTGCACAACCCTTCACTTGTACCTTAGTTTAGCCTCAAAATCAGTATTTTGGCAATGTGTTGAATATGATGATCTATTTGAAGTATGTATGTATGTGTGTGTGCATGTAATTTGTGATGTAATTATAGACGATACACACACATATATGTATGTAACTCATGATAGAACTATAGCAAATACACATATATATGGAATTTGTGATATTATTACGAAACACACACACACACACACACACACACAATATGGACTGGAAAATATGCACCAATATTTCCAGTGGTTCCCTGTGACTTAAAAACACATTAAATGACTATATATTCTCTAGTATCTAATATTTTTAGATAGACAGTATGTTTAATTTTTTTGAAATGGCATAAAAATGAATGCCTTTGCTACACTTTGGCTTTGCTGGTTTAGCAATGCTTGCATTGATCCCACTGTGAATTATGCTGTAGGATGCACAGGAAGCCTATGTAAGAGTAGGAAGAGGAAAATGGTTAGAGGTGCCCACCCCGCTCTAGCCGCTAACAGTGAAGGATTAGTAATGAAGTTTGGTCTTGTGGGACTGTAAACGATCTTCACTGAAGGCTGTTGAATTTCCTGATAAAAGAAGTCATCAACAAAACCTGCCTCAACAGCCAGCCCAGTAGAGACAGCAGTCCGGGAGCACTCAGGGAAAAACTGGAAACAGCGAAAGCTCATTTCTCCCAGTCCTTCCTGTTGGCCAGTAGGTTACTGCACTGCCCTGTCACTGGGCATTGGACAGAGATCTTTATTAGAAAGCTTCCTTTAAATATAGTCACTAAAAGTCCATAGGACTACTGCCGAGACTCCAAATTCTCTGAAATTGCTAGAAAAGAACCTGACCAACAAGGAATAAATGAATGAGAAAACAAGGACTAAAGTGAAGAAAGCTGATGATCCCCGTGCATTATGTGACAGCTTCATCAAGGGACACGATGATAAATATTTGATAAACCTGGAAAACTTGAAGGTCGTGAATTTCATCATTTCTACTATGTGTGCTAGTCAAGAATTTGGCAGTCTTTGTTTTGAACATATTTCCTGAAAACTCATAAATAATTGATGCAGGTTACTTTTGCTGGAGATAAGCCATGTCGTTATTATTATTATTGATACTTTTTATGCAAAATGTTAATTGAGTACATAATACCATTATTTAGGCTATAGATAATCTTAACAGCAATTACATGTACAGTAGCCTTTTTAATTATAAACTTTTCTACAAGTAGAAAATCTTTGTAAATGTTGATCATCTCATGTAAATATAAAGAAATAGTGTGTATGTTATCATAATATTTCTAGATTAAAAATTGTATGTGGTTTATTTATATTTGATGAAAATACTTCCTCTGTTACCAGCCCCAGCCTACACAGTGTGTAAAATGTGCTGGAAAAAGGGAACCAGGTTTTGCTAATGGACTTCACTTCTAATATCAAAGGCTGACAGTAACGAGGGACTCCGCAGAAATGATGGTCTTGAAATTTCTAAAGTGGAAAGAAGAGTTTGCGCCTTTTTTCATCTACCAGAGAACTGACAGCATCAAGGGTTTCCTGATGACTCTCCAAAGAGACACGATTGCCCCTCTCAAGGCTTTAAGCTCAAACTAGTTTCACTGGAAATAAGAAAGTGAGAAATAATGGGAGAAAGCATAAATAAACAGAAATAAATGTTTGATGGTAAAAATCAAAGTTTCTAAAGGTGATTAACAAGGTGATCCCACTTGTTGATAGAGCAAATAATAATAGTCATTCTTAAACAAAAGATAAATTTAACATCTCTCGTGAAATTTGAAGTACCGATATTCTGTGTGACAATAAAATGAATTCATGTTCTATAACAACTAGGCCAGACTCTGAAGAAATGTTAGCCTTTCCTTACTTCAAACTAATGTTTTCTGGAACATATGTCCTTAGTTGATGTTGAGTGTTAGCGGTTACTTCAGGTGTTAATTTTTTTTTACCTGCTTTATTGCTATAAAACATTCCTAACATATTTTACCTTCCCTATAATTAAAATTCATGATTTCAGTAATTTTTAAAATCATTTTCCTGGTTCTCAGCCTTCTTGAAACTACTTCTGAGATATTTTTCTTCTTGTACTGCATTGTTTTCTTAGCTATTTTTATGCTTGGGATTTTTTTTTTTTTTTTTTTGAAATTCAGATAGTTATTTTCCTAAAAGATTTTACTTTTTTTTTTTTTAAACATTTTATTTATTTATTTGACAAAGAGAAATCACAAGAGAGACAGAGAGGCTGGCAGAGAGAGAGAGGGAAGCAGGCTCCCTGCTGAGCAGAGAGCCCGATGCGGGACTCGATCCCAGGACCCTGAGATCATGACCTGAGCTGAAGGCAGCAGCTTAACCCACTGAGCCACCCAGGTGCCCCAAGATTTTACTTTTTTGAAATACTGAACATTGAAAATGCGCTACAGTTGATCATTTGAATTTGTTTCCCTGTTAACAGAAATCGCTTCACTTGCATGTATCTAGGCACATTTTTATTGCAATTGGACATGGAATCATATTATTCAAAGATTTCTTCAGTTAGCAGAATCACCCACAGTGGATTGTTACTCATTTTGTGCTAAACTGTGTCCCTCTAAAATTCAAATGTTGAAGCCCTACTCACTCCCAGTGTAACTGCACTGGGAGACAGAGCCTGTAGGGAGGCAATCAAAGTTAAATGAAATCCCAGGGGTGGGGTCCTAACCCTCTGGGTCAACTGTCTTTCTAGGAAAAGGAAGAGCTCCAGAAAACTCTCCCTCTTGGTGAGCACAGAGAAAAAATGCCAGGTATGAGCACAGGAAGGAAGTGCCTTCTGCAAATCAAGGACACAGGTTTCACCAAACAGCTACCCTGATGTCACCTTCACCTTGGCCTTTTAGATTCCAGAACTCTGAGAATATACATCTCCATTGTCAAGGTCAGCCAGTGTGTGGCGTTTTGTTTTGGCAGTCCTAGCATACTGATCCACGAATGTTTTAACCTTTCCCTGAACATTTCCCACGATACACAGAAATTATATGCTATTCTGAAACTAAAAAAAGAAATACCAGTTTTTACTATGGATTCTTGCAAACATGGTGGGGGAAAAAAAACTGATACTCTAGTATTTATTAAGGGTGGGTCAAAATCTAATTTCTTGCATCAGCCTAAGAGAGAGGAGAGATGGTGGGGGCGTGCGCCACACTGAAATCCTGAACTCGCGCTGGGTCAGCACTCGATTTGCACAAGCACCATCTGTAAAATGTGTTCTGAGATGTACTTCCTGTTTTTGCAATTGGAGGTGATACGCAACATAGAAAAAGTATGTTCAGGGGCAAACAGTTGTAGAACTGTGTGGGAATAGGGATTTGAGTCATGGGCTTAATGCAATATTGCAGTAAGCAATTTGGGGCCCTCTAAAATGAATGCCTAAGCGAGCTGTTGGCTCTGTGTTGTTTGCCCGTGTTTCTGGAGTGCCTGGACACTCTTCACACTCTCTTATCTCGACGGTGCCTCAAGATACAGGGAGCAGCTCTACCTCTATTATTCCAAGTTCCAAGTCGTTACCTTGAGGAGGGCCTCCCTTCTGAGTAGCAGATTGTGGTGGCCAGGTGCCTCACGCACACCGTTCCTTGGCATCTCACTGGCAACTCAATCCATAATTCATAATCTGTAATTTTCTTTTAAAATCTACATTTGCACTGAGGTTTCTTATTTCCATCTGTCTTATCACTGTGCACCCAGCTACCAAATGTGAGCCCTTTTCTCTTTATTGCACATGTTCAGTGGGTCAATCAATTAATTCAGCCTCTAAATCTAACGCAAATTATCTCCTGCACACTATCTTTCTGCCTAAAAGCTGGTCTCCACAATGTCTGAGTGAGAGCAAACATTCTGAAGACAGTTTATTGTTCTCTCCCAGTTTGTCTATTTACCCACTTTATGATCTTGAGCAAATTATTTAGCCTCTCTTGAGCTCCAGGTTTCCCCATACATAAACGAGCAGTTTCTTCTTTAATGTTAGTGTGTGGAAATAATACCCCCCTCCAAAAATTCTTTACACACTGCCTGGCACATAAAAATTTAGTTCTAAACGAGAGTGAGCTGTTATGATTAAAGTGTCCAAGTCATACACAGACCATGGCTACAGCTCCTTCAATGATCTACCCTGGTGGATCCTTTAAAAGGAAATGTGAACCTTTTGCTTCCTTTCTTGAAATACACCAATGGTTTGCAATCTCCCCTGGCATAAAAGCGTAGTCCAGAAGGCAGCCAGCACCTGGGCCTCTGCAGAATCTGTCCGGAGCATCTCTCACCACCCTCGCTGTCCTCAAGTCACACGCTCTCTCGCGTCCCACCTGCTTCCCGAGCTGCTTCCCATCTCAGACCTGAGACACACGTGATTTTGGTTTGCTGGGAACAACTTCCCCTTGACTTTCAAATGTATATGAGAAACTTCTAGCTGTCTACCCCCCCCCCCGAATGATTTAGGTACCTCCTACGACGAGGTGACATAATGTCTGTAGTTCTTTATTGTTGTCTAGAAGAGTTCATCTGTTTAATTACTAATTTAGTGGTGATCACGCCTTTTGGACTAGGATGTTTGAAGTTAGAGGTCATGCCCAACTTGCACCTTGCTAAGTGCCAGCACCTATTATGAAACATCCTACTGATTAAGTAATTGTACATTTCTTTTAAAGGTACAAACGAATGAATGAAGGAGAGTAAGAATGACTGAATGAAATGACATTTAATGCTAACCTAGTGTCTGCAAAATTGCCAACATTTCCAAACTTTGTAGAATCACATTTACGAAACAGATATTTTTGTTGTCTTCCAAAAAATATCTAAGGAAGGAAAATTTTCTCTCAAATGCCTCTTTTCACAAATACAATACAACTGCAATGAGCCAAAATGATGCTGTGACTAGCTTAGGGTTATAAAATAAGCTCCTTCGCACATGTATGATTAGTATACCGTGCTTCTAATGCAAAGTCTGAAATCCTTATTTTTATGATTTAAAACAGTTACTCAAAATATATTTCATACAAAAACTAGTTAGCAACTATTTTAAGAAAAAATAGGGAGCAGTTGCAGGCTTGCATTTTTTATGTCTACTATTACACATATCATATTCTAATAATTCTGGAAAGCAGTATTTGAATTAGTGCTTTAGTTAGCAGGACTGGAAAAGGAAAAGAAAGACCAGCATAATAGAGGTGAAGGTTACAACATTTGTCATTTATATGGCGTATTTTTTACTTCCTAAGGCAAATGTTAACACTTTCCTTCTGTTACTATTCAAAAAAATCTTTACCTTGAGCATGTATTTTATTCACTTATTTACAGAAAAGATAATCATTGCTTAAAAGGAAGATTATTTGAGAATTCTCTACAATGACACCTTAGATAGTTGCTCTTTGTATATAAAATTTAAGGAGTAGATATAAGCAAGTCCTAAAATCAATCCATGACTACATTTTTTTAGGGAAATTAATTAGAAGTCCAAATGGAGAAAACAATTTTTGTTTCTAGATCACTAGAGCATTAATAATAAATAAAAAATCAACATGTATGACATTTTATGGTAGTAAATTTAGCAACAGATCATTTTAACCTTCTTCATCAATTACTCACACATTACCAAAATTATGTATATTCATGTGTATGTGTATGCATGTAAGTACACACACTCACAATACACACATTAAAATTAATAGGTATTATCTGTATCAATATTGTAACTTCTATTTAAAAGTATCATCAGCTTAAAAATTAAGAAGTAGACTCTGAACCTAAGATTTGCAACACACATAGCAGGTAGAAGATTGTTTTCTAAAATATATAAATAAAACCTACATAATAATAAGATTAACTAAACATCCCATTGTTAAATTGGCAGGAATAGGGGCACATGTCATACACACAAATAAAAAATTAGAATGCAACATAAAATTCATTATTAATTAAAAATACAAATTAAAACAACAAATCAAAACTCGTGACATTGCCAAAAACTAAAGTTTATATCAAGTATTGATGATTGTAGAGAAAAGGAATACTCTCTTACATCTATAACAAGAATTTGATTAGAATCTATTAAAATTTAGAATGTGCATACTGTAATATACAGCATCTCTACTCATTTTGTATCTACATCACAGAAAAAGTATTTAAACAATGAGACATAATGTCAGTAATGCATTATCTATCATCATACAATACTGGAAGGTGCCTGGTAGCTCAGTTGGTTAAGCTATTGACTCTTGCTTTCAGCTCAGGTCGTGATCTCAGGGTCATGACATCGAGCCCCACATTGGGCTCTGTGCTGAGTGCGGAGCCTGCTGGAGAGTCTCTCTCTCCCTCTGTCTCTGTCCCTCCCTCCCTCATGTGCACCCACCCTCTCTCTCTAAAATCAATAAATAAAATAATAATACTAATAATGTTAATAATGATACAATATGGAAGTATTTTAGAAATTCATGAATTAGGGAATAGCCAAATAATTTATAGTATATCCATAATTACGGCATACCATGTGTTAATTAAGAATAATAAGGTACTTCATAGTCTTACATGAAAAAATCTAAAAATATTTAAATCTAAGTAAAATAATGTAATAAAAGACTTTAAAAGAATTTTTAAACTAAACAGTATTATGTGCATATATTACCTATATTAACTAATTTATTTCTCTCCAAAATCAACCATAGAGTTATTATTTTTATCCCATTATGCAAGCAAGGAAATGGAGGTAAAAAAGCCTGTGTAACATGCCTGTTATGTATGTCACAACAAGGTAACATAGCTATTAAGTGATAGAACTGAAATTCAAACCCATGTACATGGGCTGTAGCATCTATACTCTTCAATAAGCTTTAGAATTATAAACATACTAGAGGAATAATGCAAATCACATGCCAACCAATGATGTATATTTCATATATCTATATTCATAAATATATATTTAAGCATAGTTAAAAAATAAGAATATTATATAATTTATTAATAACAATTAAAACCTCTGGGAATGAAACATGTCAGAATTCAGAGTAAATTGTTACCTTTATTATTCATATTTTTATTAAGGACAAGGAGAACATATTCAGATACAGTTCTCTGATTAGAACCTAAAAAATTAAGTGTTAATTGATTTTAAATTGGCTTAGTATGTAAGAATGCAATTCATTTTCTATTTTTGAGAAAAAAATAAGGTATATTATGTATATATAAGAAGAAAGTGGGAAATCATTGAGAATGTGACCTTTTTAACAAGTCTTGAAGAGGAAAGGATTTATTGACTCAAAATTGAGTGTTATTTTAATGGGTATAATACATGATCAAAAATTCAAATCAATGGAATCAATGAAAGGTTTTTCCCCTCCCCTTTATAGTAGTTCAAAAAAATACTATTTCATTTATAGATTTAGGTGTTACTTTTATCCAATGGAAGCTAAAAGAAAGTGACAGTGAGTTCTTAAAACTGCTGATTCTAATGTACAAAAATTTAAGGCATAATGAAATGAATCATTAATTCTTTTTTTTTATAATTAAAAGGAACAAAACTGAAAGGAAGCTTTGGGAGCAGTAAAAATAATTTACTAATAGACTATCAGAAAGTTTTACAAAATCAAATTTAAGAGAAACATTAGTTTTTGGGAATGAACTCACATGATAAAATTATCATGTTTATTCTTAAAGCTCTTTTTTATTAATTCTGTAATTTTTTGTTTCCCTCTTTCTCTGTAGATACCTTCCTAATATTAGATTCACGTACAAGAAAACACAGAGACATATATAGCCACCAGATAGAACCAGGGTTAGGGAGAAATTTTTTTTTCCCCTCATCTTAATCACAGGGTAAAGATGAAGACCAGCCAAGTTTGCAACAGGTCCTCATGTCTCTTCCCATCTGCCTTGGACAGGATGCACTATATATTGTAAAAATGTATGTCAGATTTTATCTCTTGAAACCATAGGGTTTAAGGGCTTGGATATTTTCTAGAAAAAGAAGCACTCAGTAAATATCTCTTGCATTTACATAATTCTTAGTTTTTTTTAAGATTTTGTTTATTTATTTGACAGGGAGATGACGAGCAGATGCAGGAGCAAGGGGAGTGGCCGGCAGAGGGAGAGGGAGAAGCAGGATCCCCGCAGAGAGGCTTCCTGACCGGCTGGATCCCAGGACAGACCCCAACCAACTGAGCCACCCAGGTGCCCTGGAATTCTTAATTTTTTAATTTTATTTTTAAGTAGGCTCCATGCTGGGCATAGAGCCCAACACTGGGCTTGAACTCATGATCCTGAGATCAAAACCTGAGTTAAGATCAATAGTGGGATGCTTAACTGACTGAGCCACCCAGGTGGCCCAAGAATTCTTATTTTTTAAGATGACTTGTTGGTCAGTTTGAAAGGACATTTGAAAGATTCAAAGTACTTCCATACATTATGTCACATTTGGAAATTTAAATTCTATTTTAAAGTATTATTTGTTTTTAAAAAGTAAATGTTTCCAAAAATTACTTTAACAAACATATGACACTTTATATTTTAAATTCAACTTTTTTTTTTTTATTTAAAGAAAGTTTTATAATGGGGAAACATGATAACTTATTAAATAGGAAATGAGAAACAATAAAGGCTTAGGAAGTAATGAAATTGAAACAAAAACAGCTAATGAAATCATTGGCATTAGAGATACCAACTTCCATATCTGAAATTCTGAGGTTGAATTTATTCACAGCAAATGAAAGTGGATTATCCCTTCATCTAATGACTTCCCGAGTAGACTGCTCTCACAGCATGTAGTACATTGGGTTGTGGCAGGAAAATATTAGAACTGATTTTCATACTTACTGCATATCTAACATCAGAAAGAATTTAAGTTTTATTAACATTTAATAAATGATTGACAACTATTCTCTCTTTTCCTGTATGTCAGATAGTTTGTCTTGCAAAGAAATTCCACAAAGAAGGATTGCATGGCTTTATAGGAAACACTACCTCAAAATATGAACAAATTACTTAATGGATTTTTGCAGAACCCCCCCCACTTCTGGCCATGACAAAGTAACTAATCCTGCATGTGCTTCCAAAAACAATCAAAGTGGAAACGACATATATGTTGATTCTTTACAAATGTTGAACCCTACGTGGTTCGGGATTGCGATAATTAAGAGAAGCACATGTGGTGAGTGCACAGTCACCTCAGCTGTTGGCTCATCTCGCTGAGCATTCGACCGAAATCCCAGGACGTCTACACTCCAGAAAGAAGATCGAAAAACAGAGGAAGAGCTATCACATAGGACTACCTTCAAAATGAAAATAGATCTTATAGAACAAGTTTTTTGTTTGTTTGTTTTAGGAAAGGGGGGAAAAGGCATGGTATACCTAAAGTAATTTGATGCCTTCCAAACAAAAAATCGCTGAATTAATATGTATGCTACTATATATTAATAATATAATATATAATTAATATGTTGTATATATATATAGAGAGAGAGAGAGAGAAACAGAGACAGAGAATACCTACACTTACCATAACCAGTGTGCAGAATAATATTAAACAATTACTAGCAATGTGAAAAGACCAGAAAATATGACCCAACACCATGAAGAAGAGCAGCCAGGAGAAACAAAATGACCAGGTATTGGAATTAGCATTTAAGGATTTTAAGGAGGTTATAATAAACATGCCCAGGATTAAAAGAAAATAGGTCATAAAGGGCAAAATGACTGAGAAACTCAGCAAGAAAGGTACATTCTTAAAAAAGGATAATGGATATTTAAGATCTAAAAACTAAAACAAGTGAAATGAAAATTTCATTTATGGGTTTTTGTTTTGTTTTGTTTTGTTTTATTTTTTTAAGATTTTATTTATTTATCAGAGAGAGAGAGGGGGAGAGAGTGAGCACAGGCAGACAGAATGACAGGCAGAGGCAGAGGGAGAAGCAGGCTCCCTGCTGAGCAAGGAGCCCGATGTGGGACTCGATCCCAGGACGCTGGGATCATGACCTGAGCCGAAGGCAGCTGCTTAACCAACTGAGCCACCCAGGTGTCCCCATTTATGGTTTTTTTTTTTAAAGATTTTTTTTTATTTATTTGACAGAGATCACAAGTAGGCAGAGAGGCAGGCAGAGAAAGAGGAGGAAGCAGGCTCCCCACTGAGCAGAGAGCTCGATGCGGGGCTCGATCCCAGGACCCTGAGATCATGACCTGAGCCGAAGGCAGAGGCTTAACCCACTGAGCCACCCAGGCACCCCCATTCTGTCATTTTCTTAAATTGCAAAATAATTACCACCACAGCAGTAGCTAATACTTATATCATGTCACCTAACTACCATTTCTTTTTTGTAATGTATAGCATTGACGATCTACACTCTTAGCAACTTTCCAGTATATTACCTCAGTATTATTAATCAGAATCTCTATGCTGTAGATTAGATGCCCAGAATTTCTTTCAACATATAACTGAAGCTTGTAATCTTTGACCAATATTTCCCCTTTCTCCCAACTTCCCAGCCCCTGCTAACCATCATTCCAATCTTTGCTTTTATGACTTTGTTTTGTTTTGATTTCACATATAAGTAATATGACCCTGTATTTCTTTTCTGGCTGACTTATTTCACTTAGTGTAATGCCCTCAATGGCTTACTTTCATAGAAGAAATAACACCAATCCTTCCAAACTCTTTCATAAGATAGAAAAATTAGGAATATCCCTTAATATATTTTGTGAGGCCCTCATAGGAAATACACCAAAGCCTGACAAAAATATTAAAATAAAGTATAAATCTGTATAAGATATAGTCAAACTGATGATGTTACAAAAACAATAACTATAACATCATTTAGAATATTTCAATACTTTACACAGAGAGGAAGTGGCTGTGAAAGAATTTTATTGATATCCGGAGGTTTATTGATCATCATATGGCAAAGTGTGTCTCTACACACCTGCACATTTTAAAACTATCCACCTTATCTAAACTGCTTGAAAATCTACTAAATGGAAAACTTTGATAGGTTTGAAGCCATTAGTTTAAGGTTTTATACACAGACACACACACACACACACATATATATATAAAATTTCTAATTCACAAAATTTACAAGAACAAGGACATCAGGAAAGAAAGAAGGAATTACACTAATCAAAAAACAGAACAGCTAAGCAATGTAGATATTAAAACTGAATATCGATACTTATCCACCTTTAGATGTTAACTTGTTTAGATCAGATCATTAAGCTTTCTTTTTCAAAATTAATGAAGCATATTTAATCAGACTGCTCTTTTCAGAGAATGTTATTGATATGACTTGAATCTTTAATGTATGAAGTAGAAGTATTTAAATTATTATTTATGAAATTTTATTCTCATTTTCTTAAAAATTCCATGTTTATATATACATTTAATGTGTACAACATATTGGGACAATGTTACATATAGGAAAGGCATTTTATCATTTTCAAGAAATGAAGATAGACACTTGATTATATGATAAAGATGATGATGATGATCATTGAAAAGTCTGGCTTAGCTTTATGACCTTGACATATTTCAGATACCCTCTGTTTCAGCTACACCTAAAAGTAAATAATAAAGGAGTAAATAATAAAGGAGTAAATAATGTAATAAAACACTTAAGAAAACATAGCTACACTTCGAAGAAATTATTAATTTCCTAATTTCATTCAAGTTGGAATTCTATCTATTCAAAGGGGACATAGTAAAGCTCTCATTTGTATCAATAAGTTTATTTCAAGATTCCCACTTTCTCCTCTCTAAACATAGTGGGAACTAATTAGCACCTTTTTAATTTTCTTGATGTGTCTAATTTTTTCACTTATGCCAAATTAATTGGTTTAAAGTGTATTAGGCATTCATAGCATGTTGGGACTTGAATGCCATTGAGATAGTTTAAAATATAAAATATTGTACTATGTTCGTAGGGTTTCTCCCACTATCCAAAAGTATAGTGTTCCTTTGAAATTTTTCCTAAGCCAAATGGTATAGAAGCAAAGAAGCAATTACCATTAATATAAATGGCAAACAAAAATTAACATCCCCACCCAGATCCAAAAAATAACCTGTCTAGGACTTTTCTGATGCCTTAGGGCACATCTTGCTAATGGATACACAAAGTAAATCCAGACAAAGCCCAGGTGCTCATAGTTCTGGTGGCTTGCGGCTGAGATGCTGAGTGTAGTTCATGGGGAAGGAACTTGGGGCCAAGCTCACTGTTCTAGGAGCCTTCTGCCTCTATCTGATGCACAAAGCTCAAAATCTTTTTTTCACCTTTTTTTTTTTTTTTTTTTGTAAAGGTGATAGCCCTTCTTGGGTGTGTTTCTGATACTGAAAACTTATACTAACGTAGGTCTTTCATAAAAGCAAAAGGGCATAGCACAAACTTTTGAAAAGCAGGGGGTACCTATATTTGAAATGAGGAAGTGTGCCATCAAATTAGAAAAAGTTTGGCCAAATAATAAAGTCTTTTTATCATGGGAAGAATTGTTTTATGTTTTCTTTTTCTTTTTAGAAGACAGAGTGATAATGTATAATTTAATGGCTTTTTAAAGATTTTATTTATTTATTGGACAGACAGAGATCACAAGTAGGCAGAGAGGCAGGCGGTGGGGAGGGGGCGGATAGCAGGCTCCCTGCTGCGCAGAGAGCCCGATGTGGGGCTCGATCCCAGGACCCCAAGATCATGACCCAAGCTGAAGGCAGAGGCTTTAACCCACTGAGCCACCCTGGTGACCCTTAAGTCTTTTAAAACACTATTGGATTCTTGACTTAGGGTAAATAATTCTCATTTCTAAAGGTGCTTTTGCTGTTCTCTGCTCTTAGTTATATTTCAAGCTAAAATTAAGCCTCTGAAACTGAGTTGTGCACTAAACCTCATGGAATTAATTTGCCCTTTCTTTGTTCATACATACTCTCTCTGCTCCTTAGACTAGACTCAGTAAAATCTTCCTTGTTCAGCCCCCCTGGGGTGACAGCTGCTGGACCATCTATTTTGTCAGTCTATGGCCAGTCTATGGCTTGACTGGGGGAGGCGACGTTCAAACACTTGAATAAAACAGCAGTGGCTCTCATTATTCTGGTACATTCTTTGGGCTATTTCAGGCTCTGTCTGCAAAGTTCATGCTTGTGAGTTGGTACGAGGGCAGCCCGTCTCCTAAGTGCACATGCGTCTCAGAAAGCCAGCACTAATCCTTCCACTAATCCGTATGCCCATCACCGCCCAGATACGTTTGTCCCCCAGAGAGAAATGAAATTAACTGGGGCCACACGTTCCCTCGGCCTGATGACAGTAAGAATTAAACTCCCTCCCTCCAGAGAGCACCGATTCTATGGGAAAGCTTTCTCGCTCTGTCTATGTGTGCTGTCATTTAATTCAATTAAATCCACAGCTTTTCACCTTTTAGCTTTAATGAAGTGTTATCCTTTACCTCTCTCCATACCATAATAGCTCCGACCCTGGGTAATCCGAGACCTCTTCTCACCAGGGCTTTCCTCCAAGGGCTCCTTCATTCAAGGAAAGGGCTCTGGTCCTTGAGGTATTCACTCTTTCATCTTCCAGCTGGTTTGAGGAACCCTCCAACTCTATTGGAAATGAAGGATAATAAGGAGAAAAATTATATTTCAGGAGAGTTAAAATTAAAATATTGATTGCTGTATAATTTATGTGTGAACACAGAGCTATCTTTCTTATTTCATTACAAGTCCAAAAGATTCAAACCGACTGCACTTTCGCTTACACTTCATGCTGTATTTCTCTTAAATGCAAGAATTAAGTGCTCCATATTCACATCACCATCCTTGAAGGACACTCCTGAGAATAAACACACTGCTGCTCTACTTTGTTTATTAGTTCTCTTCTGCTTAAGGGAACTGAACCACATACTATCTATATTGCATACGTGCTACTTTATTTGCAAACCTTTATGAGATTTTCACTTAATAAACCTTGACACATTTTGCAGTCAGTGAAATTAATAGCCTCCTGAGAGCAACTTTGGGGGGTCCTGTTTGATGGAACAGTGACTCCCACTCCAGGTTTGGTGACACTCCTGAGTGTCCCTAATTATCATGCAGGCTCTTGTGAAATTCTAAAATGACTCTCAGAAGAAAATTAATTTTAATTAGCCTTAATTTTGAAAAATACATCCTGTACAACGCTTTGTATGGCCGAGATATCTGCAATCAAACATGGGATGTCATATTGCTGAAACCATATGTCGGGAGACAATTTGATTCCAATGAACACGGCTTGAGCACCTACTTTTACAAGGTTCTGAATCAGGCCCAGGGAACGTTCAAAGATGCTTTAGACATAGTCACCGCTACTGGGAACTTAAAGCCTTATGGGGGACATACGCATATAAATAACTAAGTAAACCATGAGAAAATTAATTTGCTAAATACAAGTTTTGCCATGGGAGTGCTGGGGAAGGAACAATTAATTCTGATGGAACGTGCCAAACAAGACCTTGAGGAGGAAGTCAAATAGCGTCAAGGCTCTGAAAAGTAAACAGGATGCCAGTGAGTTGATAATGGACGAGAGATGCCGTGAAAAGGCTTCTGTTGTTTCTAAAGGAGCAATTGCAAAGAACCAGAGAATTTGTAATATTATGACGTAGAAACTTACAAGAATATAACGATTTTGAAAAACTCGAAAAATGTTTTTGTCTTTTAAAATTAGCATGAACCATGCATACGTGGGATAATTCACAATCAAATCTATGCCTTCCCTCAACGTATTTAACCAAGATCCAGGTGGACTGGAGAGGTTCTGCAACGCGGGCAGGAGTTCTGGTGACCTGGGTCAGTAAGTGGAGGTGTCAGCATATATTAACGCTATTAAATATATCATTATTAATTAGCTAATTAATTAATCATCAATGTGTGTCCTGAGCCCCTGCCATATATATGGCACTATCTAGGAGCTATTTAGTTTAGATAAAGGAATAACCACATGACGTCCTCTGACTTCTCCTCTCAACCCAGACTGCTCCTCCTGCCATACATTATGCTTGTCTAGGTATTTCTTTGTTCTGACAAAATGCCATATTTGAGCAGGAGACCAAGTTACATTGCAAAGGAAAGGACATTAGTTATTTATTTAAAGAATTGATTAATATGTATGGTTGCATATTAATTATTATGAACAAAAGAGAGATTCCTAGTAGAGGTCCACAGGAATTTATTGTGGGGCTGTGTATGTGTGTGCCTGTGTGTGTGTGTGTGTGCGCGCGCACGCGTATATTGTAGGCATCCTGAAAATCTCCCTTCCATTCTATTCATCCCAAAAGAAGGGAGGGAGAACTAGTCTGCTGAAGGAGAGAAACCCAGGGAAAACATGAATGACAATGTCCTTCAGACATTTGAAAGACTATTAATGTGGAATAGGTTGATTAGGTAACAGTCACAGGGAAACAAATTCTGGCTCAATAGAGAAAGTCAATTACCAATAGTTGGAGCTATGAATCAGCGGTAAGTGGAAACTCGTAAAATAATGTGTGCCATTGGGAATCCGCAGCGCAGAAGCAGTTACCAGCAGAGGTGTTGGAGCAGGTGTTCCCCCAGCTTCCCATTGGGGAATTGGCCTTAAGTACCTGAGTAGGAAATTCAGCTATAACATCTCATCATTTAATGCTGTGTACATGGCACATCTCCCATTTTTTCCCCATTATTTGCCCGTATCATTGGAACGACCATGCCTTGTAGCTAGTTTATACATATGCAGAGATACGTCTTCTTCGTGTCACTAGCCAACAGCCCAGCTTCTAAGTTGATGCCCACGTGGGCTCTGTCCCTGAAGCTTCCACCCACGTTGACTTTCATGCAGTGCCAGCCTTGGTCACATCAAAACGCAAGCCTGTCTTCAGACTCTAAACCACGGTTGGTATGCTCTGTCCTGAGGATCAGATCCAGCCTGCTGCCTGTTTATATAAATAATGTTTTAATGGAACACAGCCATTTCCATTCATTCATGTGCTATCTGTGGCAGAGTCGACCAGCTACAAGAGAAAGGGCACGCCCCACAATGTGAAACATTCTCTCTGGCGACTGACAAAACATGTTTGCTGACCTCTGCTGTAAACCACATCTCAATGCTTTCTCAGAAATGATCTTCTAATTCTCACTCTGGAATGTCACCCGTTGTTAACACTCCCAAACCCCCAGGAGGATTCTGCTGATGTTGTTAAATATGAAATTAGATCAATGTGACTCTTCTCCTCACTCCGTCATTTTATTCCCTCCCCTTCCATTCCAGTCCGTGTCCTAGAATAAGCAATAACAGCTACACAGCAAACAAACATGAATGCACCTGGGATCTGATCCTGAAACTCATTTCTGGGGAGATGTCATGCATGGAGAAGGGTTTCAGTCACTCCAAGTGACTCCAAGTAGTAGAGCCCAATGCTTTGTCCGATATTATCATAATTACAAGAGTCAGTTCAGTTCTATAGTTTTATTTGCTGAATGTGATAACAGAGGCAGAACGTCCACATTATACTCTGTCTTTCAGGATCCTAAAGAAATTAAAAGGTCATACTTAATCAGACAAAATATAAAAAATATAATTTATAAAATATGATAAAATATAGCTGTCTGCCATTGTTCTAGCAGTTGACGTATTTTGCCTGTGAGCTATTGTGTCTCTGTTGCCAGGAGAGCAGTAATTCCCTGCCCTGGGTAGGAAGACGGACTCGCAAGCTCCCCTCCTTCGCAGCGCTGAACTGTGCTTGAAAAGATCGCCGGCAGTGTCCCGTCAAACTCGTGCAACTTGTTCTCCATCCCCAAATCCCAGTACAATAGGATATAGTAATTTATGACATGACCTTACTGACATAATCCAAATTACACGTTATTATCACATTTTAACACTCTAGAAAGAATACAGAGCACCACATGGAGATTTCTGCAGGGGCTCTTGTGCAACGAATGCTGACTCTAAGTGCCCACGTCCTTCCGAAAAAAGTGCTGTATTTGTAGAGCAACCCAGTCCCTTTCTTCTGCCTTCCTCACCCTAACCCCCCTCGCCCCTTACCACACAGACCGTCAGTCTACTCTGATAGCAGGTGATGGCTCTGAGCGAGCGATTAAACCTCAAACCAAGAAAGGCTGTTGAAGAAGATTCTGTTCTCGCTGCATCCGACCTCAACTTCGCAGATACTTGGGCTCTCTCCGGAGTTTTATGCTGACCTTGGAGCACTACAAGCAATTAGGTCAGTGTATTAAAAATAACCATCTGCCTTTTGGGATTTAAAAACAGGCCAGCACTTTGGTGCCAGTGCTTCTATTTTTTGTTGCAGCGCGAGGAGGAAGGATAATGATGTTGGAGAATCCAATACCCTTCCCAGTGAGATGCCTCTCTCCTCCCTGCACTGTCGCTCTTCTGCAAAAGGAGAGGGCTCTTCTCCGTGAGTGAAGGGTGGGAGCACTCACTCACAGGCTTTAGAGACACACTGCCTGGGCTCCCAGGAGGCTTGACTCTGGGCAAGGGTCTTCAGCCGGCTGCACCTCAGTTTCCGGTCTCTAAATGGGACTAGTATATACTTCATAGGGTTGTTGGTATAAAGATGAAACGAGCTAACCCACGTGAGTGCTCATTTACTGTCTGGCATGGAGTGTCTGATTTAAAGTATTTTACTTTTAAAGATTTTTTTTTTATTTATTTGACAGAGAGAGACAGAGAGCACAAGGAGGGGGAGCAGCAGAGGGAGAGGGAGAAGCAGGGTTGCCACTGAGCAGGGAGCCTGATAGGAGGCTGGATCCCAGGACCCCTGGACCATGACCTCAGCCCAAGGCAGACGCTTGACGGACTGAGCCAGCCAGCTGTCCCTCAACTTAAACTCTTCTTCTTGTTGTTATTGTTATTCCTGTCCTGACAGAATTGGATCCCTTGAAATTTGATTGCTTCATCTCTGTAATGGGAATAAGATACCTACTTTGAAACAATTATTTTGTAAAATAAAATCTAATAGGCTATAGAATAAATAATCACATGAGAAGTAAAGGGACCACAGCACATTAACTGAGCAAACCAGAAACCGGTGGAGAGGCTTGGAGACTCCCAGGGAAAGAGAGCAAT
Organism: Mustela nivalis; assembly: GCF_964662115.1. Lineage (NCBI taxonomy): Eukaryota > Metazoa > Chordata > Mammalia > Carnivora > Mustelidae > Mustela > Mustela nivalis. The sequence continues at coordinate 30,986,848 of NC_139033.1, read as the reverse complement.
CCCCACTACGCTTATTCTGTCATAGGAAGAATAAATAGTCCTCTCGGTATATAAAGAAGTGTTTCTTTTGTGTTGACAACAATCTCAACACTGCCTCGGTGATCCAAAAATGGAGCAGGTTTTATTTTAACATTTTTCCATGTGACTGAGCTAGGAGATAAAGATGTGTCCAAATCATTTGGCGTTTGAAAATGGGAACCATGTTCATCTGAAATAAAGTGACTGTTGACTGGAAAACAAAACTGCCACTAGTGTTCCAGAATGATCCCATAGGTTTCAATGAAAATGTCCAATTATGTTTTTTCCCCTAAATAATTTTGTTTATATATAATGCAATGACTGATAAATTCTTGTCTTTACTGGAAGGAAATTATGGGCTTCTCTTTCTCTCAATCATTGTTGATGGGACCCTCTAGTTACAAATTTAACATTGCTTATGATGAGCTTTTTACAAAACTAGTGTTTCAATTCAGAAGTTTTTCATATTAGTTTAGTTTCAAGATTCACATGTACATATGCATGTGTGTATACAGGTATGTGTACTTATGCAAACTCACATTTTTCTACAAGTTTCTTTCTTTCTTTTGTTTTTTTTTAAGATTTTATTTGTTTATTTGACAGAGAGAGCACAAACTAGGGAAGCAGAAGCGGGAGAGGGAGAAGAAGCAGGTTTCCCACTGAACAGAGAGCCTGGTTATGGGGCTCAATCCTAGGACCCTGGGATCGTGAACTGAACTGAAGGCAGATGCTTAACCAACTGAAACACCCAGGCACCCTGTACAAGTTTCTTTTTTTTATTATTATTTTTTTAATTGCAGGAAAGAAAAAAAAAAAAGCAAAGGAATGCTCTAGGAGGGTATATTAGCTTTACTTTGCAGAAGGAAATAATAATGAAGCGGTTATCTTACTTGTTATTACCACATTGTTACAATTTCCCTCTTTCCTACTTCCTGCTTTCCCTTTTAGGTGGATAGACCCTTCCTTGCTAATCAGTCTTGCCATCCCCCATCATGCCTCAAAGCTCTTTTGCAAATACCTCCTCACCATCAGCTCACACTTTCCCAAGCCTCATCTGCCCTTCCCTTGTGCAAGTCCTTTTCATCTTTCATTAGAGAAGACTCCATGATGCCCTTTTTAGACAAAGTTACCCTGTGGACTAACAAAGAAGCTAGATTTCTTCTTAGATCTTTTCATTTGAATAGTTGCATATCGTTTGTGTCATTTTTTGGTTAATGCAGGGGATACACATTTGTTGCCTGGCTATATTATGTATTAGGGAAATGTTTCTCAACTCTGTTGGCCCAGAACCAACCACATTATTTCTGTTTACATTCATTACATGAGCAGGAACTATTACTATAGAACTATCCAGATGCAAGGGAGCTAAGTCTCTGAGCTATAACCCCTATCTGGACAGCCACTTCTCACTCACTCTTCCTTTATGGAAACAAAATGAATTATTGGAGGACAGGAATATTGGACAGCAGTTACTAATGACTTAGATTAATAAAACCTAGAAGTTGTATGTGATAGAATTACTGCTGAGGAATATAAGAAAAACAGGTAATAATATCACCACTAAAATTGGGTCTTAAATTTATGTTGGGCTTTTGCTTTTCAAGTAGATTTTATATTCATCACCACATTTTATCTTCTATACAACAAGGAAGATGATTTCCAGAAAGATTAACAACAAATCCAAGATTATTGGTACTTGAACTATAAGATTCCAGATGCAATTGTTATTACTTTTTTAATACCTCTTTCTAAAGGAATTCAGTTAACTTTCTTTCTAAAATTCGTCATCATGCTCGGATGGACCTTGAGCATTATAAGACAGCCACTCTCCTCTGCAGCAGAGGAACACAGGAGGGATGAGAATCTAGAATATATGACTCTAGTGAGGCCAGTACTGAGATAAATCCTGCTTAAAAAGTCAAATGAATACACATAAGTAGTGTTTATCCTGATAAAAAGCATAAATTTTTAGTAGCCACATTTACATGCATTGGGAAACTGAAGTTCAGAATGCTTAAGAATATAGTTCAAGGGGCATGTGGGTGATTCAGTTAAGCATCTGCCTTCAGCTCAGGTCATGGATCTCAGGGTGCTGGGATGGAGCCCACCATTTGGGTCCCTGCTCAGGGCTGAGTTGGCTTCTCCCTCTCCCTATGATGTCTTTCACTCTTACCCTCTCTCAAATAAATAAATAAAGATCTTAAAAAAAAAAAAATCTAGTTCAAAATCACATAGTTAAATGAGGAAGTTGGAATTTAAGCCTGGCATTTTCTGGTTATGAGTTCAATAGATTATCATTACACCAAACTGTGGGGTATTTATTATCCTATACACATAGAACTGAGGTTGTTTTCTAAATGTTTGTAACTTCTCATTTTCACTCAAGGACACCATTTGAGCATAGAAGTCCTTTGGATTACATGTTCAGCGCATACTGAAAGATCTAGAAAAGCAATAACAATTAGAATTAGTAGTAGATTTATGTAGATTTACACCTTCTTCATGGCTCTATTCTTCTTAAATATTGGGCAAATGGAATCACTGTAGTTCCATGAAAGATTTTAGAGGAGTAGAACAACAATGAGATTCTTGTTTACTCTTAAGGATTGCAACAGTTAGCTCTTCATAGACCAGTATGCAGGACTTTACTGGTATAATAAACTTAGTGATGAATGAAATAAAATGAAATGAAATGAGCTACAGTCCAAATGAAGATGTTTAGGATGTATAATCAGCAAGCATCAACAATAATGCTACCCAAATCATGAGTAACCTTATCTCCTCTTTTAAGAACAGTCAGGAAAGATGAATTATGTGGGCATGGGATTTGAAGATACCCTAGACAAGGAAATCTACACAGATTTATAAAGTTAATTTGTACTAAATTAGGAACTCTGGGCTTGTCCTATGAGAGACAATGATATTTCTAACGGGTCTTTTTGCAAATCCTCAGTGATTAAAGAGATTTTGACTCTGGAACATTCACATTGGCATACACATCAAAAGTTAGAAACACATCATTTCCTTCACTTCATATCAGTGAATGGAAATTTATCAATATGAATTCAGAATGAGAAGAATACCAAACAATTTCTATGACTGAGTAAGATCCATGAAAGAAAAGGAATTTCTCAAATATGTTTTTATAGTTCATTAGAATTTTATCTTAAATTGTGCTAATAGTCTAGGAATCAGAAGAAGAGAGCTCCAGCTACTTAATCTGTTTTCTCATCTTTAATGAAAACACTTGCCATGAATTATCTGGATAACTGGAAATTATGAAAATTACAAGGAGGGCACAAACTCTAACCAATTAAAAAATTACTCTGAGTGAGCATGTACTCTTCAATGCAGAAACTGGCACCCAAACATGATATGAAAATGGGCAACACGATTTATTTTCCACATTCAGAAATGCATTTTCTTGGGGCTCTTGAGTGGCTCAATGGGTTAAATATCTGACTTTGACTCAGGTTGTGATCTCATGGTCATGGGATTGAGCTTTGCATCTGGTTCCATGCTCATCAGAGAGTCTGCCTATCCCTCTACTTCTCCCCCTTCTAATGCTCTCTCTCAAATAAATAAATAAAATCTTTTTAAGAATGCATTTTCTTTTTTTTTTTTTTTTTTTTTTTTCAGATTATTTTAGAGCAATTTTAAGTTCACACAAAATTGAGGTCAAGGTACAAATTTCCCATAAATGTCTCCAACCCCTACAACACATAACCTCCCCTGTTACTAACATTGCTCACCAGAATGTCACATTCCTTACCAAGGATGAACCTACACTGATACATCATAATCACTCAAAGTCCATACTTTATCTGAGAATTTACTCTTGCTGGCCTACTTTTCATTAGGTTGACAAAAGTATAATGATGCATTGTTAGAATATCAAAGTATTTTCACTATCTTAAAAATCCTGTGTGCTCGGCCTACTCATCTCTCCTCTCCATCCCTGGAAATCACAGATCTCTTTATTGTCTGAATTGTCTTGCCTTTTCCCAGATTTTATGTAGTTGGGATCATAAAGTCGGTAGACTTCTCAGATTGGCTTTTTTCTCATCGTAATATGCACTTAAATTTTCTCCATGAGTTTTCACAACTTGACAGCTGATTGGTTGATTGGTTGATTTGATTTGATTAGATTTGACTGTATTTTAGCACTGAAAAATATTCCATTATCTGGATATAACCCAGTTTATCCATTCACTTATTGAAGGACAATCTGGTTGCTTCCAAGTTTTGCTGTTGTAAATAAAGTTGCTATCAACATCCATGTGCAGGTTTTTGTGTGGACATAATTTTCAACTCTTTTTGGTAAATGCCATGGAGAATGATTGCTGGATCATACGATAAGAGTACACTTAGTTTTGTAACAAACCATAAACTAGTCTTCTAAAATGGCTGCCATTTTGTATTTCCACCAGCAATGAATGAGGGTTCCTATAGCTCTTACTCTTTGTCAGCATTGGTGTTCTCTGCTTCCAGATTTTAGCCATTCTAATATGTGTGTAAATATTTTTCACTGCTGTTTTATTGTTCATTTTCCCTAATAACATAAAATGTGGAGCATGTTTATTTACCACTTCTCTATCTTCTTTGATGAGGGATCTGTTAAAGTCCTTGACTCATTTTTAATCACATTATTTGTTTTCCTATTGTTAAGTTTTAAGAATACTTTGTTTATGTTGGATAACAATTCTTTATCGGATGTCCTTTTTTTTTAAAGATTTTATTTATTTATTTATTTGACAGAGAGGGAGAAAGAGAGAGAGAGAACAGCAGGGGCAGCGGGAGAGGGAGAAACAGGCTTCCCGCTGGGCCAAGAACCCTATGTGGGGCTCAATCCCAGGGTCTCCCTGGATCATGACCTGAGCTAAAGGGAGATGCTTGACCAACTGAACTACCCTGGCACCCTATCAGATCTCTTTGGACAATATTTTCTCCCAGTCTATGGCTTGTGTTCTAGTTCTCTTGATGTTTTCACAGAAAGTAAGTTTTTATTTTAATGAAGTCCAGTTCATAAATTATTTTTTTTCATGAACCATGTCTTCGGTGTTGTATCTAAAAAGGCTTCACCATACCCAAGGTTGTCTTGATTTTTTCCTATGTTTCAGTTTCCTTTTTATTTCTACTCACATATTTTAATGTCCTCCAAGCCATACACAATAGGGATCAGATCTGATGATTTCTATGGTAGCTTGTTTTATGTGATTTAAGTGAATAGGATTAAATTTCAAAATCTTCATTTCCTGTGAGAAACTCACTATCATACTATGGTTCGTCTGCTGTAAGCAACAGAAAACAGTATTGTTTAAAGAAGAAAAGGAATATTTAAATGAGTCGAAAAAGTTCAGACATTCAAAGGGGAATTTATAACCAGTGGTTCTGATCCAAATGTTTTCACTTCTTGTATAACAGTATTGATGATACAAAGTCCGAGGGACTTTTTTAAGTGTGTCACAGTATCACTCCTTGCTTATGGAAATGAAGAACAACTTACTGATCTCTATGTATGACATCAAGAATTCACACAGTAGTATTTCCTCAAATGATACCAACCATTTTAATAAAAATAACTTCAGGTATTATATCATGTGTCTACTGAACTCATACTGACATTGTTGTTTGTGTATTAGTTTTCCATTGAACTATACCAAATCATCTCAACTGGAAAGGCAGAAAACAGCATCTACTTACTATCTTCAAGTTCTATAGGTTAGAAATCTAGATGCTTTCAAGAATCATCATGAAATCTTTGGGATTTCTGTAGTAATCTCTGGTATCTTTCTTCTAAGCAAATGTAGTATATTTAGTTTGCATTATGCAAAGTTGAATTGTATTAACATTCTTTTACTATTCTCAAATTCTGGCACAGTTTTTAAAAGTAGACTATGAGCTATTACAAAATGTCTATTTTACATATATTTTATGTCACCCACAGCATCAACCAGTTTTAAGTGCACAGTAGATAGTGGTTGTTAATTTTTCCCTGTATGTTGATATTCCCAAATAAAATATAAATGAAAATAAAAACAATCCCAACAGAATAGTCTCCATTAAGCCTCAGATAGTCCCCTAATTTGACAATATTTTTGCAAACTCCTTTGTCACTTACTTTTTCATTCTTTCTCATTCTCGTCAATGTAAATATCCCCAATTTATGACAAGGTTAAATCTTTAAAGGGAAGGTTAACAGTTGTAGGCACATGGAAAAAGACTGATTATAAAAGGCAAAACAAAATTGCAGAAAATTCAGTATCATACAAAAATGTCATGTGGATTCCTCACAACGAGCTTTCTGTGCCCTGGGTAGATATATTTTGGAACAAAGCGGTTGGCTTAATAAGAGATCTGGCACTAAATAAAAGGTTTCAACCTTCAGGGTTTAGCATCTGAACACACTCTTCAGGTGCCAGATTGGCCTGCCCTGCAGTTGATGGGGATTTGATGAACCTATATGCATGTACAGCATCAGTGGATGAAGAGGCCAGGCCCAGGAAGCAGGAAAAGCCACTGAGAGAGAGAAATGATGGGAAATAGCATCAGAATGTACTGTAATATGACAAAATTCAGTGGATTCAGAGCCAGCCCATTAAAAAGCAAGGTTTGAGCCATCAAGTGGAGACATCTGGCCATTTCAGCTTGGCCACTGATGGCGAAAGAAAGGCAGGCCATCCTGGATTCAGCAGTAATTGGGATGAGTTCAATGATTCCTTATATTTCCATTTCAAGAGTATATCACAATGTCTATGTTTGATGTCAACTTTTCTTTTCACTTTAATCAATTTTAATAGTAGGGCTATATATTTTGATGACGTATCTTCCCAAGTATAGAGGTCCTCTGTCAAAGAGAAAAGGACATTAGCTTTTTCCTTATAAAAGGTTAGAAATAGTGACTAAGATGGCCATGTCTAAAAATTTTTTTCTAGTAAAACAATTGGAACTTCCTCCACCTAAGGACTGCTTGCATTTAAGTCAAAAGTACAAAGGATAAATACTGGGTGAGTCTCATAACTTGGGCTTGATGTAAATACTCTAACTCTTTTTAGTTTGTTTTCTCTGAAGAATGACTTGTGCCTGTCAGAGCTTGTATTGTGAAGTGTTGAGAGCCCTGATACATTGTATCCTCACTGGGGACCTCAACCTGGGTTGGTAGAGGAAACAACTTATACTTCAGGATTTCTTATAAATGTTAATTCTATGATCTCATTTGGAAAAGGACAAGTACAAATAATTTTGAATATCTGGGTTTAAGATATTTTAGGATATTAACATATACTATTTTTAGTATAGAGCCTTTTAATGAAGAAAGGTCAATGAACAAAGCAACATGACTATTTTCATTCCTCATTTGTGTTAAATTATGGATTTGCAATGAATAAATCAATTGCATTCATAATGAAAAAGTACAGTATTTATTCTGAGTAGATCTAGAAAAGAAATAAGCTAATGAAATATAGTCTTGAGTTACTGATGTACCAGCTTTGGAAGTGGATGAACTGGTCTAAAGGAAGCCTCATATATTTTAAAGAAGGAGCTTGAATGAGACTATTTTTGAGCCAGTAAGGCTGACTTGGTTGTGGGTAGTGTCATGACAAGATCTGAATTAAGTAACCGTGGGAAGGGTTGTCCCCTTTAAGTTATCTGAAATAGATTTAATGCAGAAAATTACAAGATATATTTGTTCTGTTACCAGAAGAAAGAAGACATTGGTGTTGGACAGGCAAAATCATAACATTTGTATTTAAGTGGAACAAAAACCAAAAACAAATAGAAGAGTGGTTTAAAGAGGGCTTGGGGGCTCAGTCAGTTGATCCTCTGACTCTTGGTTTTGGCTAAGTCATGAACTCATGAGTCCTGAGATCAAGACCCTTGTTGGGGGGTCCCTGCTCGGCAGGGATTCTGCTTGAGATTCTTTCCCTCTGCCCTTGCCCCATGCTCTCTTTCTGGGTCTCATATAAATAAATAAATCTTAAAGAAAAGGAGTGGTTTAAAAATTAGAATAGTTTGGGGTGCCTGGGTGGCTCACTGGGTTAAAGCCTCTGCCTTCGGCTCAGGACATGATCTCAGGGTCCTGGGATCAAGCCCCCCATCTGGTTTCTGCTCAGCGGGGAGCCTGGTTCCCCCTCTCTCTCTCCCTGCCTCTCTGCCTACTTGTGACCTTTGCAAATAAATAAATAAATACTCTTTAAAAAAAAGTTAGAATAGTTTTTCTTTCAACCAGGTAAATTAGAAGACTTTTATATCTTCACTAAATTATTAAATCTTTTATAACTTTTTCTTTTCAGTGATATGTTTGAATAAAGAATTGGAATATACACACACACACACACATATATATATATGCACACACACACTACACATACTTTATATATATATATATATACTACACATACTTTATATATATATACTATATATATGCATATATATATATATACACATGCATATTCTTAATAATGAAGTAATCTATAGGAAAAAGTCACAAAGATGTATGGCATTAATATTTACTTTATAATAGCTAATCTTTTTGGAAAATTAATGGGACCGTCACAGAAAATGTAACATTTTTACTTGCTCACTCTCCAATGGTAGAAACATCATTTTCCTCCCATTCCAATTTTTTGGCCTTAAAAATGAGTCACAGGAAAAATACTGATCTTGCTAATTCAGGAGAATCTAAAACACAGAAGAGTTTCTACAGGAATCCATCTTGTTGTTGCAAAAATATGGCATCTAAAGTCTATCTCTGATTTGTAAAATTACTTGTTAATGTTTTATAACATACAATCCCATAGATCAGAGAAGAAGGGGTATTTGTCCACAGCATCTCATGTAGGCATTTCTCATAGCTCCTCAATGAAAAAATTAATCCAACAAGTATTAATGGAGTATCTAGTATATTTTAAGCAGTGATTGGCCCTGTGTTAAAACACTTAATTACATTTTGTGCAAATGTTTTAATTTCTTTTTTAAATGTTTTTATTTCTAAATCTACAATTTTAAGAAATTTATAAACTATCAAAATCACAGTCATAATCAGGTTATTATATCATATTGCTTTCTCATCTATTTGTTTCAAATGTGTTTTATCAAGTTAATTTACTGCCTCTGTAGGAAGACCTGAGTAAGGTGATACTGGTAGATTTTCTCATTTGAGACTGAAAGCTAAGGAGATTTTGGCCAGGGCCGACTGTTTATGAAATGTGGACGTGGTACTGCTTTTATGTTTCAAGGATATGAGTAGTTAACATCTCAAAATTCACACCTGTGCCCTGGAGAGAAAAAACAAACAAACAAAAACGATAATGATCAAAATGTAACTGAGTCCAGAATTCTTATACTTGGACTTTATTCCATATATTACCCTCTGTTTTTCACTGGTTACTTCAGGCATTTACAATTTCTCTCTTCTCCGTTATAATTGGCCCCCAAACTAAAAATATCCCCAACTCCTACACAGCAATCTGGCAACTGCTGGACTCTCCTCCATTCCATTGTTGGAAGAGGTGTTTGCCACACATTTGGGCTTCAATGGTGCGTTCTTAATATCATAGAATGATTCCAGTCATTACTGGCCACAAAAATTTCAATGTTCATTCATCCTTTTCTGGTATTCATTATGTGATTTAATTTTTTCACAATTCACTCAAAACACTATAAGTTACCTGTTTAATTTCAAGAAAAAATGTTTTAAATCTTATTGTTTATTTTCAATATGTATGCACAGAATTGATTCTAGAACATTCATTAACACATCTCTGAAGTTCATCTCATGACTTCCTGATTAGATATTCCCTCTTCAGACACTTGAGGATCTTCCTATAATCTTTTGCTTCCTAAAATAGTTCTATATTATTTTATATATAAATAGGTAATTCTTTTACTGATTATTTATAAAATGCATTTAACTTGAAGGTGAATATAACAAACATTGAACAGAATTGTCAGAATATAAGGAGAAAGAAGATAAGAACTCAGACCACAAAACACAGGGAGTCCAAGGTATTCCAAACCTATGTGAAGAAAAAGAGCTGCTTGATTTTATCAGTTTTACAATTCATTTTTATCGATTTAATGTTTCAAAAGCCTCCTGCTGTGCTTATGCATTAAAAAGTTGAGTTAATAATGCTGTCGTTAAGGTTGGTGAAGAATATGAATTGAAGTTATTCAGAAATGTTAAACATTGCAGTGCAAGTAGCATATACAATGTAAGAGAGTAATGCAAATGAAAATAATGTCAAATCACTTTACGTATTACAAATAAATACTTTCTTGGCATTGATGAAAGTGTCCAAAGCTCAATGTTATTTATTCTTTCCTATAAAGTCAATTTCTGCCAGTAAGAATTCCAGAAAATTACAAAAGAATAACAAACAAATTTTAAAAGGTGTTTAAAGTCACAGGAGTTAGTAAAATGAAATACCAGGTTTTTTTGTTTTGTTTTTTTTTGTTTTTTTTTTTTAAAGATTTATTTATTTATTTGACAGAGAGAGATCACAAGTAGGCAGAGAGGCAGGCAGAGAGAGAGGAGGAAGCAGGCTCCCTGCTGAGCAGAGAGCCCGATGCGGGACTCGATCCCAGGACCCTGAGATCATGACCTGAGCTGAAGGCAGCGGCTTAACCCACTGAGCCACCCAGGCGCCCCTGAAATACCAGTTTTAATTATAATTCTATGTGAGATAGTTCAGTGATGAACAAAGGGATAGTCAGTTTTAGAGGGAGGATCGCAGTTTAAAGAATCACCACAAAATAGCAGTTATCTCTTCATTCTCTGTCTTCTCTCCTTTCCTCTCTTTCTCTCATCTTGGTTGGAAGGGGAAACCGCTTCCATTCCCCAATAAGAACATCACCAGCAAACCACCATTTATATGTTAGACATTTCAAGAAGGATTTAAAGCTCCTAGTCTGTGCAAAAGAAGTCTGTCAGTTCTATGATCACCAGCAACGTTCCTCTAGTTGAGAGTTTATGTGGAAAATCAATTTTGGTGTCGAAACTCCAGGTATTAATAAAAAGTCACTCTGCTTGCCCTAGTACTATTGTGTATGGTTTTCTCAAGCTCCCCAGGAAAGGCTGAGACAGGACAAATCTTAGAACTAAAGACTTAATCAATCTCTATTACCAAAAATATGACTCAGAAGAGCACTGGAAATTGAGATACTCTTGAGTGGTTTGGACATGTCAGCTTATATCACTGGTTTTCAGTTTGCTCATCAATAAATGACAGTTTAAACTCAATGATGTCTAAAGCATTTATACCCCTAAAATTCTTCTGATCTACTCTCTCTCCTCTGTTACTATGATAGAAAGTTTTCTCTTTTATGTTTATTTCCAAATGTGTATTGAATCAAATTTCCATATACTATTATGGTGGCACTAAAATGCAACATACTGAAACTGTATCAGTTTGTATAAGTGAAATAATGGTCACCAGGAATTTGCTAGGAATTCTCTGAATACGAACTGTCAACCATATTTTCATGGCAATTGGAACAGTGCATTGTGGGATATAAGGAGTGGTAGTAAGTGTAGATCGTACATTATGGTTGGCAGTGGACATCCATACTGGCATTTCCTCTCTTTAAATCACTTTTTGGTGACTTAAAAACCAAAACAAGACAATATTTGGGTTTTTATACTATTTGCAAATAATGTCACATCTCTCAATGGCATTCGAAATCCAAAGAAGTTCATTTCCATTCAACAGGAGCATGGAAATCATTTCAGATCAACTTTGGGACAGCAATAGCAAAATGTTTTGAAGTCATTGAGCATGGAGAATCATATCTTACGCCATCTGTTGACACAATGGAACTCTGCAGCCTGGAAAGCTCCCGAATAAACCTAAGGAGTGTATTAGTGCTAGAAGCTAATTGAGAGAGGAGGAAAAACAACAACAACAAGGCAGAGACAACAAAAAGCCATGGGGTGTCCTCATAAAAAGGCAAACAAAAGAAAGATCAAGAAGTGCAAACCCGGAGCTTAGATGCTTCTTTATTTGAACACATCTGCTTACCGAACACATTCCAATTTAATTATATAGCCAAATTACCATCCCCTTACAGAACTATTGTCATGGATTCTTCCAAGTGTCAATTTCAGTGTAACTCCCTGTATATTTCAAAACAATGCCTGGAAATTTTCTGCTCTCTGCAATTATACAACATCCAAAGTTATGGCCTTTTTTTTCTCATCTAATCCCATTTTTCCATGTTAGCTCTCTCAAAGCTCCTCCCTTTATGTTACATATCTGCCTAGGTCCTATCTCCAGAGTTTATTTAGAAAGTTTTAAAAAATCAGTACTTAATTTTCACAGAAATCTTAGAAACATAGGATATATATTTCTATTATTTCAAGCTTAAATGAACTAAAATTTCTGCTTGCATAATAAATGAAAACTTAAAAAAAAAAAAAACTAATCCACTGAGTATGATTATCATAAATCTTTAGAAGTATTGTGAAAAGGTTTTTGTTTGTTTTTTACAATACTAGTGTCTAGGGGTGGCTCAGCCAGTTAAGCATCTTCCTTCAGCTTGGATAATGGCCCCAGAGTCCTGGGACTGGAGCCCCTGCTCCAGGCTCCCTGCTCAGCGGGAAGCCTGCTTCTCCCTCTCTTCCCCCACTTCCTTGTGCTCTCTGTTGCCATGTTTGTCTCTCTTTATCCAATAAATAACATCTTTAAAGACAAAACAAAACAAAAAAATACTAGTGTCTACATCACAGAAGTTTTTGTCCAAAAAAAAAAAAGAAATTTCCACTGAAACTATGCCATTAGAAAAGGTATTTGTTTAATTGAGAGATTATGCCATTCAGGGTTTCTCAATGAAAGGTACTTGTTGTCTAGTGTGAAAGAGACTTATATATAACAATTACAGAGGTTTTAAATATATGCCTATAAATATAACTGGCTTTAGAAAAGTAAAAATTCTATTTTTTAGCAAAGATGGCTTTAGAGTTTTTGAGGGGCTGATTGGTAGAATATAAGACATAAACACTGAGAAATAATCCAGAGACTATATAGTCTACTGACAAGACTAATTTATTAAATTAACCAGTTATTTATCTATTCACCAAACATTTATTAAATGTATACTTTGTGCCAAGCAATGTGCAAGATGATTTTTATATCCATTATTATATTAAGTTTATACATCAATCCTTCAGGGCAAATCACTCTTCCCTACTCAGATAACTCACTCATATTCCCTATTTTAATTATCAATGATTTGGTTGTATTATATGAGTATAATCCTCACTTTTCATTCATAGTTTTGAGTCTCTCAAATAGAATATAAAGACAAAACTAAAAGAAAAATCAAATGGCAGTGGTAACTGGTTATGAAGATTCTGTTGGTATTATAAGAATTTGATTTGCATTAGCATGAAGAGATCCAAATTTTGTCTAGTCTGAAGTTTACATAATTTTTAGTCTTTCTAGGCTTTGTCACCTTCAGAGCAAGTCCATCTCCATACGTCACTCCTTTCCTCATTCAGAAACATACTGATCTGTAAAAATAAAAAATAAACATGACTTTTAAGTCTTGTAAAAGAGAGAATGAGTCTGATTCAGATCTGAACAATGCTTAGGTTATGGCAAAGACTACATGGTACCCTGAGGTGCTAGGGGAAAACAGCCAATGAATCCAGGCAGAAGTCCATCCATTTGGCAAATAATTGGTTTTTCCATCAGAGGCAGCTGCTTTCCTGCCCTTCTGGCTGAAATGTACTGGATAAAGGTCCCTACGGATGAAAAGGACGACAAAAATATTGGTGATACTGGAAAAATCTCAACATAAGAACCTAAAGCCAAGAGAAAAGCAGTTTATAACAACCTGTTTAGGAAACTGGACCCAGATCTGTTTAGAGAAATGCCAGCTATCTTGTTTTCTTTCAAATGTGTTTTTTACTTTTTCCCAACTGGTATTTAAAGTATTTAATCATGAGCTCTCTTTCAAAAATACAAGGTAAAAAGGAAAGCTTTTCTTGCAGTGATTCAGTTATGAATAATTGTTCAGCAAGTAGGAAGTTCCTTGGTAGAGAAAGAGCATCCTTCATTGATCAGCTGGGCAGTTCGCTTTTGTCAGCATTTACATAAAAGCCATCATCCATAAAATTTTCTCAGAAAACTTCGTTGTAGAACCAATTAGTAACTTGAACAAATGAGTGAATTAATGACTAAACTCTATATTGTTCCCTGTGTGGTTTCATGTATGACTAGGTAATTCTGAGAATGATGGACATTATTTTTACTTTTCAAGAGCCAGAATATTATGTCAGAAAAAAAAATTTGTAACTATCTGATCAAAAAATTTACTTGAGGATACTTCAATGGGAGGGAAGACCACTTTCCTCAGAAGAACAGAAATGTCCCTAGAACGTGTGTCTGGATAGAAAAACAAAGATATAAACAAACAAATAAACAAAAACAACAACATAGCAGATCAAATCTAAGTTTGATTCTCAGTAGTGTATGGGTTCAGACATATCTAAATATATCTAAAAATATCTGGATGACATATGTTGTGAACAGACCAAAGAATTATTGGTAAAAGGGTCTAGGAACCCTGTGAGGAATTCATCCTACAAAAAGACATAGTTGAAATACATATGTTAGTGATTAGCGATCTCACCCAATTCTTCTCTTTCTGGTCACAGGATAAGATAGCATGCATATGATTAGCTTTACTAATGGAAAATGTGAGTAGAAGTAAAGTCTGTTATTTCCTGCTGAAAATCTTTGCAAGTCCATTGGCAACTTGCCTCATTCCCCATCTCAGCCCTTGGAAACCTGTGTGGAGAGGCTGGTTCCGTCATGACTGGTTCTGGATGACTGTGAGCAAATCCTCTTGGCTGATTAGCTGGGTGAGCAAATCCTCCTGTCTGGTTAGTGGATCAGTCTCATCAGTGAGCATGCCCTGAGGGGAAGAGGCACCAGGAAATCTCAGTGTGAGATTTCAATGCCCTCCAGGGCCTTGAGAACTTCAGAAGAGTGATAGGTGATGCACACTGATTCCAGGCAGGAACGGAAACAGAACAGAAGAGTTCTTTTCCCTATAAAGAAAAGAACATGGATTACACCCCTTCAGTGTTCCTAAAAATATTAA